>NW_004949103.1:4215824-4249177 GCF_000317375.1 Microtus ochrogaster
CACACACGCACACACGCACACTCTCCCAGTGTGCATATGCTTTCTGTAGGCCAGCTGCATAGAAACCAAACGATTCTTAGCTGAGAAAATTAGCCAAGGCTGTTGTTGTAATAACCTCAGATATTCTGAGTTTATTCAGAAAAGTATTCCCATTAGGGAAGAGAGAGAGAACCCTGGTCCTTTAAGAGCACACGTCAGCTTAACCTTCCTGACATAGGCTTGTTCTGTGATTTGTGCCTGGGTTGCTTTTTAAATGACAGCTCTCTGAAGGGCAGTAGTTGGGGTGCACTGTGACTTACCAGAGACTTAGGTCTGTAGCCCCATGCTTTGTTTAGCTTACATTGGGGCCCCTTCCTGGGCCTGGGAGGTCTTCCTGATTTGTTCTGGTTTTTAATGAGGTCACAGGTCATGTGCTGGCAGGTGGGGGGAGTCCCCTTTGTTTTGTGGGTTGGTTCAGTGTTGCTCCTGGCTTAACCCCAGTGAGGGCTGCTCCTGGCAAACCCTCGGCGTGCTCTTGAAAGACAGCTAGATTTTGGAGCACACTGTCTTTTTGCTGAGCAGCGAGCTTTAGGGAACACACCAGACAAGGGCCTTGAGGACGTGCTGATTTCTCAGCTTTCTTTCAATCAGGCAGTCACACCTCCAGGGCACACTGAAAGCTAGCTTCACCTCCACAGTGTTAGATTCAGACTTCTCAAGCCTGATGCTCCGTTAAATCTTATCTCTTGGACCCTTCTTCTAGGGTCACAGGAGGCAACGGTCCTAGTAACTAGACAAAGGCTCTCACTTCATTAAAAGGGCCACCTAGAATAACAGCCCTGTCACCTCCACCTCTGGAGTGCTTCAAACTGACATGGGTTCTGCAAACCACGTTTTCTAGGGTCTTTTAGATGCGATATGTTTCAATATACTTCATCACCTAAATCCTGCTTGGAAGCAGATGATTTTGTTTGCAGCCAGTAGCGAATAAAATGACTTCAACCCACATGCAGAAGCCAGGGGTGACAAGTGACCAGATGCACGCATAGGGCGAGGGACTCACAAAGGAGCCCACCTGTCTGCCTTTCCTTCTCTGTGCCGAGCACAGCGAAGGGTACTTTATTCTGGAATGATTTCATTTGCACAGATGTAAAAATATAACAAAAACAAATGAACTGTGCATACACTCCCCTGCTTCAAAGACGGCTTCTCAAGGACAGTTCAATCAATCTTGGTTTCCTTACAGACCATTGTGTTGTGAGTTGTCTGAACAGCCGTGTCTTGTTTCTTGTAAAACGCGCAGTGCCTGCCACATCATCCTTAATAAACGCTTGTTGAATGGATCATTTTCTGAGCAGTGAGGCTGAGAGCAAGCTTCACTCTGAGTCCTATGGTTTTTGTCAAACTGATACTGGGATCTGAGGATGTGTTCAGGTTTTGACTCCTTGCAAACCCATAGCTAAGCAGCTCATTGGGGCACAGGCAGGGGCTGGGAAGCGTGCACTGTGTCAGAATTGTGGAGGTGGTTGCATGATCCCGACTGAGCCCACGGCCCTCTGGTACTCAGTTTCTGGATGCACTTGTAAATGGGAGGACTTGATGACAAACTTTTGTTTGTTTTTTTTTCCCCTTCTCTCATACATTACATCCCAACCACAGCTTCCACTTCCCTCCACTCCTCCCAGCCTACCCCACCGCCCCTCTCCCTCAGATCCAGTTCAGTCTCCCTTCAGAAAAGAGCAGGCCTTCCAGGGGTTATCAACCAAATTTAGCATAGCAAGTTCCAACAGGACTAGATACAACTCCTCATATCAAGACTGGACAAGACAACCCAGTATGAGGAAAAGGGTCCCAAGAGCAGGTGAAAGAGTCAGAGACAGCCCAATTCCCACTGTTAGGAGTCCCACAGGAGCACCAAGCTACACAACCATGATGTATGTGCGGAGAACCTAGGGCAGACCATTGCAGGGTCTGTGATCGTCCCTTCAGCCTCTGTGAGTCCTGCTTGCTTGATTCTGTGGGCCATGTTTGTGGCGTCCTGGACATCTCTGGTTCCCCAGTCCTCCCTCCCCTCTCCCCTAGGCCTCCCCGATCTCTGACAAATGGTTGGAACACTAACTTTCCAATTGCATTTCATGTTGCGGATGATCAAAGGTTGAGTCTGAAAAACAGAGCACACTGGGGTTTGATACTCATTTTCCCTGTCGGGCTCTGGAGAGCTTTTTCTGAGCGCTCTGAATCCCAAGTGTGTGAATATCGTTTCCCAACGTCTTTGACTCTGAGGATCCTCCTTGACTTAGTTTCCTATTTCTCTCTCTGTCTCTCTCTTTCTCTCTTCAGTCCTCTATCACAGGACCAGAGTTTGAGAAACTTGAACAATTATAAGCTAAAAGACAGATATTTTGGCCTATAGATCAGATTGTGGTAAGCCAACAGGGGTGGGGTGGGGAGCAAATGTCTCAGTTTAAAGGGGTCCGTGTTATGGGAAGCACATCTTTTGAGGACCGTGAAGCAACCTCTCTAAGACATCATTCCTCCTATGTACTATTTCCATATCACATGTGTGCAGCCCTGTCTTACACACTGGGAACACAGTCATCTGTCAGATTCTCTGTTGTCTTGGAGCCTAGTATTAGTGGGCTCAGAGAAATTCATATTGCATTGCCTTGGACCATTCCACCCAAGACTTTCATCAGGCAGTGGTAATGGCTGCAACACACAAGAAAAAGAAAAAGCTGTGGCTACATTTGGGGTTCTAAGGGGAGGTATCTCTGAAGAGGAAGAGCTGTCGGGGCAGAGGGAATGGCAGGTGTCAAGAGTCTGGAAAAGGACTGTGCTCTGTCAGGCTAGAGAAGAGAAAGGAGGCTGGTGTAGTTTAGGGACCATGGATGAGAGGGTGTGTGCCAGTGTCTGCAGCAACCACAGCCATCGTGACTACAGCAGGGTCCCATCCTTGCATGAACTTTGTGACTTTCATATTCCAGAGAGTGTAGTTAGGCCATTTTACAGATGCAGTTGTGAACGCATTAGTAGGTGAAGCAGCCTGTCTGTGCTCACATAACTTATGAATATGAATCCAGGCAGCCTGGCCAAGGGGTCTTTTTTATGTTTATTTATTTGTTATGTATACAATATTCTGTCTGTGTGTATGTCTGCAGGCCAGAAGATGGCACCAGATCTCATTACAGATGGTTGTAAGCCACCATGTGGTTGCTGGGAATTGAACTCAGGACCTTTGGAAGAGTAGGCAATGCTCTTAACCGCTGAGCCATCTCTCCAGCCCCCTCCCCAAGGGGTCTTTAATCTTGTGTGTGCGTGTGTGTGTGTGTGTTTGTGGTGTGTTTATGTACATGTGTGCTCAGGGGTAATCATCTCTCTGTTTGGGGGCCAGAAGCTGACATTGTTGGGATGTCTTCTTCAATTGCTTCTGCTAATTTTCAGCTGGAGAAGGTTTCTCATTAAAAATAAGGAGCTGATTTGACTTGCTTGGCTAGTGAGATCCCGGGATCCTCCTGTTGCAGATACTCATTGATTTTATGTGGGCATTGGGAATTCAATCTAATCTAATCTGACTCAGGTCCTCAGTCCTGCAGAGCAAGCACTTGGCCCACAGAGCCATCTTTCTGTTCTCAGGGTCTTCACTGTCCTTCATGGGAAGAGGGGCTTCTGGGAAGCTCAGAATATTCAGCTCTCAGCTCCCTGGATCATTTACTCATATTAGCAGACCATTCCAGTGGGCAGACCATCCCCGTGGACCTGCTCTAAGCTGAAAAGAGAGGCTATGAGAGCAGTGGATGAACAACCCTTGGGCTAAGACTAAGGCTTCTTATGGATGGCTTTCCTGGACTCTCATTTGGCTTTCTCAATCCACCTACGTATTACAATTTCCCCATTTTACAGATGAGGACACTGAGGCACCGAGACCTTCAGTGATTTATCCAAGGTCATATGACAAGTAAGTGGTGGATCCAGAGTTTATATCTGGTTTTCAGTTGGGGGTCTTCTTCCTCTCTCTGGCAGCAGTAGGATATGAAGAGTCATTTTCCCCAGGAGCTCTCCTTTTCAGCTTCTTAAGGAGACTCAAGCAAAGGGGCACTCTTTCACACAGATCGTCCTGTGGCCTGGTCTAGGGGTAAATTCCTCTCCATGTTGGCTCTCTGAGCTCTTCAAAGAGTCCTGTGCAGAGGAATAATCCTTCTATATACTGTTGATCACATGTCACTATGATTGGTTTAAAATAAAGCTGACTGTCCAATAGCTGAACAAGATAAAGTTAGGTGGGAAAGTCAAACTGAGAAAGATAGATGAGGAAGGGCAGAGTCAGAGGAGTTGCCAGAAAGATGGAGAAAGAGTCAGACACACAAAATGGGATAGAGGTAGAAGCCACAAGCCTCAGGGAAGTACACAGATGAATAGAAATGGGTTAAGTCGTAAGAGCTAGTTAGTAATAAGCCTGAGCTATTGGATGAGAATCTACAATTTATATTAAGTCTCTGAGTCAGTTATTTGGGAAGTGACTGTCAGTTATTTGGGAGCAGGAGATTGGGACACTAAAACTGTACCTACTCCTGTAACAGTGTGTTGACAGAGGTTTCCCACAAGGTTTCCACATCAATTTACTGTGTAGTGACAATTCAGAAACAGCACAGGGTTGCACTTTCATTGGGTGTGATTCAGATTGGTGTGCCTTGGTCCTACCTTGTAGGGTCCTGCTGCAATGTTACATGGGCTCTGATAGTCGACAACTGTCTGTAAACTCTCAGGTCTCTTATTAACTTGAGTTATTCCTAGACATTCTGCTTCATAAGAGAATTGGAGGGCAGGGGAGATAGCTCAGTCAACAGAGTACTTGCTGTGACAGCATGAGGTGTTTTAACCTAGTGCCTGATTCAAAGCTGGAAGGGGTAGGGTGCTTCTGTAACCTCAGCTCTGGAGTGGGTGGAGAGAGGTGCCTGAGACTCACTGTATAGGCAGTCTAATGGAATCAGTGAGTTCCAGGGCAGTGAATGCCTCAAAACTTAAGGTGAAGAGAAATTGAGGAAGACACCCAGCATTGACCTCTGGCTTCCACACACATGTACGTGTACCAGTATGTACACATATACAGCCATGAACATATATACACAATACAACACCATATACATATACATGTATACACACAAACATGCACGCATGCGTGCACACACACACACACACACACACACACACACACACACGAGAATCTGATTAGTCAGTTTTTGTAGTTGATGATGTAAATAAGCAAATCAGCTCAGATCTTACTGCCAAGTGTCCAGGAAGCCCTCACTGATGGAGAATTCTGGGGGTACTTTTCCTCAAGGGTAAATCATTCGGTAGGTGAAGCTAGAACCATTTGTCTCTGACTCCTAGATTTCTCATTTGTAAAAAGAAAAGCAAACAAACAAGCAAGCAAAGAAACAAAAAAGCCAAGCACATAGCAAGTATCTAATAAATATATGTGTATAAATGGACTGGTGAAGAAACAACAACATGAAGCCCACAAAAATGTTTGTCAAGGATCATCGATAAAGGGAGAAAGCTATGGCAGCCATTCTCTGATGGTCACATGATTGCATGCTGGATATCTGGGAGGTGTTAGAGTTTGTATCCCAAATGCCATATAGCCTCACGTATTGGGGTCCTGGGAAGTGGTGGAAACTTTAGCATATGGAGCCTCATTGGAGGAATCGGGTCATTGGGAGTGTGCATGAGGGGTGGATGTGCTGGGACTCTGGATCCCTCCTCTTTCTCCACTTCCCCACTTCCATGAAGTGAGCATCTCTGTTGGACACCATACTCCCACCATGATGACTTGCTTTGCCATATGTTCAAAGTGTTGTGGCTGAAAGACCATGCACTCAAACCTCTAAACCATGAGCCCAATCAACCATTTTTCTATTTCGATTTATATATTTTTAGTGGCTGTGTGTGTGTGCTGTGCATGCATGCATGCATGCATGTGTGTGTTCATGCATTTGGATATCAGAAGACAAATTCAGGGGTTCAGCTACCATTTCCTTTAAGACAGATTCTCACTTGCCTGGAGTTCACCAGTTAGTCTAGGCTGGCCAGAGAGCCCCAGAGAGCCTTCTCTTCTCTGCCTTCCAGTGCTAGGATTACAAGCATGTGCCACCATGCCCGCCTATCTTACATGAATTCAGGGATCAAACTCAAGCCCTCATACTTACGAGGCAAGCAGTTCACAGACTGGGCCATCAACGTAGCCCACAGTCATTCATTTTTGAAATTGTTTGCTTCTGAGCGGACTGATTGAGCTTATGTATCTAGGTTCACAGGCTCATATATAGAGAGAGACTTCATCCTGGTCATTGTGTGGTAGGTATTGCTGCCTGGAAGCTTCAAAAACCACGTTGCCTGCTTCCTTCATGCTGGGATGAGGAATAGCCAGAGGGATTGAAACAGTTTTTTTTAAGGTGATTAAATTGAATCTGGGTCTTTGGGCTCCCATTTTGCTTCTTCTGTGGTACAGGGAGCCCCAGTTTAGGTTGAGTGCTGTCAGCCGGTGGGCAGTACAGATAGGCAGGGACTTTAGCAAGCTGATTAAATTCTCAATTGGAAGCAGCATGGAGGAGGATAATTTACAGCTGACAAATGCTAGCTCTGACGGGGGCAAAATACCATCGCAAAGGCTTGTTTTTTGTTTGTATTTCACGAAAGACACCAGGTCTTTCTGTGCTAAGTGCCAGGAAGCTAGTTTCAAAGAAGAGCTGGGGGAAAAAGTGGATTCTAAGATTACATTACAATCTCAAAAGCATAATAAATAAAAAGGAAAGAAAAAAAAAAAGAAAGAACTGAAACCAAACCCAAGGCACCAGCTCTTTTCTGCTGTGAGGTCCTTGTGCAGGCTGAGTGGCTCCAAGTGTGAAGCTGTGTGACGCTGGTACAGCGGGGATGTCACTGACATTCCACAGAGCACAGAACAAAGATCAGAGTGTGTGGGGGTGGGGGTGGCAAAGGACTTGGGGTCAAGTCTAATTTTAGTGACTCTAAGTGAACAATTCAATATCCCAGTGTGGTCTGTTCTCTAGTCATAATAACTGTACTGCTTTCATCCCTTTTAGTTTGTACACCCTATCAGATGCCACATTGAGACTGACAGGATCATCTCAGGGAACCTCCACGATAGCCCTTTAAGAGGTCTTCTTACAAGAGTATGGATGAGGCTATCTTTGAGTATGATACAACCTTTCTTGGCTCTTGGTGAGATTAGCCCAAGGGGCTTGGGTCCCAGAAACTCGAAAGCCACTCGGTAGCTTTTGAGTTCTTGTTTTTACCTATTTGAAGAATGGAATTCATGGACCACAGAGGGTGGCTTTTGGAAAATATCATAGGAAGCATGGGGGGGTCTTGGGGTGGGGCATCACCAAGAGTCACTGCCTTGGAATTAATAAAGCTTTGCTGGATGAGGGAAGGGGTTGGGAGATGAGCCGTCAGATCCATTTGTATTCCTGGTGTAAAGGTGCCTCAAGGAGCCTGTCACACTCCCAGTATGGCTTCCATCAAAGGGAACTCTTTCCCTGGATGAGGAGAAACCAGATATTCATTCTGGCATCCCTGACCTCTGGCCAGAGCCTTACCGAAAACATTTTGGTCTAAACACTTCTGGCACCTCTGGCCTCCTGACACAATGAGGCTCAAGGACAGTTCTGGCTTTCAGCCAAGAGGAAAAATTATTCACTTTGAAGTCTTTTACCCTAAAAATCCTCAGCCAGTTTCCATCTCCCTGTTTCATCACTCTCGTGCCTTTTATACCGTAACCCAAGGGCTCGAGGCTCTGAAAGGCCAACCTCCATGTTCAAGATCATACTGCTGAAATGAGACAATGGTAGGGTTAAACTCAAGCTCACCTGGCTTGACACTACGCCACATGGGTGAGAACGTAATGGAGGCATGGGCAGAGGGATGGATCAACAGAATGAACAAGAGAGATTGGCCTGGGGTAACGCAGCCACTGACTGGCTGAGCTACAGTTCAACCCCAGGCTCCTCTTAGTTCTAAACACAATAATACACCATCTTTCTGGATTAATCAAACTCCTAGCTATGACCTAAGTCATTCACGAAACTATGAGGAATCTAAGTGTGTTTGACCGGGGACTGTTGCTAATGCTGGTGGGGTAGTTCATCTTCATTGCCACTGTGACCGAGTTTGTGAGGGTCTAAGGAAGAATTACCTGAGTGTGGGTGGCAGGTCCTATGGGTTTAGGGGCCCAACTGAAATATAAGGTAAAATGAGAAAGCTGAGAGAACACCAGAAGTCCCCCCTCTTTCAGTTTCCTGACTTGTGATGATGTGGACCGAACTGTTCCACCAACATGGACCGAAACCATGAGCCCAAATCAAACTTTACTCCTTTAGACTGTTCCTATGAAGTGTTTATTTAAGAGATGGGAAAAGTAGCAAATACAGCTAGGATCCCACTGCCCACTCATGACAGGTACACCAAGGTCTGTGTATGCCTCCCAGTCTCACAGCATGGTCTTCTCTCCACGCCCTGAAGCCCAAGCAAAAGACCACATTTCTTATGGAATATTTTGATCCTGTTAACTCCAGCAGCAGTGAAAACGATTATCACCCAATATTCGACCTGTTGGCAACATATAGATGAATCGAATTACTGGTTCAGAATCGATAGACACATTCCAGAATATCTGAAATCTATCCATGATTTTCTCACTGTTCAGCTAAAACGATGAATTCAACTTGCTATGTTTTAATATGATTAATAATAAGTATTACTGATAACAAGGCATAAACTGACAGCCACAAAATTTGGACAATTATTAGAACTCCATCCTTTCCAACTACAGAACCAAAAGATATTGATGAGTTCCAGACAAGCCAGGGCTATAGAGGGAGATTTTGCTTCAAAAAGTAAAAGAAATATTGATGAAATTTGATATGGAGGGGGAAATTGACCTCCACTATCTGATCTTCATTATGAAATTTGGAGAGAAAAGATTGTTTCAATAAAAATAGATTCAGTAAGTTTTTTTTTTAAAAAAGAAAGTGGAAAATAACACAGAAAATGGCTTTAACTGCATCAAAGAGAAAAAGATCAATGCATTTAATTAGCTCAGTGCATTTTACTCCAAAAAAATAGTTGCTTGGGAAAATTCATCAGTGTTGATTACTTACTTAAATGTTTATCTCCAGAGCTGAATTTTGTCCACGTCCCACAGGTCTATTCCCACGCCTCCCCTCCTGTTTGCTTGCTACCTTCCTTCATGATTGATAGACCACCACTCTAGTTACAAAATGAAAGGTCTTGGATGCAGTTCAGGAGGGACACTAAGTTAGGGGTAAGGAGTTATTTACATCATGGACAGACTGGACAGACAGACACAGTGTTATGGGGACAGAGTGAGGCGAGTAGGTGCCCATAAGATGTAACCTTTTGTTTTGCTTTGTCTTTTGCGGTCTGGGTTAGCCTCAGTAGTAAGGGATGACTTTTCTTTGTATGTTTCTATTCCTGTGATTAAAACATCATGGCCAAAAGCAACTTGGGGAGAAGAGGGTTTATTTCAGTCTAGACTTCCAGGTCATAGTCAATCACTGAGGAAAGTTGGGTCAGGAACTCAAGTAGGGCAGGAGCATGGAGGTTAGGAGCTGATGCAGAAGCTGTAGAGGGCTGCTGCTTACTGGCTTGTTCCTCATGGCTTGTTCAGTCTGCTTTTCTTATGCAATTTAGGGCCACCTGCCCAGAGTTAACACCACCCATAGTGGTCTGGGCCCACCCACATCAATCGTCAATCAAGAAAATACCCAAAGGCTTGACCACAGGCCAATCTGGTGGCAGAATTTTTCTCAGCTGAGAGTCTCTCTTCCCAAATAACTATGGCTTGTGTCAAGTTGACAAAACTAGCCAGCATGATTGACTTCTTATCAGACTGATACACAAACACATCATCATTCAACTACAATTTCCTTGCTCATTTGTCCTCAAGATGTCATGTTAATATCACAATATAAACAGCGTAACTTTAAAACTCCCACAGTCTTTAAAATTTTCAATCCTTAAAAAAAAAATCCAAATTCTCTTTCAAAGCTCAAGGTTTCTCTAAAATATCCAAAGTCTCCCCATTGTGGATGCCGACTTTGGGGACTCATGATCTACTGAATTCCAAGGGTCCCGTTTCTCCAGCTCTGCCCACCATCAGCACATATGACTTATCTCTTAGGTCCAGGCTAGTCTCACCCCAGAGCTGAGGCACACACATAGTACTGGCATCTCCAGAATGCTGGGGCCTCCATTACCACTTTTACCAATGCCTCCATTACCACTTTTACCAATGTCCTCTCTAGCATCTCTTCAGCGACTCTGACCCTGTCACACATTGCCAAGCCTCAACTCCTGTCCATAACTCCTTCAATCCTGGAGCTTTGACTACAATTGAGGCCGCAACTTCACAAGTGGCTTCTCCCAAAGCTAAGCCTCAGTTTCTATCCTGACCTCTTTATGCCTTTAAAACTCTTTATACCATTTCCATCTTGAAGACTCTGATACATTACTGCCTTGAGCTACAAGAACGAAGTGTAACTTTGGCTCCTTCTGGACTGCAGGTCCTGTGTGTTGACTCTGACGAAACACTTACCAGGAGATTTTGTCTCAATGATGCTACTGTCTTCTTAATCATAGCTAATTTTCAGTCCCAGCTGACCAATATTGGTTATCTCAGAAAAGTACAGGTTTTACTTTTAAATTCAAAATATTACATAAATGGTTCTGATATAGTCTTGGCTTCCCTTTAAAATGTCACAAGCCATCCTCCATAATCTGTATTGCTCTCATTCTTATTTTCTGGGCTATTCTTTTGTTTTCTTTTTATTTTATGTGCATTGGTGTTTTGCCTGCTTGTATGTTTGTGAGAGGGTGTAGGATCTCCTGGAGCTAGAGTTATAAATAGTTGTGAGTAGCTATGTGGGTCCTAGGAACTGAACCTGGGTCCTCTGGAAAAGCAGTCAGTGACCTTAGCTGCTTAGCCATCTCTCCAGCCTCCTTCTGAGCTATTCTTAAGGCAGTTTCTCTATTCTACAGTCATAATACACAACTCTTAGAAAATCACTGGGTTCTCCTGTGTCATCTTTGAAGCTCCTTGTACTTTTTATTGAAATAGCTCAGTAGTTAAGAACACTTGTTGTTCTTTCAGAGAACTTGGGTTTGGTCCCCTGGTACACATGGTAGCTCACAACCTTCTGTAACTCTAGTTCTAGGGGATTAAACATCCTCTTCTCAATTGTGATTACATCTTTCCTGCATTCAAGCACACACACACACACAACTTTAAAAACTGTATGGAATGAATTGTTGGCAGAGGTTTCTGTCCTGCCCGGTCCTGAAGTCAGTCAGTCCCAAAGAGACACACAGAGGTTTACATTAATTATAAACTTGTTGGCCTATTAGCTCAGGCTTTGCATTAACTAATTTCTACATTTTAACCCATAATTCTTGTCTGTGTTAGCCATGTGGCTTGGTAACTTTCATAAGCAAGGCATTTTCATCTTGCTTCCTCTGTGTGTGGGTAATGACCACAAACTAAGCTTTCCTCTTCCCAGAATTCTCTTGTTCTGGTTGCCCTGCTTCTACTTCCTGACTGGTCACCCCACCTATACTTTCTGCCTGGCTACTGGCCAATCAGTGTTTTATTAACACAATACAAGATCATTTTCCCACAGCAGTTCCCTTTTTTTTTTAAATTTCAAAACAAGAACTCTGAATCTAATATCCTTTGTTTAGCTTTCTTCTTGACCATTATCCATAACAACTTGTAACCAACACTCTAAAGAAAAACAAACATCCATAATCTATTTTTTGTGAATGCAGGCATAGTCTTCCAGGCTACTTCCTATTGATTGGGGACACTGATAATCTTACAGGGACCTAATGAAAATTTGGAATTATGGTCAAGTCCTGACTAGAGTATCCTGTGTGGCTTGATCATCTCAGCCAGAAGTATTAAATCTGTTCTGGATGTAGAATGTAGACATCTGGGCCATTTGCTCCTACCAGAGATTTCTCAGGGGGTCTTCCTTGATCAAACCTATTTTTCTTAACCCAGAATGAATCCATAACCTCTCATTTCCTGTGGAAACAAAAACAAACCTTTTCTCCAAAGTAACATATCTTTTGACTTATATTTTAAAGTCAAGGCATTTTCAAAATATATATGTTGGATTAATCCAGCAGCATTTATAATCAAATGCCTTTTAGTAGCTGTTGCTCCTTCCTCAGCATTCAAACAATTTTAAGACAACACAATAACATACAGTATCCAGACTCTCTGTGTATTTCCCATCTTTACGAGGCTTTATTTTAAACTCTATTTCTTTTCTATTTCTTTTCAATTTTTCATTTTTTGAGACTAGGTTTCTCTGTATATCTTTGGCTGTCCTGGCACTCACTCTGTACACCAGGTTGTCCTTGAACTCACAGAGATCTGCCTGGCTCTGCTTCCCAAGTATAGGGATTATAGCTGTGCGCCACCACACCCAACTACTCTCTTTCTTTCTTTTTTATTTTAAGGACTTTGTCCTATTTATTTTCTCCCCCAAGCCAAAATGTTTTTAAACATACTATAAACCATTTAGAGGTTTTCTTCATTTGAATCTATCTTTACTGTATATCTTTCTTTTTCTGACCATATGAGTCTTTAATTTGCTAAGTGATATGGCTAGGATTAAAGCCATGGCTTTGATGGCTGGATCCACCCCATTTCTTAGCTTTCTGAGAGTCTAGCCTAAAGGTGGAGGTACTGGTGGGATCCATGTTTATTGTCACAACTCTATGGAGTTTCAAGGTGTCTGCCACTACCAAGAAGCATGATGTTGGCTATTCATAAACACCATTTAAATGTTTGGTATCAGGGCCTCTTAAAAGAGCTGCAAGGTTTTTTCAGCTAAAGCTGAGCCAGGAAGCCTCTCTTAAATGATATTTGCTTGCCTCTAGCAAGCAGAGCCCCCCTGAGAAAATGTTGCTACCAAGAATCCATGCTTAACTCTGCTCTTTTTTTGTCTAGAATTACTTCCCAAGGTCTCTCAGATTTTAAGTGAATTTAGTTG
This sequence comes from Microtus ochrogaster, assembly GCF_000317375.1. Taxonomy (NCBI): domain Eukaryota; kingdom Metazoa; phylum Chordata; class Mammalia; order Rodentia; family Cricetidae; genus Microtus; species Microtus ochrogaster. Next base: position 4,228,901 of record NW_004949103.1, read on the forward strand.
TCCACGTTGGTGCCATTTGATGACTTAGATTTCTGTCCTGCCCAATCCTGCAGCTGTTCAGCCCCAGAGAAATACACAGAGGTCTACCTTAATTATAAACTTGTTGGCCTATTAGCTCAGGCTTCTTATTAACTAATTTCTACATCTTAACCCATAATTCTTGTCTGTGTTAGCCATGTGGCTTGGTAACTTTCATCAGCAAAGCATTCTTATGTTGTTCCTGTGTGTCTTGGTGATGACGGCAAACTGAGCTTTCCTCTTCCCAGAATTCTCCTGTTCTGGTTGCCTCGCCTCTACTTCCTGCCTAGTCACCCCACCTATAATGAATGAATGAATAAATGAATGGCTGAATAGTGACTACTGATTCCACTGGAGGGGAGAAGATGGGATTGAGGTTTGTCTCTATCCCCTGTCTTCTGAAGAGATTTTGTTCAGGATGTATCTGCAGTATCCAGACACCTAGTACCTAAAAGATGCTGTCACAGAGGGGAGCGAGAGTTCTCTTTGAGAATCACAGTAAACACTGGCCATGGGGTATCATTTTCTCAAATCTCCTGAGGAGTAACTGGAGGCTCCTGTGCCCTTACGTCATCTGCCGCCCTGGACATTATGCTAAATATTGAAATCATGCTGATTGCCTAGGCCAGCTGACTCCTTCCCAATCTGTATAGCATCCCAGCATCTCCTACGGTCAGGACCTGCTACACAAAGATAGCTGTCGTTATGGGTTATTTATAACCAAGTCATAGTGGGAATCATTATGTAAAGACTGTTGTTTCTAACCTCCCCCACAGTGTCAATCTATCAATTTTATTTAATGGTGCTGGCTGCGGTGATTAGATGTAATGAGTGAGATAGGGTTGGTTTACGAATGAAGATTATCAAGGCCAAGGTGGTTTTCTATTCTTATCCTTAAAGAGAAAGATTCCCTATATCTGTGCTCCCAGACATTATGTGTCCTTTTGCTTTTTATGTATGTAAGAAGGATGGCTGGCCGTGGGAGGAAGACAACATGAAATCAGGGGAGACACTGTGCACTCAGCCCATGAATCCCATTATATTGCTTCAATTACTTCATGCTGCTTAACAAATTGCTTTGAGCTGGGGAATCTGCGTACAGCAGAAGTTATTTCTCACTTCTCTGAAGGCTAACAATTCCAAGGTGGAGGTGCTGCAGATTTGGTGTTGGGCAAGGGCTCTCCTTCTGTGTCAAGACAATCTTTCTGTGCCCTCCTCCACATGGCAGAGGGGCAGCCTGTTCTCTCACGTCTCTTTTTATAAGATCACTGTTGTGATTTCAACATGAAATATTGCCTCCCGCACAAAAACCCACTGAAGGTGGATTCCTCAGAGGGTGGCACTATTGAGAGGTGACAGGGCACGAAGGTGCTGACATTATTATGTGTCTGCAAGGGTTAGGAAGAGCTGGGGCCTGATTGGAGGGAGTGGATCACCGGGGACAGGCACATCTTTGAATAGTAGATCTTGTTTTGAGGCCCTTTCTGCTTCCTGGCTGCTATGGCTCTCCCATCATGATGTAGGTGCCACAGGGCCAGACATGATGAAGGATGTCCAGATATGGAGAGTTCTCAAGCTGTGAGCAGAAACCAATTTCTTTTATGTTGTTTTCCATGGTGCTTCACCACAGTGAATGAAACGAAACAGACTAAAACTGACTAACGTAATCACTAGCAATCATTCACGAGGGCATCACTCACATGCCTGAGTCTCCTTCCACAGGCTCCCCCATGGACTGCTATCATTTTGGCAATCAAGTTTCAATGTATGGATTTAAGAAAATCATTACATTTACTTAGTGTGTCTATGTGTGTGTGTGTGTGTGTGTGTGTGTGTGCGTGTGATTGTGTGCATGCCTGTTGGAGATCAGAGGGCAAGTTCCAAGAGTTAATTCTCCCCCCTCCACCATGTAGGTCCCAATGACTGAACTCAGGTCATTAGGCTGGGCAGCAAGTGCCTTTAACTCTGAGCCACCTTGACAGCCCTCAACACATGACCTTTTAAGAAGACAGACATGCCAGCTATGGGGGCCTTCATTCCTCGCTATGGATGTTAGCACATTCACAGTCTCACTTCAGTTCTGTGCTGGTCCTAGGATCCCCTCCTTGGCAGTTCTGGGAAGTCTGCAGGTGACTTCCTATCTGGAAAGAGATCTTCCTGTACATCTGGAGTGGGGAGTTACCATGAAACACATTCCTGACACACACAGGATTGGCTTTAGACAGGCAAGGGCATCAGGAAAACCAGCACTGAGGGTTGTGAAGATGGTGGTCTGTGGAGGGCATCTGATGACGCTGTTGAAGGAAGAAGTTTAGGAGACAGTGTTGAAGTATTAAGGAGCTCCCAGCTTAAGGTGAGTCGTCTGGGGAAGCATACTGTTTAAAGCACTCTCTTGCTTGCTACAACATGAACAAGATGAACTAGGAAAGAACTGGCTTTTCTGTGATGAGCTGGCTATGAAAAGGAGCAGGCAGTCCAAGAAGATGGGGTACAGGACAGTAGGTACAATGGCTTCTCATCCCTATTCAGGACAAGGTAGAACGTTTGACTTAGACACCGTAGCTAGGACTCAGTCCAGTGACAGCTGTCATGCTGCTTGTTAAGCCCACAAAGTGGGCAGCTACTCAATCCTTCAAGTGGACAGATTGGATTAGGGAGAAAGGAATTCAGTGTGAGTCTTCTATAGAGGCCTGGTTGTGGTGCTGGTGTTGGAAGAGAATGACCCCCACATCTAAAGAGACTGTGGTGCAGACATTTGCTCTCAGGACAAACTGGCAGAGCATTTATTGAGTTCCCTTCATGTTGTTTGTTTTGGGGAGAAAGACAGTGTCTTGTGCTGTAGCCTAAGCTGGTCTGGAACTTGTAAGCCCTTTGGCCTAGTCTCCCTTGCTTACAGGCATGGAGAGCCATGCTTGGTTATGACCTGTCGAGTTTTTCTGAGAGTGTTGTACAGTGGTCCATCACCTAAATGTGTTTATGCAAACAAGAGGTCAGATGCGTAATGACTGTCCCATAAGATGGTCTCATCAAGTGACATCGCAGCCACTGTTCACAGTCTTGGATGTCACACAAAGATGAATCACACATGTCAGAATATCTCCCTGTTGCTAAGCTGTGCACGATGTGCCCCAGTTGTGACACACTTATAGACCCCAGCAGTTCCTCTGGGAAGGATATCTTTCCAGTGCTCCTGCCTGACCTGGTGGTCATTCCTGTGCTTTGAAAAACCTCTCCACCGGGAAACCTGCCTGTGTATAGCATGATAGTCAAGGTGCCCCATGGTCTTCATGGCAGCTTCTGTGGTTTGATAAGGGGTGTTTTAGACAGATGACATATGAGACCCCCTCAAAAAAAACTTCCATCTGCTAGTGTAATCTGTGACTGCCCATGAGGAATGGATAGTGTGAGGGTTTCCCAAACTCAGTTGACTCTGGAACTCCTCTGATCCAGGACTTCTGAGGCCTGAGATCAGATGGCACCCTCGCTGGGGATGACTATCTGTTAGCCTTTTTACACAATGGAAGGCAGGCTCCTGCCTATTTCTCCAGTCTCAAATCTTACTCTACTTCCTAAAACAGACAAGTCCCTCCAGGAGCATGCACTCTGTGTACCGTGCTTGTTCCTACTGGGGGCTCCTTAGCAGCAGCTCATCCCATTTCTGGGCAATCCTTTCATGCCTAGCTTCCTACAAGGCCACCTGTCTCCTTCCTAAAGCCCTCTCTGAGTCTCTTGTTTCAAATGGGCATCTTCCCATGCCAGCATTTGCCCCCTCCCATGTTCTAAACATACGGCCCTGGCTGTGTTTCTCATGGGTCTTCATTGCCGGGGGTGCTTAACTTGCAAGGACTTGACATAGGTCGAACAGGAACTTATTCTTAACTGTCTTATGCAATCACAACCCTTAACCTACAAGGTATATTGTTCCTTTTTTGATATATTGTTTCTGTTTTGGTCTCATATTGGGGGGCAGTGTGTCTCTAGTGGAGACTGATTCCCACTTGCCTTCTTGAGAAATCCTACTTATTACTTATTTATTTTTAATTTTTTAGTTCAATTAATTTATCTTACATCCCAATCACATCCTCCCCTCCTTACCCCCAGTCTACCCCCTGTTATCCTCTTATTCAGGCTGAGCAAGGCAATCTAGCATGAGGAATTGGTTCCCAAGAGCCAGTCAAAGTGCCAGAGACATCCCCTGCTCCCACTGCCAGGAGTCCCACGAACAGACCAAGCTACTCAACCATCACATATATGCAGAGGGCCCGCCAGTCCCATGCAGACTCCCTGGTTGTTGGTTCAGACTCTGTGAGTTTCTACGAGCCAGGCTAGCATTTTCTGTGGATTTTCCTCTGATGTCCCTGACCCGCCCTGGCTCCAACAGTTCTTCCTCCCTCTCCTCAGCAGGACTGCCTGAGCAGGAGTCTCTGGATCTCTGAATCTGCCTCCACCAGTCACTGGATGAAGGCTCTCCGATGACATGTGGGATAGTCACCAATTCAATCACAGGACATGGCCATGTGCGTCCTCTGCTGCCAGGAGTCTTAGCTGGGGCCATCCTTGTAGACTCATGGGGTTTCCCTTACATCAGGCACCTGACTCCATAGAGCCCCCCTATTCAGTCATCTCTCTCAGCACTCTCCCCCTCCACCCACCCCAGCCTGATCCCTCAAGTGCCCATGCCCGTTCACCCCCAGTCCAATCAGGAGATCTCCTCTATTTCTCCTTCCCAGGGAGATCCGTGTGTTCCCCCCACCTTGGGCCCTCCTTGTTTCCTAGCCTCTCTGGGTCTGTGGATTGTTGCATGGTTATCCTTAACTCTATATCTAATGCCCACTTATGGGTGAGTTCATACCACGCTTGTCTTTCTGGGTCTGGGTTATCTCACTCAGGATGATTTTTTTCTAGCTCCATCCATTTGCCTTCAAATTTCTTGATGCCATTTTTTAACACCTGAGTAATACTCTATTATGTAAATGTACAGCATTTTCTTTATCCATTCTTCAGGTGAGGGGCATCTAGGTTGTTTCCAGGTTCTGGCTATTATGAATAATGCTGCTATGAACATAGTTGAGGAAGTGTTCTTGTATGATTGCGTATCCTTTGGGTATATGCCCAAGAACAGAATCACTAGGTCTTGAGGAAGATTGATTCCCAATTTCCTGAGAAACCACCATACTGTTTTTCCAAAGTGGCTGTACAAGTTTGCACCCTATTTATTTTCTGACTTGATGAAGCCAAGAGTGGCAAACATTTATCAAAGTAGGCCTTAGAGCCTGTAGGATCAAAGTTAGATTCATTGCCTAGGAAGTCAGGGTGGGTCGCAGGCTTCAGACTCAGCCTTTAAGCTCTATGAACAGTCACATGTTCTTGCTTTCAAGTTTCCTGATGGAGGGAGAGTCGGGGTGAATGGGTCAGAAGCTGCTCCCGCTGCCTGGCCATTCCTGCTGCTGAGGCTCCCTGAGGGAGCTGTGACACTGGGACCCTGGCCAGGAACACACCTGCTCAGCAAGCTGAAGGATAGGGTTTGCTGTGGGTTTCCAGATGCCTTCATGTAGAGCCAGTACTGACTGCTGGGATTCTGGGCTCCAGTCCCTTGAGTATACTGAAGCAAGGAGCAGGAGGCGAAGTAGCCCAGGTAGAGGAAGAGTAGAGAAAAGCAGAAAGACCCCAGATCATCCTCCATCTTGGCTGTGTAGCACAGTTACCTTCCCCCCATCTTTTCTTGGAATAAATTCTTTGAAGCTTGCCCTTGAAGATGGGTCTGCTACTGAATTATTGCTGTCTGAGCTTTCTTCATTGGTTGAACAGCAAGACAATACCTCATGAGCTTTAGAGAGAAGTCTAAATTTGAATAGTCTAAATCTGATTTGAATAGCGTCCATTGGAGGAGGCAGGACTTTGGACACTCTTTTATCCTGCATGGACACTGTGATGAGGCTTTGGGTACCATCAAGCAGAGGTCGAGTTTGCTTTGTTTTCTTGAGCGGTGGTCCTTGACTTTGATTAGAAGTGACATGGCATGAGTCCTGAGCCTCAGAGTGGAGAAGATTAAAGAGTCTGTTCTCACTGCCTCAGGACATTGCTCCCTGATGCACAAGCCAGGCTGGGTCTTTTGGATAAAAATAAAAAAAACAAACAAAAAAAGCCTTTCTGCAGAGAGACATCTCCATTGTCTTAGCCATTCCCAGAAACATTGACATCTGAATAAAGCCATCAGAGACCCCCCACACACACATGACATCACTGAAATGCCTGACTGATTCAAGGCCCACCACATGGGTGGAAAGGCTGCTCAGGATGGCCTGGCTTGAGCTGTCTATAAACAGAGTTGTGGGGAGAAAACAGCTATTCTTTCACGCCACTGAGCTCTGGGCTGATCTGATTCTCAGCAACAGGTGACTGACTACTGGTCCGTCAGGTAAGAGGGTTTTCCCACTGAATGGCTAAGCTGAGAAGAAGCAAGGTTGGAGGTCCTGGATGCTACCACTTAGAGAAACTACTTGAGGAACAAATACCCAAGCAGAGAGGAGCCACCAAAAGAGGAGAGACTGAATTGCAAGCCTGGATGACATTATTGAAGCCTCTGGACCCAGAAGATCATCAGACAAGAACCTTCTTAGAAATTACATAGGCAAAGCACTGGCTTTCTTTCTTCCTAACCTGTTAGAAGCCAGGATTCTGCCATATGCAACTAAAAGAACTCTGACTGCTATCAAAATTATTTCCTGGTTGTGTTATATCTATAATTGGATTCCAGCCAAAGTTGACTAGCATAGCTTCCAATCTCTTTAAATCAGTTCTTGTTTCTCTCCCCAAATTCCCTAGTGTTACAAACAATCTTATTCACAAGTCAGTTTAGCCATTACACACTTCTTTATCTGTGATGATATGGGATTCCCCTCTGTATGCTGTGACTATGTTTTATTACCATTGGTTAATAAAGAAGCTATTTCACCCTATGGCTTAGCAGAGTAAAGTCAGGCAGGAACTCTGAACAGAGATATATAGAGAGAGTAGGTATAGTCAGAGAGATGCCATGTAGCTGCCAAAGGAAAAGACACTGGAAAACCTCACCGGTAGGTGACGGCCTCATGGCGGTACATAGATTAATAGAAATGGGTTAATTTAAGATGTAAGAGCTAGCTAGTCATATGCCTAAACTATTGGCCAAGCAGTGTTGTAATTAATATAGTTTCTGTGTGACTATTCAGGTTTGGGTGACCGGGAATTAAAGAGCAGACTCCATTTACAGCTTACCATATACAAGGAATGCTGGTAATCCTGGATGCTTTAATGGGTAACAGAACATGTCTTTGCTTTCTTCTGTGAGTCGTATAATTGAATTGTGTTAAATCCCACGCAGAAGTAAGAGTTATGAAGATGTCTGCATTCCACTGCGTCCTCTTACTCAAGGCATTGCCCATGTACGGGTGCCGAGCAGACACCAGCACAGACACCAGCGTCCTTCTTTTCCTTCCTGTGTCAAACCTCTCTAAAGCACCTGCTGCCAGCATGAAAAACACGTTCTTGTAGACATTCTTTTTGCTATCCAGACTACTCAGGGAAGGCATTCAGCAAAGGCTGAGGTTTTGTGCTGCCAGGAAGTTCCGTGTGCTGTAAATTCAAGAGACTCTGAGGAGCTGTTAGGTGTTTGGGTTCCAGACACACTCCCGTTCTCTGTCCTCACCACCCACACATCCTGCTGGGAAAACTCTCTTCTTTTTTTTCCCTTTTGCTTTCCTTTTTTCCAGGATCTTGTTCTTGGCTGAGAAGTGGTGCAATCCCCAAATGCTGTGATTTAATGGGAGGAAATCTGCTTGACTCATGTACAAATTTGCTAGGGGAAGAGAATCTGATCAAGATAATTACACTCATCTTCGTGTAGATGACAGTAAATGCCTAGGAAAGGTGCTGGGTTGCTGTCTCTCAGCATGACCTCTGTTCTCTGGGGTTCACAACCGGCTAATGAGGAGAAGCCTGATTGCAAAGCCCTGCCCTTCCCAAGTCTCATTACTTACTCAATTAAGACACAGCATGGTGATTAGGTTCTGCCTGTCTAGACCCCGGCTCAGCCATGGATGAAAGATGCGAGGCACTCATGGTCCCAGAAGGTTTTAAGAAGTGGTCTTGACCGCCATGATTTTCCAGTCTAGACCACTGATTAGCTTCATCTCCCACCTTTACCCTCCGAGCCATTGCGTTTGGCCACAGCAACAATCTGCCCTTCTCTGACTAGGTCGTTCCTTTTTCATCTCCACAGAGTCAGCTTGGAAATCTGCTCCTGCAGCTGTCTGATGGCATTCTGGTCCTCATCTGAGATGCAGCTCGATTTCCCTGCAGAGAAGTGATTTTTCTAATCATCTCGCCACACTTCCCCCCTCCCCATGGCTCCCATCACAGCCTCTTCACACCTAGATCAATGTTCATCTCTTTAGCAAGTGTGTGATAAGCACTCACTGGGTTGCAGGGTGAGTCCTGAGGTGACCCTGATGTGATGATCTCAGAGTCTAGCTGGAGGAGGAATTCGATGAGAATAAGTCACAGAAACCCTAAAGCATGAAGAAAAGCATCAACACCAGGGCACCTGAAACACCTGGGAGCTGGGGAAAGCTCCAGAGACAGGGGTGCCTTGGCACACTCGTGGAGGATTGATGGATGCCACCAATGTGCAGAGAAGGGAGTCAGTCTCCGCAGAGAGACTGCTAGACAGTTGTTCCCCATCAGTGTTTTGATCTTCTTCACCTGCCTCCCCATCTCTTCCCAGATCTCCCCACTTCCCTTCACACCCAACTTTGTGTATTTTCCATTCTCATCAATACCAATTTATATATGTGTGCTGCTCAAATATTCCTGGATACATGCTCTTCCACTGGACTGTGGCTAACTTATAAGGGGCTAGACTTTTAGAGAAAATTGATCCCTTCTCATCCAGCAGAATTGACCATAGTGCATTGGCTGGGGATGGGATCTCATGTCCAACTCCCCTGTCCATGACTTGGCATTGTGCAAGTCTTGTGCATGCTGTTACACATGTGAGTTCACATGTGCAGCTGCCTGACTGTGTCCAGAAAGCAGTATCTCCTAATAGTCACCCACTGCTTCTACTTCTTACACTTTTCCATTCCTCCTTCTTCAGTGATCTATAAACCCTTGAATGAGACATGTGAGGTTTGTGTTGCAATTAGGGCTGAGCATGGTGGATAAAGAATCAGTGGAGCCCAAGAGGCTTCTTGAGATCTGGGAAGTCTTTGACATGATTCCCCATGGTCTCAACCCAGATTGGTCTTTGCTTAGATGGCACATCTTAGCTACTTCTCCTCGCAGACACTTTGAAGAATGTTTCCACTGCTGGGAATCCCAGCAGTGATGGCTGCAGATAGAGTACCTTTAGTCGCCATGGCGTGGAAGGTGCCAGAAGCTCTTAACTTATTGGGGGAGCAAATGTAAGACAGTGGATGCAGCTGCAGTAATATTGCCCAGCATCTTAGATACAAAGCTAGAGCCATGCCTTCAGGCTTTGAGGACTGTGCCCCAGACCTCACATGTCCAAGCTGCTATCACAGACCTGGGTTCCCCACCCCTGCATTTGCCACTAATTCCCAATATTCTACCTTGACTTCTATCACTTCTTATTTCCAGTTTCTTTTGCGACTGAAACTCAATCCATACAAGTTGTGACAGGATGGTGCCCACAGCAAATGAGAATCTATGAGGCAAATTCAATTCTTTTGACACACTGCTAGTTATTTCCCTGGGGCACTGCTGCCTGCGGGTACTTGAGGATTCTCAGCGTCTGGTGCCCTGGCAGCGTGCTGGAGCTGTCTGTGGTGCTGACCTGGCCCTGCTGCCTGCCTGGGTTCCCTTCTCCTTCCTGCTCTGGAAAGGCTTTCATATGGCTGCTTGGGATGCTGGAAGTAGCCTGTGAAGTAAATATTATTGAGCTTGTTGTGTATGCTCTAAGATCTATTCTTCCTGCTGAAAGCCTGCCTGGACACAAGAACCACCACCAATTTCTGTTTTTCTAGCTTAAAGCTACACAACTCTTTATTCGTCAAATATACATCCACAAAAATGAAAAAATAAGAAATTGGGAAATCTGGATTTTTGTCTTATTATGTTTTTTTTTCTGACAATGCAAATGCTTTTCTGAACAAAAAGGCAAAAGATAGAAATTTTCTCTATGGTATCTTCAGAATCTGAGATTCTTTTTTCTATCTCTTGTATTCTGTTGGTTATGCTTGTTTCTGTAGTCTCTATTCGTTTACCTAGATTTTCCATGTCCAGCCAGCTCTCCATTTGTGTTTTCTTCTTTGCCTCCATTTCAGTTTTCAAGTCTTGAACTGTTTCCATTATCTGTTTGATTGTTTTTCCTTGGTTTCCAAGGGTATCATTCACTGATTTATTCAATTCTTCAAACTTTCTGTTATACTTCTCATCCATTTCTTTAAGGGCATTATTTGCATGCTGTTTAAGGGTGTCAATCACTTTCATAAAGTCATTTTTTTTTCTACTTCATCTTGATTAAGGTGTTCCTGTCCACATGTTGTGAGGTTGCTGGGTTCTGGTGGTTTCATGTTGTTTTTCAGATTGTTGGGTGAATTCCTGCAATGGCGCCTGCCCATCTCTTCCTCTGAATGCTCCCCTATGGATCTTCTTTTACAGGATCAGGTCTCCTTGCCTACTGATGTATCTTCCCAGTGATGGCAGTCCCTGTGGTGGCTCTCCTGGTGCTGAGATCAGATCTCCATGCCCAATGATGGCTCTCCTGGTGCTCCAGTGATGTCTTTCCTGGTGCCAAGATCAGATCTCCTTGCTGCTTGGGTAGCTCCCAATGATGGCTCTCCTGGTGCAGAGATCAGATCTCCGTGCTGGTTGGGTAGCTCATAAAGAAAGCACCTACCTTGCTTGCTGCAGGCAGGCTATTGAAACAAAGGACCTCCCGCCAGCCCTCTCTGTTGCCCAAAGGATTCGGTCCCAGCGCCCAGACAGGCTGAGCTGGGAGAAGTTATGTGCCCAAAGAGGGAAGAGAGGCAGAAGGAGGAGGGTTCTGGATGCAAGCTGGGTGGGATAGGGAGAGGCAGTATGCGGGGGTGGGGAGGTGGGGTGGGGTATAGGCCCTGCAGGAAGGCCAGGAAGTATAGGGGTGGGGGATGAGGAACGTCTGAGTTCCGGGCCCCGGGCTGCTGCCTCGGGCCAGAAACTCACCCCACTGATGGCTCTCCTGGTGCCGAGATCAGATCTCCGTGCTGGTTGGGTAGCTTGTAAAGAAAGCACCTCCAAAAGATGGAAATTTAAAAGTGTAGGGGAAGCCCAGCCCAATGGGGGGCATGTTGGCCTCGAGCTAATGTTTATGTATAAATCTGGCAGGTGTGAGCCCCGCCGGTCCTTTTGTATTTCCTGCCCATCGCTGGATCCCTGGTGTTGTAAGCTATCCCTTCATTAAATTTTGCTGTTTCATGTTAAGCTAGCCTGGTTATTATGCCGCATCATAAAAGGAGTGATCCACTCTCCCCTCCTGGGCTGAAACCACCCAGATTTGTTATCTTACAGTCTGGGAACTGGAAGTTCTGCAAGTAAAGATGCTGACTGGGCTGCACTCTTCTCAGAATGTCTAGGGACGAATCCAGCCCCTGCCCTTTCCAATCTTGAAAGGCTACCTGCAGTCCCTACCTCAGGACCCTTCCTCTACTTTCAAGGCCAGCAGGTGGACTCTGTCCCACTTTTGCAGATCCCTCATCTTTGTGGGGACATAGCGATTTCAGCCAGTGTTTTCACCATAGACACCAAATCCAGCTGTCAGAAGCAGAGTCCAGCCAATTGCTAACCGTGTCTTTCTCTACCTGTTTGTTGGGCAATTGAACCATGTTCTGGAATTGGCCAGGGAATAGCTGGCTAGGGACTATTTTTCTTTTTTCTTTTTCCTCTTCTTTTTTTGTGTTTCTATAAGTATGGTTAGTGTATCTAAGTGCGCATTGAGTGTGCAGGTGTGTACCTGTGTGTGCAGGTGTGTGTTTGTACACGTGAGTAGGGTCTAGGGTCTGGAGGAGGCTATTAGGTGTCTTGTCACTTTTTATCTATTTCTTTGACACAGGAGCTGTCCTCTTAGCCTGTGAGCCCCAGCAATTCTCCTGTCCTTTTCCCTCAAAACCCTGGGGTTTTGGTGAACAAGACAATGGTCACAGCCACATTTTTGCATGGCTTCTGGGATCTGAACTCAAGTTATCACAGCTGCAAAGCAAGGACATTCTCAGAGCTGACACTCTGGGGCTTCTGTCCTACTTGCCCAGTTTCTGTTATCTCCCTCCCCCCCCCTCTCTCTCTCTCTCTCTCTCTCTCTCTCTCTCTCTCCACACACACACACACACACACACACACACACACACACACACACGTTTATCCTGTGTGTTTTAAATAGTATAACTGACTCTTATTCAAATTTTCTATGTGCTTTTATTTGAGAGCAGGCAGTTGGCCTGGCTAAATTCAGATAAAAAATTCTTACCCATGCTTTGTGGGTGGTGACTCCTTAGTCTCTGTGATGTTCTGCAGGTCCACCCCATGTGTGTGCCTTGGCAACTGGATGGGCCTGTGCTGGGGTCTACATGTATTTCGATTCTCAAAGTTCCTCTGATCAGATGCATGCTGGTGCAGAATCTCATCCACAGATTTAGCGTGTCTTCAGCTCTTTTTATTCCCTTGCCCCACTTTGTATTCTTCTCTCTTGGTTAGAACCACAAGGTTTCCCCCTCCCCCACTATTGTGTTATATTTTACGTGGGCTTGTATCTGAAACAAAGCAGAAATAGGAGGAGGGGGAAGGGAGGGACTTGGGGGCAGAGAGAGAGAGGCAGAGAGAACGGTTGAGTAATAGGCATTCCCCTGTACCATTTGGAACTTAGAGGCTCATGTGCCCAACTTCTCATCAGAAAGAAGAGTTTTTTGTTAAGTGCCTGTGTGGTTCCTACTGTCACCTCCAGGCAGGGCCCTGAGTTTCCTCCAATCACTCCAAATAGAGTAATGGTTTCTTCCAGAGCTTCTCTTGGGTAACCATTCTGTGGTTCTGGACATTGCTGTCTTGGAGTGTGAGCTGGCGATGTGGGAGGAGAAGATGCAGGAAGTCATGGCTACAGTTTGAGCCCCACCTACGAACTGCTTTCTTATTGTCTGCTTTCTTATCTTCAGTCTGCCTGAGTTTACATTGTGATTCTGTCCAGGATTTTAGTTAAAATTAGCCAGAAAGCAATGGCCTTGTGTGTACATATTAGCACCAGAAGTTGAAAGAATTACCTTATTTCAGTGACTCCGAGGGGAAAAAAATACCAACTTCCATGGTTTGGAGATTGGGGAAGAAGTGAAATGGGCATAATGGACATACAAGGGCTGAGGTCAGCCCTAGCCTTGGGTGGGAATCAGAAGTGAGGACAATAGCTGAGCTTCTCTTGGGGACCATGCAAGGATGCAGGGTGCAAATGACTAATAGACACCCAGCAAGACGTTGGCCTGCAGGCCCTCAGGGAATGCCTGACTCTGACTCCTGGATCCCCGTTCATTGTCTTCCAGCATCTAAGAAACAGCTTCCTATGCAGAATTCTCTGCAGCGGGCACCAGAATGTGAACAAAGGTCTTCAGGATTGAGATGATGTATTTGATTTAATATCAAGTGGGAAAAAGTAGAAGATGATAAGAGAAATATGATTGCAATCATATTTTCTATATTCTGTGTTTGTAGTGGATTAATAACAGGCAGAAAATGGACATAGTTGTGTAAAAAGTAAAATCTGAAGCAGTGAGATGGTCAGTTCTATTATGAGATTTATTTTTCAAAAAATGTCTGTAGTGTGGCTTCATTATAATTTCAAATATAAGAACATGCAAAAATAATCACTGTCCTCTGGCCTCACAGTCACACTGGTCCTGGCTCTGCTCTGTCCCTTGTCTGGGAAGGCATTCCTTTCTCGGCTGCCACCCAGCTCCTCCTGCTACATGTCCCCACACCACTGTTCACCCAGTACTGATGACACTGCACCTCGCCAATAGTGCTGTGACTCTCCATCTTCTCTGTCAGACATGAGTGTGTAGGGCAGGGCCGGGTGTTTTCTTTCCCATAGACATATCTCCAGTACCCAGCCAAGGCAGATTAGTTACTAGCTAATAAATATTTATTGGCAGAATCCTTAAATTTCCAAGTAAACGACAGCTTTCAAATGTTAGGATTTCTGTTTTGCAATTTACTTGGCCCCCTTGGTGATGGCACTTGTCAAATCCATGTATTACGTTCTCTCCATACGTACACACACTGTCCAAACCACTGCTGGATGGCACGGTGCCCTGAGCTGGCAATGCACCCATGGAGAAGCCCAGATGAAGAGTGAGGGAAAAAGCAGAACCCAGGTTTTGGCTAAGTCCACCCTTGTCTAGAATAGTTGGGAAAATAGCAGTGTTGCTTCGTCTAGGGGAAGACTTCCCCGTCTGGTACCACGCCTTCTAACGCATTCTAAACTTAAACACACCAATGCCAGTTTAAGAACCTGCCATTTGCTTGTGACATTTGTCATAGGTACTTTGTTTTAGGGGCAGAAGAAGGGACTCAGCCAAACATCATAAACCACGTATGATGATGGCAAGATGCAAGTTGCTCCAAGGAGGCACCCACTCAAACACCCTATTGTACATACGATTTTTTGACTCCTTTAACAGCTGTTGAGGCAGGTGATTCTCCCAGCCTTCACATGAGCACTCTGAGTGATAAGGAGTGTCTTTCCAGGCAACTTGTGACCTCTGAAGATAAATCTCCTTCACATTGCGAACAGGAAAGCTCAGGAGCAGAGACTCTCATTTCTGCATCCAGAGCAGGCATTACTAATCAATCCCAGTGTTCTTTCCCATCAATTCTAGGTTTAGTCTTAGTGTCATTCTCAGTGTTCAGAGCTCAACTTGTAGTCTCTGCCCCCTAGTTGCCAGAAAGTTCTTTCTCATATTTGTAAGCCCTGGTCTCTGGCCTCCATCTTTGGAGGCCCCTTCCCTGTGCCCGCCAAGTGTTGGTCAAGATGAGCCTGCCAAAATCTTGACCGCGCCCTCAGTCTATTTAAACTGCTTTCCTGAAAAGTTTCCTCCTGGTCTCTTTCCTCTCCCCACAGTGGTGGTCGCCTTTGCAGCTTCCTGGTTCCCCCTCGGGGCCACCCAGGAGCACAGGAATCCCATTAAATCTGGATATTTTTTAAATTTGGCTTGTTGTGATTTGGCTTGATTGGAATTTTTACGTCGGCAGAGAGCTCGCGATAGGAAAAATTCCTAACACTATTATTTATTGATCTTCTGTGTGCTCTCCTGTAACAGTCTGAACTAAAGACAGCCTCAGACCTGGAAACCGTGAGCGCTGGGGATAAAGCCTGTCTCGGTAGGTGCAGAAGGTGGTAGACTGGTAAGAGGTGTTCCAAAGACTCAGGTCCACAGGGCAGAGGTAGATTAGCAACAGGCATTTGTTAGTGTCGACCTAGAATCTTCCCACGGGTGTCAGAAAGCCTCCATGCAGGACCAAGTTCAGGACTCTGGAGGCTGGAGGCCAAGGGCAGGTCAGGGTTGCTTAGCAACAGCATAGCTGGGACAAGTCCAGGTCTGCCATTCCCTTTACAATGACTGTCCATCAGATGTAAAGGCCTTCCTTTGAGTGGGCAACCTGATCCCTTTCCCCCAACTTTATTTCAAAACTACAGGTTCGGTCATGAAGAGGGCGACCTTTGGTCCGTGTAGAATGCTGAGTGTACCAAACCTAGGGAACGCTTCCAGGGAGTTTGGAAGGGGCAGCTGTGAAGACACAGCTGTGAGATCT
The DNA here is from genome assembly GCF_000317375.1 of Microtus ochrogaster. NCBI lineage: Eukaryota > Metazoa > Chordata > Mammalia > Rodentia > Cricetidae > Microtus > Microtus ochrogaster. Next base: position 4,244,747 of record NW_004949103.1, read on the forward strand.
GACTGTCCCCAGCTTCTTCCTAACACCCCAGTATGAGAGTCTCACATGGCTTCAATCGGCTGAAACCTTCCAAGTTTCGGGAAGGCCTTCGGTTCCTATAGTGAGATCACATATTTAGTCATTTGGATTTCGCCATGGCTGTCCAGCGTGGAGGATGGATCTGGCGCAGGCTGGCTGTTAGCCTTCTCCTCTGGGGGCTGAGCCTTGTTCCTCTTGGCAAAGGCCTGGCTGATTTCTGCGTGGGTCCTGTTCTTGGTCTCCGGGAGGACCAAATAGAAGTAGACAGCTCCCATGATGCACACTGTGGCAAAGACAAGGAAGCAGTAGGAGTCCAGGCTTTTCTGTGGGGAGGTAGAGACAGAAACAGCCAATGAGCAGTCAGCAAGTTAGCCAGCTGGCTGGAAAGCCGGGCTGCAGGAGTCTCCTCTGCCGCTAGCACTTATATGCCAGCAGGTCTGGATAGGATCCCACAGTGGCTGATGCTGCTGCCCCACATGACACTTGAGTCAGTCTCAAAGGAAGTGGGGATAAGTCAGTTCCCCACCATGGTCAAGATGAGAGGAAAAAAAGAAAACAGTCTTTATTGCTCTGTATTTTTTCTTCAGAATAGGCATTTAAAAACTGACCATTGTGCCGGGCGGTGGTGGCACACGCCTGTAATCCCAGCACTCGGGAGGCAGAGGCAGGCGGATCTCTGTGAGTTCGAAGCCAGCCTGGTCTACCAAGGGAGTTCCAGGACAGGCTCCAAAGCTACAGAGAAACCCTGTCTCGAAAAAACAAAAAACAAAACAAAAAACAAAAAACAAAAAAAACAAAAAAAAACAAAAAAAAAACCCTGACCATTGAGAAGGACAATGTAATCTTCGATAAATATTATCTTTGGCTCATTTTACCATTATCACACTCCTCCTTCTCCCATGGCACACTCTTGTGTGTGAGAATTGTAAACCCCCAGTTTGTAAGGAAAATATGGATCCTGGTAACAAGGATACATTTTTTTTTTCTGGTATGCAGACGATCTACCCTCACTAATCGGTACAGCCTTGCACAAAAACAGAAAGACCAGGAGATAGGTGCTGGGCATAGTCACTGTTCCTTGTGTCCTGCTTAGACCTCAGTGAGATGCTGGGCTTCCCAGGACTCTCCAGCCTCTGTGGCCCCAGACATGCTGCTTGGCTCTCAGTAAAGGCTTTGCTCAATAAAAGACTTCCTGGGCTAGGGAGATGGTTCCTGAGAAAGCACCAGGCGCCAAGTTTGAATCCTAAGCACCCATGTAAAAACCCAGATGTGGTTGTATACTACAGTTGCCTGTGACCCTAGAACTGGGAGTGCTGGCTAGGACAGGAGGATTCCTGGGACTTGCTGGCTGCTAGAAGTAGAAGCAAGAGGACCCCAAGTTCATGGCCATCCCTGACGTCGTGGGTAGTTCAAACCAGTCTTTGGATATATGTGATCCTGTTCCTTTAACTCTCAAAGCCTTCCTGGTTACAGTTGCCAGGCCTGACTGCTTCATCCTACCACTGATCAAAGACAAGATGGCAGTGTTTTTAGTGGCATTCCCCAAGAAGCAATATCAGTGTTTTCATCAATTCTATTTAATCTCTGACCGAAGACGGTGGTTTTGGCACTCACAGTGCTTAAGGGTCTAGGTACTCAGACATTCCAGAGTCTCCAGTGACACACGTTTCGCCTCACGGTGTCTCTGTTGTTGTAAAACTAGGACAATAGTGGTTTTGTACGGCTGCTATAAAGAATGCTAAAAGCATTCAAAGCACCGTGGGTTGTGAAGGGTGCCTCGCTTTGAGAAAGGTGCTTTCTGTTTGTCCACAGAGTCTGTGAGGCGTGAAGGGGATCGGGGAGACTCAGGGGTTCTTTTGCCAGAGAGGCTGTGCCAACACAGAAGATGAGCCTTTTAAAGCAGAATTTCAAACCTCCGAGTGTTAAGTTCCTTTATTTGATAGGTGGGGATGTTTGGCTTGTGATGGAGTGGAATGTGGCTCAGAGTCCGAACCTCTGCCTGCATGCTCTGTTTCATAGATGGTAGAGTCTCGCAGCTTCTGCTGCTCTGGGGCCCCATCTCTCTGGAGACTCAAGCCAACCCAGACACCTGCAGCCAGAAGAGCTCCTCTAGCCATCTCCACTCACCCCTGCTCCATCAGGAAGTCATGCTGACCCTACCTTGAGAGACAGCCTGCGTCTGACACCTGTCACCACTTTGAAGGCTACTGTGTTTGTGGAAGCCACCATTATGCTCTGCCTGGGTCACTAGATCATTGAGTAGCTTCTCCTTTGGGTTTCCCACACCTCTCCTACTGCCCTGGATCATTCTTAGGAGAGAAGACCGCACGACTCAGTTAAGCAAAGCCACTGTTCTGTTCAAAACCCATGTGCATGTCCAAAGTTGCTCTAGTGAAGCCAGACTCCTTCCCGTGGCTGATCTCTGGTCTGTTTTACTTCTCCGAGGTCATTTCCTTTTTTTCTTTCTCTGCTCCAGCTTTACCTCCCTGATTGTGGTTCTTAATACCGTGCCCCAGAGTCTTTGCACATGCCATCGTCTGTCTTCCTGGCACAGCTCTCAAAGACACCCACACATCCTGCTTTCTCGACTTCACCATCTCTGCCTACAGGTCCTTCCTTACATCTCCTCTAACTCCTGTATTGAGAGGGCGCCTCCTAGCCCTGACTCACTGTTCTCTAACTGTGTATCATCATACAGCATAGAGCATAGAACTATCTGTTAATTAGTTCTCTCCCCACCGAGGGTAAGCTATGTGAGGGTGGGTATTGTGGTTTTTCTTGCATCCCCAGAATTCAGAGAGCTGTGATGACAGAGGACCAGCAGTGGATGTTTACCGAGAACAAGGGTGTCCTGAGGCTCTCTACCCCACCCAGGGCACTCCTGGAGCAGTCTGGGGATGTCTTTTCCGCCCTCTGAACTGCTATGTGCTTATTCTCATTTCCCAAAGGATATCACGAAGCCATTTGGATTATTCTGTTTCATAGACTTCAATGAACCCACAGTGTCTGCGACATCTGGGGAAAGAACACTTGTCCCCTTCCTTGTGATTCTCAGGGGCAAAACTGTAGGAAAAGTAGGGTGAGAGACTCCATCTCTTGGGCACCGAGCCTATGGTGGGTCCCCAATACAGTTCCCTAAACCAAGGTGCTGGGGCTGAACCCTCAATGTGGTGAGGCCTTTATGGGGTGATCAAATGATGAGGGTGGATCCATCACAAGTGGGATTCCAAGCCTCATGCTTGGATGCAGGGAACCAGGCAGACTGCTCACATCCGTCTGCCTTCTTCCACATGAGAGGACATTGAGGGGTACCATCTTGGAAGCAGAGAACAGCCTCCACCAAACCCCAGCCTCCTAGAGATAACCCTGCCTATGGCATTTCATGATTGCAGCATATAGCTAGGATAGCCCTGCTCCCTGAGGGTGCCAGCCTAGAGAAGGCACAGAGCTAAGGTGGACATGCTTGCTCACCACCTCTCTTACTTGGTTCTGGTGTTGGAAGTCACGGTACCAATCACTGGCTCTGCAGAAGGAGGGTATTACAAGGGGGGAGGGGGTGGAGAGGAAGGAAGGAATTAATGCAAATGAGGATTTACCTTGCCCAGTTACACAGTCAGGTCTCTGGGGCCATTCATGGGCCTGTTTAATTCCCTTTACAGAAGACAAAAGTCAAGCTGGAGTTAGGTTGTCAGTGGAGCTGTTCGGGTCAGAGCATGATCCCTGGCAGCTCCAACGACCTAGGCTCAGGCCCCCATCCTCAAACTACAATCCAGAGACAAGTGATGGTTAGACTCAGAGGGCAGAGACGTGTCTCAGTGGCCATAGAGAGAAAAGGGACAAGAATCATGTCCAGTGAGCCACAGCCAATCTTTGAGATCTTGGCATGAGGTTTAGGTTTAGATGGGGAACTGTGTGTAACTAAGCAGTCCTGGTTAAAGAGGAGCCCCACCCACCACTGATCCATCATCGCCTTGGCTTCAGTTTCTCCTGCAAGTTGGTCTGGTAAGTTGCCAGAACTCAGTGAAATCTCCTTCCCCGGAACCAGAACCTCCTCACAGCTGGCACCCTGGCTTCAGCCATCGCTTCCCTGAACCATGAGATTCCTTGCAGCACATTGCTACAGTGGTGCCAATGGGCATAGGCATCTCTCTTTAGACTGTCTTCACTTCTCCCAGGACAGTTCATGTTGTTTGCTAAGTTTATGCTGCTAGAAGGGGGGCAGGGCTGGGATGAAACTCAGCATCACATTTTTCTCCAAAGCTTCCTTGCCCCTTGCTGAACCCTGGCTGGGACTGAGGACAAGACCAAGACCTGACAAAGTCAATGCTAACATTAGCAGCTGCTCTCTAAGTGCCTCCTGTTCGGGGATGGCTGACTAGCTCTGTCCATTGCCTCCTGTTCGGGGATGGCTGA
>NW_004949103.1:4249395-4258497 GCF_000317375.1 Microtus ochrogaster
TTCATTGCCTCCTGTGTGGTGATGGCTGAGTAGCTCTGTTCATTGCCTCCTGTGTGGTGATGGCTGAGTAGCTCTGTTCATTGCCTCCTGTGTGGGGATGGCTGAGTAGCTCTGTCCATTGCCTCCTGTTTGGGGATGGCTGACTAGCTCTGTTCATTGCCTCCTGTTCGGGGATGGCTGACTAACTCTGTTCATTTCAACCCTGTGTGTGATTTTACAGGTGAGGTGCCTAAGGGCAGACCCTGGGCTGGGCATCAGTTAGGAAGCCGGCTCATGGAATCTATGCGTGGAATGGAACTTCACTTGGGGTGGATACTTGGCCTTACAATCAACCCTCTTCACATCCCTGTTCCAGCTCCCGGGGATGCTGCTAGCCACAGTCACAGTGCTTCTGCAAACACATCCTTTATGCCATTAGCTGGTTATTAATGTGGTCCAGATTTTTGTTTCAGAGAGGAAAATTTCTTTCCACAATACAGTAGAATGTTGAATTATGCTAAAAATATAAGGCAATTTTGGCAAAATACTACTTTTTGGAGAAGGTTCTTGAGATTAAAGAAAAAAGTCTCAGCTTTTCCCCCCTCTTTTTCTACTGCTCTGAATCAGAACCATGAGGGGGTAATTGCTTCCCAGAGCAAAGAAAAGAGAACGTATACTTTGGGGGTTTGGACTCTGGCTCCCACAGAGTGGACCTATGGGATATTATGTAGTGGTGTGGCTGGGTAGGTTCAGAGGAGGGGCATCACCTAACTCACTGGGCCACAAAAGCCCAGTGTGCTCTGGAGGTGGTGAAATTATGACCTGAAGAAATTCTGGGTTAGATTTAGAAGTAGCTATTCAACTAATTTATCAAAAGCAGAAAAGGTGCTCTGAGTTGGAATGACTCATTTTAGCCATAATAGTCTATACATTTGCAAAGAAGAGGACAGAAATATGTGTCCATACTTAGGAGGTGCCTATCCATCCTTCATGCTGGCTTCAATCCTGCCTTCCACAGCTACAAAAACATCTATCAAAGCATATTCTGCTGCGTGTGTGGAAGCGGCTCTCAGCGGAGCTCCCTGCATCCTGGGACACATGTCACTCACTCTTCGGTGTCTCAGGAATTCATCCTAGCATCTGATGTAGACTGTTCCTTCTAGAAGATTCCGATGTTTTCTGCGTTTGGCCACTGGAGCTCTGAAGGTGTTGGTATTCTCCCCGCATCTCCCTGTCCCTTTCTCCCTCCCTCTCCTCCTCCCTCCCCTCTGTCTCTCTTTCTATGACATTAGAACAGATAACAGCTTTTCAGTAGTCATAGTGACACCAAGCTTTGTGGCAGTTCCCATGCAGACACCGTGCAGGGTGTCTCTTAAGAGCCCTGTTGCAAAATACAGGCACCCCTGTTGTTCCAAAGACAAGACAATGACAATCATCAGGAGATGTTGAGATTATTCTGCCTCCCACCTCAATGCCGAGTGGCATGGCTGAAATTCAAGATCACCAATTTGGGCTCAAAATCTGCCCAATTAATCCAGTTTTTTTTGTTTGTTTGTTTTGCCTACACACTGCCTGACAAATAAGATCAAGAACGGCAACTACCAGCAAATACAGTGTTGATAGTGTTGTGGGCTCTGTCTTAGGTTGGGAACCCAAGGTACAGGCGGGGCTTGAGGCAAGAAGATTGTTTGAGACACTACGGGGGTGGCATGGTCACCGATAACTGTCCCAGGTTGCTTGGGACTGACCAATGTTTTAAGCTTTGGGATGTCTGGGAGAGTTTTGAGAAACATCCTAGGGCACATTGGTCACCATAGAAAGGACAGGTGTTGTACAGTGAATTTATTCTCCCAAAGACACACTGCCGTCTTAGGCCCTGATTCCTGTGAATGTGGCATCACCAGAGAACAGTCTTTTCAGCTTTTAAACAGGTACTGTGAAATCAAGCTAGACGCGCTTCCAATCTGCTCAGTGGTTTCCAAACAAGAAAACATACACACACACAGATACACATACATATATACATACATATATACACATACAGACACAAACACATACACAGACACACACACATATACAGACACGTACACACAAGGACACACATACATATTGTATAATATACTCACAGAGACATATACACAGACACATACTCAGACATACAAACACAGACACATACACAGACACACAGAGACACACATACATATACACACATGCACATAAATACCCACACAGCCAGACACAGACACATACACAGATACACACACACATACACCAGACACACACATACACACAGGAATAAAAACAGAAATAAATACATATGCACAAAGAGAAACACACAGACACATACACACGCAGACACATACACACAAACACATGCACACATTCACAGATACACACATGGACACACATACAGACACAGAGAGACATACACAGATACACAGACACACACATGATACTCATATATACAGCCACACACATACACATAGGCACACATACATGGACACACATACATAAACACAGAGACACACAGATATGTACACACATGCAGACACATACACATACAGACACATGTACACAGATACACACACAGACACACATACAGAGAACACACACATACAGACATACAGACAGACACAGATACACACACATACACACATACACAGGATACACACATACAAACAGACATACAGACAGACAGATACACACACAGATACACATACACAGAATACACACATACAAACAGACATACAGATAGACACATGTCCACAGATACACACAGACACACATACACAGGATACACACATACAAACAAATATACAGACAGACACATGTACACAGATACACACACAGATAGATATACACACATACAGACATACGGACACACACATATATACACATGCATACATAGACACATATGTACATACACAGAGACACACAAACACACACATACACACACTTACACATATTTACTCACAGATACACACACACATATACATATACACAGACATAGATGTACACACACACACACACACACACACACACACGGCACTTGGTGTAACCATGGGGATCAGAGCTGAAGCTGGGATGCTATAAGCCAAGTACCATTCCACCAATATGCAACAGGCTCTGTCTACATAGCCTCTAGATGGAGTCACATCAGGCCTAGCGGCTCAGGCCTGACATCTTGGCTCCTTGGGAGTGAGGCAGAAGATTTAGAATGAGTTCAAGGCCAATCTTGTGAGAGACCCTATCTCAAACAAAGATGGTGCCCAAGGCAGAAGAGGGTTGATCTGTCTCTGGCCTCTGTACATATGGACACTAGACGCACGCACACAGAGCACACAACACAATGCAATGCACTTATGTGCACATGCACCTGCACATATACAGACCCCCATTTTATATTTGGAAGGAAGGAAGGAAGTCATTAGTGCGGGTCACTTCTGTTCATCAGATATTCACAGTTTCCACAGCAAAGCTGAATCATTTATAATTTGAATTCCCGAAGAACTTCACAGGAACAAAGGAAGAGGAGGAGGAACAGAAGCAGGAGGAAGAAATAAATGTCAGTCAGTGCCTGTTCCCTCTGGTCTAGTGTCTTCCGGGCCCACTCACACTCTTGGGTGGTAGCTGAGTAATGAACCCTGCAGGGCTGTGTTAGGCTTCCTGAGACAGCCTCCATAAAACATTGGCTGTGGGATCCTGCAACAGGACAGCCAATGAAATGCCGGTATGCTCAAGGCAGCATCCCTGGTATGTGGGGCTCTAGGGCTTCCGTCTCAGTCAGCAGTGATGCTCAGGCTGAGGGTGATTTCCACTGGCTTTTTTAGTTTTCCCTTTCACCCTCTCCTATTCCACTCCAACCTCAAGCACATAGGACTCAATTAACCATATCCCTCATTTTTTTCTTCTAATTTGTGTGTGCAAGTGCACACACATACAGATGCTATGTGGAAGCGAGAGAGCCGCCTGACTGTCTCCCCTCTCACGGCTGCAGTGTTGGGATTACTAAAGATGCTCTATGGTGTTCAACTTTACCTGGGTGCTGGGAATTGGGGTCTCGATTTAGGTTCTCATTGCTGTGTGGTAAATTTCTTACCCACTGAGCAATCTCCTCAGCTTGCAATACACCCCACTTCTTGATGCACTACCCTTCTGGTCCATGCTGAGACCCCTTCTTGTCTGTGTTTATTTCTCTCATTTTTTAGTCTTGATCACTGTTCTCATTTCTTTTGTTCTACAATGTTCTCCTAATGCTGGGCAAAGTTATGTGTATGTCTTTGATAAATAGCCCCAAATCTACTTATTTTCTGACATGTCATCTTTTTATCTATGAAATATCTAGCTCTATATCTCTCTATCCATCCACTCATATCTATGTTTGTTTCTATGCCACTCATGAGTGTTTTCATTTTCTTGTTTATTTGTGTGTGTGTGTGTGTGTGTGTGTGTGTGTGTGTGTGTGTGCTTTTAAATAAAATTTTGTGTAGTACAGGCTGATCTTGAACTCTTTCTGTAGCCTGAGCTGGTTCTTGTGTCTCCATTGCTTACTTGCAGAAGTTATGAGTTTCCAAGTTTGGCACAACCTATGTGACCTATGAAATACCTTTACTATGTATAGGAAGGAAGTGGAGACTTGATCATTTTGAAACCTCTGTGCTGTAGAGCCCATGTCACAACCATGCCTGTCCTGTGGGAAACAAGCTGATCACTAGGTAGCACTTCTGCTAATTGGGGTCATCCAGAAAGGACTGAGAAGCAGCTGAATTTGAAGGCAAGGCTTCTGCAGGGAGGGAGCTCTGGTCAGAAGCGGCCAGCTGGAGCCACTATCTTACAGATAAGGCCTTTATTGCTTGATGAGGCCTCATTTCTATTATGCAAATCATCCCACTGAACCAGCACTTGGAAGAACAGGCTGCTGAGGGTCAATGGCTGACTGCTTTCATAGAAGCGAGTGGAGACCCAGGGGTCTGGGGGCAAAGTGCCTGTTGCCACTCTGGCTCTCTCTCAGCTAGGGGAGAGCACCTCCACGCAGGTCCTGTTGCCTCAGGACCCTCACCTTGTCCTTGCAGGTACTTCCCTTCCCTCTCTACTTGCCCCAGGCCTTACCGCAGGATCCCCAGTAAACCACAGACTGTCAGCCACCAGGTCTCTGCTCACAGTCTCTCATTGCAATCCTGTCTCTGAGTATCTAAAAGGAGCTCTTCCAGACACACCCACTGATTGCCATCCTTCACGGGTTACCAGATGTTGGGGGGAGCTCAGTCTTGGTAATGTGCTCAGATAATTTGCACTGTTTTGACACATGCTGGTAATCCCACCCCCTCCACATTACATCAGAACCTGGGGTGGGTGCTTCTCCAGCAGCCACCAGACACCCTAAACTCCTAGATGAATCTCATGGCCTTCAGGATTGAATCCCATTGGTCTATTGGAGAAAGTGAGGATTCCTCAGTAGGACACTTAAGGCCCAGCAGAATCTATCCACAATACACCGAGAACAGAAAGTGGTGACGTGGAGATGTGTATGCCATGACTATTGTTGGGTGCTGAGTTAGAGAGTGTGTCTTCCACGGCTAGCATGTCCATTCTCATCATCTCCTGGGTGACGACTGGCCAGGTCCACCCAGAACTGGACTCAGATGACTTCTCCTAGGGGATGTGTGCTTCTCCGGGGAGGAGAGTTTCCAATCACATAGCCAGTCCCTGCTTCTAAAACCCATCTCACTTCCATGAACAGCTGTATAATGGCCTTCAATGATCCAGGGCCAGGTTGTAAATGCTGCCCTTTAAAAAAAAATCAAGGGGTGGGATTTTGTGTACGTGTTGAAGTTCTGGTTTTGAAAGGGAGGTTCTGGACCACCTGGGTGGGCTCTGTATGTCATTGTCCTCAAATGGGAGAGATGGAGATACAACAACACACACGATGAGAGCCATAGGACATCAGTCACTTTGTCTCACTGGTGAGGATAAAGAACTTGGGTTCAGGTTCTGTCTCTGACAGGCTGAGCGGGGGTGACATCAAGAGTCTCTCAGAAGGGCTGTTGGAGGCTGTACCTCCTGGAGCTGACAGGGTGGAGCATTTGTGGGCATACAGCAAATGCTCAATAGATGTTTACATGAATGTACCCATGGACGCGTCTCCCTCCTGGCCTGGAGGAAAAGCATTAGGGCTGTAGTGTGTATAAGATCTACTTTGCTCATAAGTGGTTTGTATACATAAAGCAAAGAAAACCACAGTCTCAGAGAACTTAGACAACAAGGAGGACCCTACGAGGGACATACATAGATCTAATCTACATGGGAAGTAGAAAAAGACAAAATCTCCTGAGTAAATTGGGAGCATGGGGACCTTGGGAGAGGGTTGAAGGGGAGGGGAGAGGCAGGGAGGGGGGCAGAGAAAAATGTAGAGCTCAATAAAAATCAATTAAAAAAATAGAAATAAAAGAAGATCTACTTTGCTTGCCCCTGGGTGTGTAGAAGACAGGTCTGCTTCACGTACTCAGAGAGTGTACCCTGAGCCTGGGAAGGCTCAGCTGTGAAGGAGTGGGAGAGAGCCAGCCGGCAACCTGAAGTTCATTTTCTCCATGAAATGGATGTTTTACTGACCGCAGGCTCTGCCTGCTAGCTTTTAACCAAACAGGAAAATCACACCGAAGGTATAGGGTCAATTGAAAAACCAGCTTGTTGTGTCCTGGCCGCAGCTGAAAAGGGGGCCCCAAGGAAGAGGGTGCTAAGCATAGGTCTCTGTGTCCTCGGTGGCCCGTGGAAGGACCTGTAGCACTGTGAGATGGGAAGCCATTGTTTAAATGCAGCCGAAGGTGACCTGGAGGCTGGATGGGGCACCTGCCTTCCAGCTGCTGGGTTGAGGAGGCAGCGGCACATGACAGACCAGAGTAAAGACAAGCGGGTAGGGGAGCTGGACTTGGTGGGCCCTGGAGCCTGGAATAACCACCTCTTCCCTGGCCTCAGTGGACTTGTCTGTAGCTGAAGGCCGTGGGGGAGGACCTGGAGGCTATGGAGTAGAGTTTACAGCTGTGAGAGAAGCAGCTGTCCCACAGGTCTACAGCTGTGCCGTGGCTGGGCGTGGTGGGCGGGTGACAGGGCTTTCTCGCTGGCACTAGGGTCACTGGGACATGCTGGGCTGGCACCGAGCAGTGTTTGGAATAGTGGGCCAGGGAGGATGATGGGATTGAAATGCCCTTTGGGGAGAGATGACAGGTGTGTGGTTGGGGGTATGTGATGTAGTCTTGCCCTCTCCAGGTTGATACACCTGTGTCATGGGCCTCAGGGAGCCCTGGGTGTTGGTGTTCCAGTTGGATGCTGCTGGGCTCTGTCTCTGTGCACAACCTTTGCAAAGTCCTTATCTTTTATGCTCTGACCTACGGATAACTTCGTGAGCTCACTCGCTACTCAGCCACCTCCTGCCTCACCCTGCTGCAGCTGTATCGGCCCCTATATTGCTTCCCATCTAGGGCAAGCATGAACCAGCCTATTTGCACTGCTGTTAGGCTAACCTGGACTTTATACTTCCCAGACTCCCCTGCTCCATATCTTTCTCATGTCTCTACTCCAGTACCACTTCCTTTGAGACATCTTTGAGGAGCACTATACCCCCAACAGCCCACGTGCTACAGAAGCACGGCTCCAGCAGCCCATAAGCTTCAGAACCCTGTCTCTAACAGTCCACAGGCTGGGGCTCACTCATTTTTGTTTCCCCAAACACTGCAAACCCTAGTGAATTTGCATCTGCTTCTGAAATGTGTTGGCATTTTCCTACCAATCACTGTCTTCTTTGGGATGCTCAGAGTGTATGTAGGACACACAGTGCAACATTTCTGAGGTTTGTCTGACACAGTGGTGAGCACACAGCAAGAGTGGCCTATACGTCATAGGGTCAAGCAATAGGTGACCCATTCTTCAGGAGGCAGCCCATAGCATCTGGGACCAGCTCCTAGAAGGGACAGAGGGAGGAGGGACAGGAGAGAGGAGAGACAGAGATGAAAAAGGGACAGAATGGGGAAAGGGATGGGAGGGAGGGACAGGAGAAAGGAGGGGGTAGAAGAGGAGAAAGGTGGGATAGGGAGGAAAGAGGGACAAGAGGAAGGAGGGATAGGAGGGTAGGACAGGAGGGAGAGAAGAGGATCGTCATCAAAGTACATATCCTTCCTTCCTCAGGACCATAGTATGAGTTAAGACAAAGAGACAGGAGAGGGGGGGTGGGGAGGGAGATGAAGAGAGAGACACCCATCAGAAAACAACCAGACAAATTTCACCATGTCTCAGAGTCCCCAGGCAGTGTGAAGGCTGGAGGCCCCTGGTCAGGCATACCTGCATGAAGGGGAAAAGGAGCCCCACAGCGAAGTTGGAGAGCCAGTTGACTGTGCCTGCGATAATGAAGGCTGCTGGCCGCTCTGACTGCTGGAAGAACTCGCCGGTCAGGATGAACGGGATCCCACCTGTGAGGACACAGGAACAAAGCCTTCAGGAGACCTCACCCACCACATGGCCTCCATCACTAGGTGCTGGACTGCCATGAAGTAACGGTGCTGTCTCAGCAGGAGCAGCTGTACCTGCATGAGGGAGAGTTGGAACCTTAGCAGCCCTCAGCCCCAGAGACACAAACAGTTCCCTGACCCAGTTCATGGAAGACTGGGGGACAGGCTGAGATCCAGCACAAACCCCATGCTGCATGGACACGAGTGATTAAGGCAACAGACATCGATGAGATACCGATGCAGCTCCATCTAGGGTGGAATGGATTGTCTTCCTATCAACCTTTCTAGGGCTAAGATACATTTAATGCACAAGGGCTCCCTGCTTTTGGTTTAACCTCATCACCCTCCATGTGCTTACAGCATTTGCATTAGCCTGACTTTAGACTCGGACTCCAAACTAGAAAACTTAAGGTTTGGTTATGAAGTGTTGCCCAAAGGCTCATAGTTGGTTTGGCCCTAGCCGGTGGGTGTAATCATGAGATGTGACTGGTTCATTGTAGACGTAAGTCACAAACGATGCCACAGCAGTTTGGAATTATAATTAACAGGGTAGTATTTATTTAAAGGGGAAAAAAACTTACAGATCACCGTCAGCCCTCTGTACGACCAGGAAGGGAGTCTAGCC
>NW_004949103.1:4266359-4312161 GCF_000317375.1 Microtus ochrogaster
GGTATCTCAGCGGCTATAGGCTGGAGGAGCGGAAGGACCTCCCGCAACAGTTCATGAGGACTCCAACTTAATCAGTAGATCAATCCCTTCATGGTGTGTGTTAGAAGACGGGGAGGCATTCTCTGAAAAGCTACATGCCATTGCTGGCCACCTCTCTCTCTCCCCCTTCCTGTTTGTTATGGAGTGAGCCTCTCTGCACAATCAGTCCTCTCTCCATGGTGGCCTGCCTTCACTAGAGGCATGTCCTAGAAGGATAGGCATTATTGCTGGCCACTCCCCCCTCTGCTTCCCGTTGTCACAGAGTGAGCTGCTCCACCCATCAATCCTCATATCAGGCCCAGAAAACCCATTGTGACCTGTAGACCCAAACCTCTGAATCTGTGATTCCCAAATCATTTTTTGAATACATTCTTCCAGTAATTCATCAGAATGATGAAAAATACTACCATAGCCCCTGATCCTTTGAGTCAGCTGCCACAGAGGCACACCTATAGGCTAGCACAGCCAGGCAGGTGAGCACACAAGCCCACCTTGAACAGCTGCTGCAAAGCAGGGTCAGTTGGAGGCTGAGTGTGGAGCCAGACAGGGACATCAGCAGGAAGCAAGTCACTGAGAAATCTGGTTAATGTGTGGGGTGGGGTGTTGTGGAATACTACTTTAACTCTGTAAAGGTGTGTTGCTGGTTCATGCTGCCTGCCTAAGGCACCTGATTGGTCTAATGATGAACAGAAAATAGGTGGAGCTAGCTGGTGGGCAGAGAGAATAGGAAGAAGGATCTAGACATGATATGAGAGAGAGAGAGAGAGAGAGAGAGAGAGAGAGAGAGAGAGAGAGAGAGAGAGAGAGAGAGAGAGAGAGAGAGAGAGAGAGAGAGAGAGAGAGAGAGAGAGAGAGAGAGAATTAGAGGAAGACAAGAAAAGAGAAGAGAATGAGGGAGAAAAAGAGGAAGCACCCAGGGCCAGCCAGTCAGGCAGCTGCCAGTCAGCCAAACATGGAGTAGGACATACACAATGAAAGGTAAAAGCCCTGAAGCAAAATGTAGATGAAAAGAAATAGGTTAAAATAAGTTATGAGCTAGTGAGACAAGCATAAGATAAGGCAGAGCATTCATAACTAATAATAAGTCTCCATGTTATGGTTTGGGAGCTGGTTGGTGGCATAAAAGAAACCCTGCCACAGGGGTGGAAAATACTGGCAAGTGCTTCACGGCTCCCTGTGTCATCATGGAGGTAGAGAAATACTATCTTGGATTTGCATAGATCCATCATGCAGAGAAACAGCATTCTGCTTCCCACTACCAATCAGCATGTTTTCATTCTCACAGAGTTCATTGCTCCAAAGTGATTCTCAGGCTGGAGCAATGCCCTTCAGAACTTCCTGTCAGAGAAGGAAGCTATTGAAGTCTTGAGAAAAGGATCATGGGAATTCAAACTGGCCCCACTCATTCTCATTAAAGATGGGGTCTACTATGTTTTAATGGTGAACTGTCAGGTAAGAAACACAAAGTCTGTCAGAACAAACTCCCATCATATCTGGGGTGGAGTTCATCCTCCAGTAAACATGGGAAACCAAGGTTCTCATGGGTACTTACTTCTCAGGTGAACGCAAAAGAGAAAAAGTCTTGTAACAGACAACACTGAGCATTGGGGTGGGGTGGGGTAGGAAACTCAACCTGGGAGGTACCGCAGTTAAAATTTAGCCTTAGTAGAGGGCCAGTTGAGACTGTCAGATCCCATACTTAGGGCTTGGTCTTTAAGGCTGCAGCACGGATGCATTTGGTTATTCACTCAGTGAACGCAAATGACAGAGCCCCCGCTAGAGGGCGCTTCTAGAGCTGGGTGCCCACAGCCTGGCTCTGAAGGGGCAGCACCTTCAGCCCTGAAAGCTTCTGTTATCTGGTTTCAACCCAGGACGCTGGAACAGATTCGGCATCAGCTGCATCTGTTACACTTCCCACCAACTTAGGATGTCTGTCCCACCTCCACTTGTCTGTGGCAGTCTTGCTGAAGCCTTGGTTGGTTTTTCACAAGGCAGAGGTTGGCCTAAGTCCTTCCTGTAGGATGCATTTTCCCTGGACCTTCCCAGAGCTTGGTAGGACCATGTTGCTCTTCAATGTACCTTCCATTCTGGCCTGGTGCCCACTGCTGCCGTCTCTGGGAATCTCCCCAAGGATCCTTCTGGATTGAGTTCTGAGAATTCCCATGCTGGCTTTTTCAAGTCCTTCTCTCTCAAGACTGAAGCCCACACAGACTTGTTCTGTCCCGAGTTCCTGTTGACATCTGGATCATGTGCTGTGACACCCAGGGTGACCTACTGTCCTAGTTACACAGCAGAGTATCAGGGGCTTTCTCAGGGTCAGTCAAGTGGGCCTGATCACCCTGGTGGGATCTCAGCTTAATCAACTCCTAAATGCTTAGAGAGGAAAGCAATCCAGCTGTGACTGATCCCAAGATGCTAAATTAGTCTACTTCAGGAAACACAGAGCAGACAGATGGAGGAGGGATGGATCAGGCAATTCATTTAGTGAGAGGCATGTCTGGGACCTGGGTGGGGCAGAGACTAACTGGCTGGAGACCAGCTGGCTGGAGAATGAACTTTTCCTCAGATTCGATAACATGCTGCTGTCGCACAATGGCCTAGTGTCTGCATGACTGGCCTGTCCCAAGAGTCAAATCTCTGCCTCTTTGCTAAGGGCGGGATGTATGGGCAGCTCCCCAGAGGTTGCCCGATGGTAAGGAGGCACACGTCTATGTTCCCATCCAAGCCCTTGAGGGCGGCACTTTTGTGGTCATCTGATGGCAGAGACACCAAGTGATCTGCCTTCCACTCAGATGTTTTGAGTGTGTAAGGGGGTGGGTGGCTATTGTACAAGCATGTTCAGAGGCATGTGTGCTGGGTATCTGCCTCAGACAAGCCATTGATGAGGGCATAGAAACATCATCTTGGTGAGGCAGGGCAGAGAAGGGGCTGGGACAACAGTGCAGAGGACTTTCCCTGCATTCTTCCGAGTCAAAGTGAATATCTTACCTGAAATACTATCTACAATGTACTGACAGTCGTAGCAAGCTGCCTGTGTAGTTATAGTAATTCATTTTCCTGTCCCCAAGACCCCGTCTAGTAGGCAGTATTATCTTAGTACACAGGAGAGGACACTGAGGCACAGAAGAGTGAGCCTCCAAAGGTGGTTCTAGGCGCCTGTGGCAGAGCTAGCATTGGGAACAGGCTCCTTCTCTGCCAGCCTGAGGCTGAGCGAGGATGCTCAGAAGGGAGCCGAGTGCTGGACAGCTGGGCGGGATGTGGGGCAGAGGAAGGCAAAGGTCAATAAAAGATCGCAGCAGCCTCTGCCTTCTTCTAACTCCCCCACCCCAGGCGAGACAGCTTGTCTTCCTTCTCCAGCCATCTCCCCCCTGCTTTTCCAGCCTGTGCTGTAGGTGTCAGGCTGGGACAGGGTTGGAGATGTCAGAGATGCACTGCAGTGGGCCACACTGACAGCCTGGGTTAGCTGTGACCAGGCACCTGCCCTTTGCAAGGTCAGCTCTCCAGACCCAGAGGCTGAGCCCTGTGGTTGGGAAGCAGAAAGTTTCCCTGAGCTCCAAACTGGCAGCTGCAGGGCTGGACCCATTCCAGGCCAGACTCAGGAAGATGGTTTTTTCCTGCCTGTTTGTTTTGCTGCGCTGGTGTTGGAACCCAGAGACTTGTGCATGCTGGGAAGCACTTGACCTCTGAGGGACTCACAGCCCTCCTCTTCCTGGCTCTTGAAAGGTGGTTTTAGGGTCCTCAGGGAGGCCCCTCCAGAGGCAGCTGCTCCCTCAGCCTCTAGCTCTCTTCTCCTCAGAAATCCCCTTTCTCGGTTTTCTTCTCTCAGACCAACAACATGCAAACCACCCCCATCCTAACTTCTTTGTCCATCATTCCTTCCTGGTTCTGGGGTTGGTGGCATCATTTGTGCACCCACAGTGCCCTGTACACCTGCTGGCTCCACCCATCTAGCAGGTGGGGAAGACCCTCTGCCTGGAAGTTGGCCATTTACTTATCCGCAGGTCTCAGTTCTGGGCTGTCTGCAGCCTTCTATGGTGATTTGAATGAAAATGGCTCCCATGGGCTCACGGTGAGTGGCACTTTTAGGAGGAATAGTGTAGCCTTGTTGGAGTAGGTGTGGTGTTGCTGCGGGAAGGGTGTCACTGGGGGCGGACTTTGAGGTTTTAGATGCTCAAGCCAGGCTCAGTGTCTCACTCTTCTGCCCCCTGAAGAACGCTCAGCCGTCTTCAGTGCCATGTCTGCACTCACCACGCTTCCCATCGTGGCAATAAGGAACTAAACCTCTGAGCTGCCTGAACTGGGCGAGCCTTCCTTCAGACGAAGAGAAAACAATGGTCAGAATATGAAGGCAGTGGGCTGCTTTTGCCTGATTTTAGCAGCTGATTTTTGACACATTAGAGAAACGAATCATTATCATGTAATTGCTTCGCATTTGCAAAGGTGCAAATTAAAACTTAAAAAAGTGTTGTCGCCTGAGGCCTACAAGAGTGCTCACTAAAGCTGTGAAAGCAGCTGTGGAGCAGAGGGGCAGCTTCCTCCTGACCTGTTTCTACCACCTACTCAGCCTGTGAGGTTCTAACAAGCGGAGGCAGATGAAGGGCAATGCCTCACTTCCTGTCTCAAGGAACTCGAGTTCCCTGTGAAAGAGACAACACAGATAAAGGATGCAGTACCATGTCAGAATGTACTAACAGCAGGAAAAATGGTAACAATGATGGTATTGGAGATGTTGGGCCGTTGTAGAATATTAGGTTAAGGTGTGTTCCATTTGTTTATGCTGTGAAATATTTGTTTAAAGATGCAAAGGTGTGTTGTGTTCTTTTATGTCGCATTTATTTAACTCTGTGAGGCTGTGTTGTTTTGCCTGTCTAAAACACTTGATGGTCTAATAAAAAGCTAAAATGGCCAAGCAGGAGAAAGGATAGGTAGGGCAGTCAGGCATAGTGAATAAATAGAAGGAGAAAAGGAGAGATAGGGGACAGTCCCCCTAAAAGCAAAAGGGAGAAAAAACCCAACCATCAACATTGGGAACTGGATTATTGTGTCTCTCCGCATTTGTACTTTGGAACCTAATGTTATCAATACAATGGCATTAAGAGGTGAGAATCTGGGAGGTGATTGAACCAGGAAGGCAAAACCCTCATGAATAAGATTAATAAATTCAAAACTGAGACCTCCGAAATGGTACCTTCTCTTTATGCCATGTGATTAGAGAACAAGAAGATTCTATCTATGACTATGTAGTTGATCTTCATCATACACCAAGTCTGCCAGTGCCTTGATTTTGAATTTCCAACTTCTAGAACTATGAGATGCTTGCTGTTTAAGTTGCCCCAAATATGGTGTTTTGTTAGAGAGGCCAAAGCAGAAGACAAGTGGTGATGATGCTGTTGCTGCTGACCACGAGGATAATAGTGATGGTGACGATGATGGTAATGATGGTGGTTATAGTGATGGTGGTTATGGTGATAATGATGGTGGTTATAGTGATGGTGGTTATGGTGATAATGATGGTGGTTATAGTGATGGTGGTGATGATGATGGGGATGATGATGGTGGTTATAGTGATGTTGATGATGATGGTTATAGCATTGGTGATGATGGTGATGATGATGGTGGTTATAGCGTTGGTGATGATGGTGATGATGATGATGATGGTGGTTATAGCGTTGATGATGGTGATGATGATGATGGTTATAGTGATGGTGGTGATGGTGCTTATGATAGTGCAAATGATTGACACTATTATGACACTGGTGGTAATGTTATGTTGAAGATGCTGATCATCACCATGATAATGGTGATAGTGATGATGGTAATGGTGGTAGTAGTCAGGGTGAGAGTGGTGATTGTGGTGATGGTGAACACCATGATGATGGTGGTAATTATCTAGTTTTAGTGCTTCTCTAAGATGTTAGTTTTTCCTGTTGAGCTCTGAGAATAGCATTCTTCAGCCACCTCAGTACTAGATGTTGAAACATCCAGCAGCAAATTACTTGAGATTTCTTTGGCTATTTAGGATCTGTTGTGCTTCCGTATGAATTGTCCAGTTGTTTTTGTATTTATGGGAAGAATTCCAGTAGAATTTTGATGAGGACTGCACTGAGTCTGCAGATTGACCTTCAGGAATTGACTTTTCAAAAGATATGAATTCTTCTATATGTGAGCATGAGAGCTCTCTCCATCTTCTGTTGTCTCCTTCAGTGTCTCACAGAGCTCACCGTTATCATTGTAAAGGTCCTTCAGCTCTTTAGTTTATTCCTAGAGTTTTTGAGGTTATTGCTAATAAGATTGCTTTCCTAATTCTTTCCCTGTATGTTCATAATTGGTATATAGATAAGCCTCTGATTTTTCTGTATTGACTTCTATTACTTTTTGGAAAAGTATTCATCAGAATCAAGAGTGTTAGGATAGAGTCTTTTACTCAAGATACCATTTTTCATCCTTTTACTTTCCATTTCTTTGTATCCTTGGCAAGGATGGTTCTTAAAGATAGAAACTAGTTGAAACTTGCTTTTTAATCTATCTATCCATCCATTCATCCATCCAACCAACGAGTCTATACTTTTTAACTGGGGACTTAGACTATTAACATTTAAATTTTTATTGAAAAAACACATGCTAATTTCCCCCTTGTTAATTTTAGAAATGTTCTAGTATACTGAGTCAATGACATTTGGTACTTTTCTATTTCTCATGTTTAAAATTTGTTCCAGTGAAATTTGTTCTTTCCTTAACTCTTAGATTGTATATCACTTTCCTTCTCTTCTGCACGTAGTACGGCTTTGAGTATCTTCTGAAGTTGGCTTGGTGATCATAAATTGCCTGTTAGTGCGAATCAAGAAAGTCTTTTTTTTTTTGTACTTTGGATTTAAGGTTAATTTTTCTGGTATATAGTCTTGATAGGTAGTATACTTTTCAGGACTTGAAACATATCAGTCTGTATTCTCCAGGCCAACAGGCCAACTGTGCTCAGCAGTCTGCAGTCATCCTATCAGGTCTGACTTTGTAAGGAATTCACCACTTCTCTCTTATAGTTTTCCATATTGCTTCCCGTTTCTGTATATTAATTTCTTTCCTTTGAGTTCCTTATACTTTTTATCTGTATTTTGGTTCCTTCTTCTACATGGCAGATTCATAGGTTTGGTGTCTTAAATCTTTTTTCTTTTCTTTCTTTCCTTTCCTTTTTTTTTTTTTTTTGGTTTTTCAAGACAGGGTTTTTCTGCATAATGTTGAACCTGTTCTGGAACTCACTCTGTAGACCAAGCTAGCCTCAAACTCACAGAGATCCACCTGCCTCTGCCTCTGCCTCCCGAGAGCTGGGATTAAAGGTGTGTACCACCACTTCCCAGCAAGGTTTGATGCCTTAATTGTGTCCCATGATCTTCATAGCTATCTCAGTGTCATGATTCATCACCTTTTCTTCAGCCCTTCAACTTGTTTAAGTTGCCCTATGCCTGGTTTAGTCTCCCAGGGGTGTTTTCCACTGTGTCTGTGATTTACTGAGCATTTCAGTACCAAGAACAAGTCTTCTTGTTGTTAGAATAGGCCAGGAGTCTTTATGCAAGGAACTTACTTACTTTTTGTTACCAGACAAACTCCTAAATACAGTCCTGTGTGTCTCTGTAGGCAGAGGGACATTTGGGGCACAGAGACAATGGCCATGAGAGGCCAGAGACAGAGATCACAGAGATGAAATAGACACAGAGAAAGAATAAAGAGAAAGGAGGGGGAAGAAGAGGAGGGGGAAGATAGAGAGAGAAGAGAGAGGGGGAAAGGAGAGAGAGAAGAAAGGGAAAGAGAAAGAAGAGAAGGAAAAGGAAGAGGAAGAAAAGGGAAAACACACACACACACACACACACACACACACACACACAGAGAGAGAGAGAGAGAGAGAGAGAGAGAGAGAGAGAGAGAGAGAACTCTTCTAGAGCCTCTTGAGGAGGATATCCTCCTCAACCTTGATCTTGGGCGTCTGGCTTTCAAAACTGTGGGAATACATTTCTATTATCGAACCCACCAATCTGTAGTAGCTTGTTACAGCAGACACAGTAAATAGATGCATTCTGGCAGTCACGTGTCAGTGGAGATAGAAAAGACAGAAAAATTCCTCTGTTGGATTTTCAGGGTTATCCCAAATCATAGCTTGGAGAAAGACAGCTGTGGTGGGACCTATGGGGAGTTCTGGAAGCTGACAGTTGTCATTGACTCTGAGGACTAAAAACAGTTCTGGGAACTTCCAAAATGTCTGTTAAACTTTGAGAGCTGACAGGACCTGGTGGTGTATCTCTGAGACCTCAGCACTAGGGAGTCATAGCAAGAGGATCTCATGAGTTTGAGGTCAGTAAGACCCTCTGTCAGGGTTCTCTAGAGAAACAGAACTTTTAGAATGAATCTATGAATTTCAGTCTCTCTCTTTCTCTCCCCCTTCCTTCCTCCCTCCCTCTCCATCCATCCATCCATCCATCCATCCATCCACCCATCCATCCATCCATCCATCCATCCATCCATCCACCCATCCATCCATCCATCCATCTATGTATGAAGGGGCTTTATTAAAATGGCTTACAGGTGGTCCAGCTAGTTCAACAATGGCTGACTATCAATGGATAGAATCCAGCAGTTGTTCAGTCCACAAGATTGTGCTGTCTCATCTTGTTTTTAGTACATGCCTGCATCCAAAAGAAGTGGACTCTGAACTGTAGAGTCTAAATCTAGCAAAGGAATGGGCTTGCCAGCAGGAAAAAGCAGGTAAAGAAAGCTTCTTTCTTCCATGTCCTTTAGACATGGATGGCTGCCAGGAGAAGGTGTGACCTGGATTAAAGGTGGATTTTCCCCCTTCAAAAGATCTGGATTAGAAGTGAGTCTTCCCAATTCAAATGATTTAATTAAGAAAAAAATCTTGGGGGTAGAGACTGGGAGGAGAGAGGGAGGGGAAACTGCAGTCAGGAAGGAATATATGAGAGAAGAATAAAAAAGAAAGAAGAAAATTCCATACATGTGTATCCAGTCACTTTCGTTTTAGTTAATTCCAGATGTAGTGAAACTGATAACCAAGAATAACCATCACACTATTTCAAAACAAACAAAACAAAAAACAAAAAATCCCCACCCACAGGTCCTCAAGATTTGACTGGCAGGAAGACATTCATGGGCTCACCCAGCACCCAAGGGGCCCATTATTATGAACAAGTATGTGGTGGAGAAACGGAACAGAAAGAGAAGCAGAATGGCTCACGGGCTCGAAAAGTGGCAGAACGGAAGAAGTGAAGGTGCCCCCCCCCGGCACCATGGGATGTCCAGGCCATGGGAGCTGCCAAGGACCACAGCCAGGATCTGTGTGACCCTCGTGGCCCATGTTACCACCTAAGGCCACTAGGATGGCCAGTGTCTGGGCTACCACTGGTGACTGTGTAGGTGTCCAAAAGCCGTGCTGCCACCGAGCCACGCTGATCTGGGTGGCTTGGGCTGCTACCCAGGGCCATGGTATCCTCCAGGCCTGAGCTGCCGCTGAGGGCCATGTCTGGGTCTGTGACCCTACAGCAGCAGCGTCTGAGTCGATATCTGTGGCTCCTGTTGCGACCGAGGGCTGTGTGGAACAATGACAGTGCCCAGGGACCACGCTGCATCCAAGGCCATACAGTTCTGAGTGGCTTGTGCTGCTGTCTGGTGCCTGCCATAATGTCTAGGTCAGGGCTGCAGCTGGGGACCATGTTTGAGTCCATGGTCCTACTATAGCTCCTGTTGTTATGAGGGCCATGCAAATTCCTGGAGTCTGGGTTGCCATCTGGGGTCAAATTGGTGTCTGAGGGCCACTGGGACTGGGCTGCTGCAAAGGACCATGTCTAGGTCTGTGGTCTTGTAGCTGAAATCTGTATTGTAGTCCATGGCCCTTATTACCACCAAGGACCATGCAGATGCTCAGGGTCAGGTCAGTAGCCTGAATCCATGCTGTTGGCTGAGGGCCATGCTGCAGCCAGGACCATGCAGATCTGAGAGGCCTGCCTGTGCTGCTGCCCAATGCCATTGTGATGCTGGGGCCTGAACTGCAGCTGCGGACCATGTCTGGGTCTGTGGGCCTGCTGTAGTCGGGGTCTGGTTGATGTCCAAGGTTCCTATTACCATGTGATACCAAGGGCAATGTTAGTGTCCAAAGGCCATGTTGCTACTGGGTCTGTCCCAATTTGAGAGGCCTGCACTGCTCTCTGGGACAATGGTGGCATCCAGACCTGGATGCTGCCGAGGATCATGTCTGGGTCTGTGGTCCTACTGTAGCTGGGTCTGTGTTAAAATCCAAGGCCTGTGTTGCCATCAAAAATGACATGGAAGCCCAGGGTCATGGCCTCAACCTGTGACTTTGTTGGTGTCTGGGGGGCCATGCTGCTACTGGAGCCGTCTTGATCTGAATGGCCTGTGCTTCCAGCAAGAGCCAGGGTGTCGCCCATGCCAAAGCTGCTGCCGAGGGCCATGTCTGTGGTCCTGCTGCAGCTGGGGTCTGTGTTGATGTCTGTGGCTTCACCTCAGACATGTCACCTCAAGGGCCATAGGAACCATGCGAGATGAAATCAGAGGGCTATGCTGAGCCAGCCCTGCTCTATGCTGGTCCTGAGATAGCCGGCCCTGCCCCTCGCTGGACACTGCAGCAAAAGGGCTAGCCTTGACCCTTGTGGGACAGCTGCATCCCCTACTCAGGAGAGATGGCACCACCTCTCACCATGGGCAGGGAGAACTAAAGATGGCATGAGTGTAGGAGAGCCAGCTCCACCCCTCACCTGATGGGGGCAGCCCCAGCGGCCTGAACTAACCAGCTCAGTTACCACCCAGGTCCACAGCCAGGCCTGGGATTGACCAACTCTAACATCCACCCCAACTAGGACCTGCTGGAGCTCAAGAAAGGACTGAGATGCAGAGCTCCATCACGCAGGGTGGCTGCAGGATATCCAAGAGGAGTGTCGGCAAGGATCCAGTGATGGCGGTGTACCAGAAACCAGAGGCCTTGAACCAGATCAATGACTCATTGCAATGGACATTTGCAAGGAAAGCTGATTGGATAAAAGGGTCTACCATATGACACACCACCAAGGCTTCCACCTTGATGAATGAAAAGGTAGTGGAGAGGAGGGAGAGATGGAGCTTAGAGTTTTGTTCTAGTTTGTTTGTTTGTTATTATTTGTTGGCTTGCTTATTTTGTTTTGTTTTGATTTTTTTTAAAAAAATATTTCTTTTGGGGGGATGCCGCAGGGGTGAGGGGAGGGTGTGGAGGGATAGGGAGGTGAGTAGAAATAGGGTGCATGATGTGAAATTCCCAAAAATTCAGTAAAAAAAAAATATGTGAAATACCAAGGAACAAACCCAAATCAATCAATCAATCCATCAATTCACCCATCAATCAATCAATCCATCAATCATTCCAGCTTAGCCACTGGAACTTAGAGCTTTTTTTAGAAAAAAAAAACTGCTTTTGATTTCTTCTAAAGACAAGCCTTTCTGAAGAAAGTTTGGCAGAAAATCACAAGGCACACAGCTGTGTATTTCTACTCAAGTTGCAGGCAGAAAGCTCGCTAATTAACTCTAGCCATGGCTGTGGGGAAAGATAAGAAGGAAAATGGAGCAGTGAGAGAGGGAGAATGGGGGTGGGATGGGGAGGGTGATCGGGCTCAGAGTTGGGTAAATTCTGGTTCTGCCTTCATTTCATGCGGTGTGGACTAAGCAAGGCTCCCTAGAGCTCACATCCTCATCAGAAGTGAGAACGGAAGTCCCCTTTGCAGAGCTGCTGTGGGCCTAGGGATGCACATGGCCATGCTCCTGGTGGAGCAGGAACTCAACTACAGGACATTAACGGGAACTTTGAAAGCTCCCTGGCCTTCCTAGACAAGCAGAGCATGCGCTGTACCCTCACCGAGCAGTTTGCCCCATGCCTCCATCACACTGGATGGTGGAAGTCTCTCATTCCCAAGGGCCTTGGAATTCTTGTGCCTATAGCTGTCTGAGTTGACAAAGTGCCTTCCTGCCTTCACAGGGGTCAGAGTAGTTTCCTGTGCTGCTGTAACAAATAAAGACAAATGTGGTCACTTAATAAAACAGGAAGTTATCATCCCAGACCTGGATGCTGGGAGCCCGGGATTCGGCAGTGCCTTGTTCATGCCAAAGGCTCTGGGGGAGAATCTGCTCTGTGCGTCTTGGAGCACTCATTCCTGGTGACTCCTGATCTTTTTTTGTTCTCCAATGAGGCGAATCAAATCCCAAGAGCCTTAACTAACTGTTCACAAAGGTCTTATTTCTAGGCAACATTGCATTCCAAGGGCCCAAGGAGACATGAGTCTTGGCAGATGTTATTCAATCAAACAAAAGAGGAACATGTTATGGTTGAAATATGAAGTGTCTCCTACCTCCAGAACTCATGTGTTGAATAATTTGGTCCCCAAATGGCAGTGCTCTCTCTGTGTCTCTCTCTCTGTCTCTCTGTCTCTCTCTCTGTCTCTGTCTCTCTCTCTCTCTGTGTATGTGTGGGTGTAAACTTAATGTAGGACCTCACTGGAGGATGTAGGTCTCACTGACCTCGTCTCAGTCTTCCCCAACCTGCCCCACTTCCTGTTTGACCTGAGGTGAACAGCCTCTTTCTGCTCAGTCCTACGACTCTGATCTTCCAGCCCACCAGGGTCCTGGCATTGAGGGAACTAAGCACTGTGACCTGAGCTAAACTTAATCTTTCCTCCTTGACGTCACTCATGTTGAGCGTTTGGTCAGAGCGACTTAGCGTCTGATTAAACAGAGCATGAGCCTGGAGTATGCTCACTTGAGCAACTTGTGGGCGTCATCATCTGCAGGGATCCCAAGACCCCAGACCTCCTAACAGAGAGCAAGAAGTCATGTCTCTATGGTTGTCTGAGATGTTGGAAGGAGGCAGTTTTAACAGCATGACTGGCACTGGCAGATCTGGTGACAGGGTCTGGGGGCTTCCAAATTCAGGGAAGTAGCTTTGGCTGGGCTTGTTGCTTAGCAACAGTGTGGAGATACTGTTCTTAGGCCATTGGGGCCTGAGGGTGGTAGTAGTGTTCAACCCTAAAGAGGGAACTCAAGGGTGGCCATGTAACTAGAAACACTTCATCTGGTCACACCCCTTCTTCTCACAGAGAGGGAAATTGAGACCCAAAGAGAGTCGAGGATTTGCCTAAGTCCCTGTAGAATCTGGTCCAGTTGCAGCAAACTTGTAAGAGTTCAGAGACCATTGTTCTTGAGCCCACAGCCACGGACCAGTAGCGACAACAGCTCTATGTCTTGGCTAGGGATTAGGGCTCAGGAGTAATCAATGAAGGTTGCAGGGTTAGCTTGAGGTCAACTAACCCAAAGTCAAGGAATGCATTTGTGAAAGAAACCAGGGGTAGTATGTGACTATTTCTTGGGAACCTCTGAGGGTCAAGCTCTTGTTTTCCAAACCGAGGAATCAAAGACAAAAAAATGTGTGGGCAATGCAAATCCTGTTTCTTGTTACATGTATATCTCTGATAGACCACATAGTGCTACAGAGAAAGAGACCATGAATCCTCATCATGTAGGAACCGCATCCTGCCATCCATGCCTTCTCTTTCCCAGGTAACCTTTGACTACAGCAACGAAATGCAGCAGAAAGGGAAATGCAGAATTCCCTCTTCAGACAGAGGAGTAACCGCACACAGATGTGTAAAATCCCTGAAACCTCTTCACTCTATGCCACATGGTTCTGAAGACAAGAAAATGCTGAAAGCAAGTATGCTATGTTCTGGAAGGTGTTCATCTAGGCCGTCTGCCTTCCAGTAGCGTGATCTTGACTTGTGGTGAACGTTCTTGTCAGCGCAAGACTTTGCTTTACTCACCACTCATGGATAGAGGGCTTCATCCTGGGGATCACAGTCATGTGCCAAAGGACAAGACATTTATGGCTTCAGCATTGCCTTGTGTTCTCCCCATAGTTTTCTGTCTACCAAATATTCTTTAAATGATCCTTTTGAGAGGAGATCACCTGAATATCCACCTGCACACCAGCCTGAGCCATCACAGACAAGTTCTGTCACCTCCACATGGGAATGGTAGAAGCTTCAAAGTGGTGTTGCATGGCAGGCTCTCTGACCGTGGAGGGGAGGCCCTTGGCTGGTGGTACAATTAGCTTTGCTCTGCCAGGTGCTCTTTTTGTGACACACTGCCTCATTCCAGCACCTATGCACCCAACCCATCACAGACCTGTGGTGGTTCAAATGCAAATGGCCCCCATAGACATAAAGAGTGGCATTATTGGAGGTGTGGCCTTGTTGGAGGAAGTGTGCCACTGGGGGTAGGCTTTGTGGTTTTAGAAGCTCAAGCCAGTATCGCTCTCTCTCTCTCTTCCTACTGTTTGCTGAACCAAATGTAGAACTCTCAACTCCTTCTCTAGCACCATGTCTGCCTGCATGCTGCCATGCTTCCTGCCATGATGATAATGAACTAAACCTCTGAACTGTAAGCCAGTCTCCAATTAGATGTTTTCCTTTATAAGTATTGTTGTGGTCATGGTGTCTCTACACAGCAATACAACCCTAGCTAAGACAGACCAGAACCTTCCAAACTATGAGTCAAAAATAACCTCTTTCTGTTTTTAAGTTGGTTGTCTTAAGCAATGTGTTGAGTAATGACTAACATGGGGGGCAAATCTAGACCTCCCTAGGAAGAGAGTCTCAACAAGGCATTGTCCAGCCATGGCGGCTGTGGGCTTGTCTGTGGGGTACCTCTTGAGTACATAAAGGTGGGCAAATGTGCCATAGTGGGGCAGTGCCACTCCCTAGACAGACTCCCTGTACATTGCATATGTTTAGAGAGGTGCTGAGCACTAACAAACATGAATGCACTCATTTCTCTGCTCTTGACTGTAGCTGTGACTACTTGCTTCAAACTCCTGCCTTAGCTTCCCTGAAGTCATGGACTTTAACCTGGAATGGTAAGCCAGATAAACCTTTCTCATTCAAAGTCACTATTGCCAGGAGATTTTACCACAGCAATAGAAACAAGACTAAAACAACACTTTCACTCTGAGCGAGGTTTCCTTTTCTCAACCTCCTGCCCTGAGTCCTTCCTCTGTCATCTCATTCCCTAATCTGGGTCCCTATGCACTGAGAATATGGTTCCTGTACTCCAGTTGGTCACTAGGATGGCCCATCTTGGAGAAACTCATTGACAGGCCTGTGACATCAGGGTACTCAGGGCTTGAAGGGAGACAGCTCCTGCAAGGCAGCCACTCTGCATCCCTATCCAGCCTCCCTCCAGGCTACAGTCTTACCATGTGTTTTCCCACATGTTTGGGTGGTCTCAAGGATGGGACTGCTTCCCACTGTAGCTGGTCCTCAGGCCTCTGCCTCTTGCTAAGTCTTCTAGCCTTGCCTTCAGATCTGAGGAGACCATTCACACAATAGTCCTGTAAGTCCATTTGACTTCCATGCCTGGGGACATCTCCTACCAGGCCCTGGAGCGGTGACAACTTTACGTTGTATCTTAGCATTCACAGGATGTAGAAGGCTCATGGCACAGGGACCTCCCTCCAAGCCCCTGTGTGGTCATGGGCCTGAGGCCTGGATTTCCATTTCTAGAAGGGGGCTTCTATTAACAACACACGCTAGCGACTCCAGAGGTAAACCTCACCTTGGTAGAAATCCATTGACATGTCCTTGGCAATGACAGCTAATTTTGTATTATGTGGGTTTATCTTTCAAGAATCATGACCACATATTGGCTTGGTGTCAGGATGTGGCTTAGTTTATAATTCTAGTTGTATGGGTATATATGTACTTGCTTTTCTATCTAATAATTTCTACTTAGTCACAAAGGCTAGAATTTAATTTTCCTGTCTCTCTGTTTTAGACATAATTTTCTCACTCCTCAGGGGACAGAGTTACCCAATTTGAATTTCATCTAAACTGCTTAGTTCAGTTGTGAGGAGGCCAAAACCATGCATGGGAGTCTGTCTGTCTGTCTGTCTGCCTGCTTGCCTGTCTTTCTCTCTCTCTCTCTCTCTCTCTCTCTCTCTCTCTCTCTCTCTCTCTCTCTCTCTCCTTCCTTGTTTCTCCCTCCCTCAGTCTCTCATTTGTTCCTACACCTGCTCAGTTTTCATCATGCAGGAATATCTGGAGCCATGCACACACTAGCCGCTCCTATCTGTTGGCTTTTAACCTAGTGGTGATGGAATCTATTGGCAGAGTTCTTGTTCTGCTCTTTAACCCAAAATGAGATTCTTGAGGCCATGCAGTTGGCTCCAGGATCTCACAGACACACAGAACAAGAAGGGATAATGTATGAGTCTAGAATACTAGTCATGGCCTCCCCTTAGTCATTTCGCTTCCCTGGAAACCCCTTGAAAGATGGTTAATGCCCGGTTTGACTCCACAAGCGCTCCCCAGGTCATGAATAGCCCCTTTCCTCTTCCTTCTCTGTAGACATGATGAGGGCACAGCTAGTTCTCTCTTTCTCCTGTTTCAGTTACCTCTGTCCCCATCTCCTTACTCTAGATGCTCCTACGGGGTCTGCGAGAGCTTGGTTGAGATGTTAGGACCTCTGTGGAACTCTGGCCTATGTAACTGGAGGGCTCCTGTTTCTGTCCTTCACCCAGGCCTCAGGTCATGTTTTCCTGCAAGAAAGGCTGCACAGGGCCAGGGCATTATGACAAGTAGAGGGGACCCCTTTTCATACCAGATGTGTGCTAAGTAGGTACCTGGTACATTCTATTGGGCCAGCTTCATCATCTGGAGTGCTCAATGCCATCTTAATTCCTACCCTCAAAGACCACCCTTCATCTGGGTACCTCTCTCCTCCCCGCTAAGCCCACACCCCCTTGCAGGTGTCAGGCCCTCATGGCAGCCTTCAGACTGGAAATGAAGTGTCGAGATCTTCTGTCCTTCAAAGCAAGGCTTTCAGCTGCCTTGTTTATGGGATTCTCTGAGCCACCTTTGGGCTGTGCACACATAAAATATGTAGCAGGAAACTGCTGCCCTTGTGTTCTTTTGTTCTGTCTAATTTCAATTCCCTGTCAGGTCTCCTTAAATTGATTGCTCAGGACAGCTGTCTGGGGAAAACTATGGTGTTCCCTCCTCCTGGGAGAGTAATTCCAGATGGTCCCTGGCTTGCTGTCATTTCCTTATGGGGAGGCCACATGAGTGGAGATTTTCAGCCATTTATTCCTCAGCATCCTGATTTCTCTCTGTCCTAGAGAGCTCCTCCTGGGCTTGGCTCTGCCCTGAAGGCTTTGGTAGGTGGCAAAGCTCTCACAGACTGGACTTCCCTGAGGTAGGTAATCTCCTGAGGCCTTGGGCTGGGCACTGTCACTGTGAGTTGATTGTGGTCCTAGAAGCAATCCATCTGGAGGCTGAGATCGCTTGCTGCAGAGGCATGGCTGCTGAGTGAACACAGGGTGTGGGGATGAAGGGTCAGGACTGAAAGCTTATCTGTACTTGGAGGGTGCAGGTGACCTCCCTGGAGGGGACCCTGGGCACCAGTGTGGAGCTGAGTCACTCCCTAAGATGTGAAAGCTCTCCATCAACACCAAGTGCTATGACTTTGGTGGGGGTCTGAATTTAAGAGCCCAAGGCCAGTCCCTGACTTCTGAGTGGGGATGATGCCTGAATCGGGAACCCATGGAAACTATGAAAACCAGCATTCTGCAGAGTCACCTCCAGCTGGGAGGGTCTGTCAGAGGGACAGGGTCTTGTGTAGGTGCTTGCAGGGTAGACTTGTGAAGATGGAGGTTAACCTCATCCTGGGAAGGAGAAAGTGGAAGCCCCCTCCTTATATCCAGAATCCTCTGTGTGAACCTCTTTTCCTCTGAGTAATTAAAAATATATTACATTTATGGACGCACGTGTGGGTGCCTATGTGGAGGTCAGAGGGCAGCTTGTGGGGGTTGGTGGTTCTCTCCTTCTCCAATGCGGGTTCCAGGGACCTAACTCACATCATTAGGCTTGGTGGTAAGTGCCTTTAGCAACTGAGCCATCTAAGAAGTTGCCAACCTTGTAGGCCATCTGAGAATGGACCTAATTCTACTCTAGTTATAGCCAACAGCTAATGCTCATCAGCCAGGTCTGTATCATGGGTCTTAGGACAAGATGGTGAGGTCCAAACCCAGCGTTTCTCAGCTCTGTGATGTAGGAGGCAATCAATCTGAACCGCTTTCCTTTCAGTCTGTAAACTGAGGATAAGACTAGTTTGGAAGGAAAGAATTTGGCGGTTCACCTCTAACCAGTTTCTTTCCCACCTCAGAACGGTCCTGACTAGCAGGAAGGCAAGAGAGCATCCTGTAGGTTCAGTGCTGATAGTGGGAGGAACCTGGGCTAGTATCAGTAGGTAGCCCAGGGGGCCCACAGGAGAGGTCAGGGGCTGCTCTTGGTTATCAGTGGTAGGAGACATGGAGGTCTTTGTGCTCACAGGAGTGTTAACCAGGAATGTTAAACAGGAGGGGTTGTCCCTTCAGAGGGAGAGATATATAACCTGTTTTCTGCCCAGAAGGCTGGGAAGGGAGGTGATTAATGGCTTGCTGATCTCGGTACTGTCTGTATGGCCAGGCCTCATGAGCTCCCACAGATTTTAATGTTTATTTCAGTCAGTCTACAGCTATCTTCTCTCTGTCTCCAGACCCTTACCATGAAGCTTGTTTATAATAAGCCTGCTGTCTCAGTTATCTATATAATCCGTAGAACCTATCTTTATGGATGATGTAACTTGTACTTTACAAGAGCTTTGATGTAACCATAGGATTGTGTTAATCATCACCAAGAAACGTTTTCCCAAATTGTGCTGTGCTTAAATATGCCTGAAATAAACCACCCGGTGTCAGACTCTTGAAGTTTGGACGAACACTGGTTACTGAGTCCTGTTGAATGGGACTTGCTTCTTGCCTCATGTGCATTGACACTCTGCTGGGCGTGGTGCTTGCAGAGACCCCCATAGTCAATGTGAAATGAAGAGATGTCCTGTGTAAGTGACTGGACAACAGCTGCCTGTCTCTCCTAGAAGCCTCATGTGCTACCTCAGGAGCACCCTCAGATGGCAGGGAAAGGCTGGGCAGCTGTCTTGGCGTACTAATTACATTCCCATGGTATTTTTGTGAGAGTCTAAGCATTTAGACACAGGACCTCACACACTGTATGCTCTCTGTAGATGCTGCTGTCCGTACCTCAAATCTGCAGGTTTCTGCAGCTTGTACTGGTGTTTATCCTCCTGGCAGCTCACTACCCTGCCAGGTAGGTGCCTGTCTTAGTGAGGGTTTCTATTGCTGTGATAAAACACCATGATCAAAAGCAACTTGGGGAGGACAGTGTTAATTTCAGCTTACAGATCTAAGGCCACATTCTATCACTGAGAGAAGTCAGGACAGGAACCTGGAGGCAGGAGTTGATGCAGAGACCATGGAGGAGTGCTGCTTACTGGCTTTGTCCTTATGGTTTGCTCAGCCTGCTTCCTTATAGCACCCAAGACCAGCAGCCCACGGGAGGCCATACCCACAGTGGGATGGGTTCTCCCACACCAATTATCAATCAAGAAAATACACCATGGGCTTTTCTACAGGTCAGTGTGGTGGAGGGCATTTTCTCAGTTGAGATCCCCTCTTCCAAAATGACTCTACTTGTGTCAAGTGGACATGAATCTAGCCTGCACAGTGCCTCCCTTGTCTTCCAGCCATTCTGAATACCCCACCTTCATGGTGTGGGTATATGTGTTCATGTGCCTGGTGTTTCCCTGACCATTTCACGGCCCCCTCTGCCATCTTATCACAGTTCCCTGATACTTGGGATGGGGACAAAAGCTTTCCATCCAACAGTCACAAATAGGCACCAACATAGTGATTGAAAGTAAGCAACACTAGATGAGACAGAAGTTTAATTCCGTTTGTTTTGCTAAATACCTAACAGGCAGGTGTCACCAAGACTGACTTATGAGATCCTGGGATCACCTTGCACACCAGGCAGTATATGACTGACTAAGCCCTGGCCCCACAATTTTGTCTTTCCAACAACATAGAGAAAAAGCAAAGTAAGGCTGTGAACATGCTCTCAGGGAGAGAGTGTGCAACCGTGTTGGATGGTGCCCTACCTCTTAACACCAGTCTGAGGGAGGCTCTAGCTGGACACGGTCACAAGGCCAGGAAAATGGCAAGGCTTTCAAGAACACTCCATCTTACAGAAGGGAAACTGAGGCACAGCAAGATGAACAAACTTTCCCGGTTGATGCCCGGCTAGGGAATGGTAGAACTGTGTTCACTGAGATTCTGCCCAACCTGGCTATAGTCAGCAGGCACTGTGCAATCTGGTAGGTAGGGGCTGGGTCTGCAGCTGGGGAGTTCCCCTGCTACCAAGTGACAGTGACCTTCCTTAGACCTGCCAGGACTCTGTGGGAGTTTCTCTCAAGCTCTTTCAGTGCAGCTGATCAGCAGTGACTCATCCATCCTAGACACCATCATCAGTGACCTTCCCCACTACCCTGCACCTTCTCCAAGACACAGGTGTAACTTGATTATCTTTGATTCCTCACAATTCGGTCCTAAGCCTGGCACACATCACCCCAGGTTCATCATTATTGGGCTATTGGCCATTACCATTGGCAGGTGTGTCGGTTAGCATGCATCTGCCCTTGTGGGCAGAATGAAGGCAGCCTACTGCATTTTAGTAAGGTCTAAAGCTGGGGCACACCCTTACCCCCACACCATTAGGCTTTGCTCTTCCTGAGCCCTAAGTCCCCCACCAGTGAAGGAGATATCTGAGCCCCACCCAATCCCCCAGGCCAGGCACGACGCAAGAGGGTGTCCTACCTGGGCCGCTGCAGAATGAGGCGATGACGGCCAAGATGCACACAATGCTTAGGTAAGGGACCCAGGCGGCTTTGTCCTGCAGGAGAAGGTAAATGTGAACTGGCTAGGAACAGCAAGATGTTTACGGACCTGCGTTTTTCCTGACTCCGCCTGTGTGATGGGCCATTTCATATCCCTAAGCTTCCATTGCTGCAAATGGCAACCATCAGCCATTCTGCCCTCTGATTTCCCAGACGTGGGATGCAAGGAGACGATGCTTTGCGGAATCCCGCAGGCCCCAGGATGCAGGAAATGGTAAGGAAGTGTACAAGTAACAGCAATCGAATGCTTTGTTCTAAGCAAAGCATAGGGGGAAATGTCCGGGTATTGCCACATTGAAATTCTCCCTGTTGTCATCCTTACCATGCAAAGCACTGGGTTTACACTCCTGCCTTCCCATGAGTGTGCAGAGCTAACTCACTCATGGAACATCCAGAGGACTTGTCGCTCACCTACAGGCAGGTGTTGAGGGAGCTCTGAGGTCCTGTTGGGTAGGACTTAGACCAGGGGGATGCCTGAGGCCGAAGAAAGACTCCAGAGCAGCTTCCTCTCCCTCTATCAGAACCTCAGAGGGCCAAGGACACTGCATAGCCACCCAGTCCAGGACGACTGTACGTCTGGATATGGGGAAATACTAGCTCTTGCAGCACACTGTCCCCCAAGGAGGAGCCAGCTCAGCACCACCTCTGAGGGACAGGCTTCTGACGTCACCATACTACTCTTGCCTTGTTCTGGGACTGTTTGGAACGTTAGGATATCTGACTGGTGACCACGATGCCCAACATTAGATGTTAAAATTTATTCCTAAAAATAATACCAAGACTTATCAGTTCAGTCAGTGCTTGATGAATGCAAGTTGCTCTGAGCAGGGGAGGGAGCAGAAGGGACAGATGTGGGGCTGGTAATCGAGACCCCGGGGTCCAATCCCACCTCTGCCATCATCCCGCTGCAAAACTCTGGTCATTTTTTTTCATGATTTGGACTTTCCCTACATAAAAGGAAGCAGTCTTTGGCTGGAGAGATGGCTCAGCGGTTAAGGGTACTTGCTACTCTTGCAGAGGACCCAGGTTTGTTCCTAGCACCTACCTAGTGATTCACACCACATTTAACTCTAGTTTTAGGGGATCGGACACCCTCTCTGGCCTCAGCAGGCACCAGTTACACATGTGGTGCACAGACATACATGCAGGGGAAAACACCCGTATGCATAAAAGAAAACAGTAAGTTTTTAAAAAGAGACACCCTGAATTTTGTCTGGACAGTGGATATTATTGTTCCTCCACATAAATACCCATGCATGCTCCTGGATTGCCCACCCCACCACCCATGCACGCTCCTGGATTGCCCACGTCACCACCCATGCATGCTCCTGGATTGCCCACGTCACCACCCATGCATGCTCCTGGATTGCCCACCCCACCGCTCATGCATGCTCCTGGATCACCTACCCTATGGGCCCATGCACGCTCCTGGATTGCTCACTCCACAGGCTGTCCATCAGTCCTCACAGCATCCCAGGCTAAGAGGACAATTTGCCCTTGTAGAGCTAAGACCCAAGAGGAGCCAGCAGAGTGGTAAGTGGAAAAGCCAGGATTCCACGTCAAGGAAGTCAGGTGACAGGGAGGTCACTGAGAAGTCACCTGACAGGCAGTGCCCAGCTCCCCTTGCCGGGAGGTGATTACTGGAGGGATACCTTAGGGGCATCTAACATAATCCCCTCACTCCAAAGATAGGTAGTTTGAGAGTCAGGGAAGGGAAACTTCCTGCTCACTACAACACAGCTCATCTGCGGGATTGACAGGGCCAGAAGTTGGGTTTCTTGTCTCCAAGTTCCAGGAACCACCAGTATACTGAAAAGGAAGCTCCTTGGGAGAGACGTCTTACAGGAGAGATCTATTGAGAGGATGAGCCCACAAACCAAAGGCTCCAAAGTGATGAAGCCAGAACTAGCTCCCTGGTGATCCTCCCAAAGAGTGACAGGCACAATGTCTCACCTGCAGGGTCAGGGTCACAGTGAGGGTCCCAAAGAAGAGGGCCATCAGCCCAAAACCGCCAATGAGGAGAGGTCTCCGTCCTAGGCGCTCGATAACCAGGCCCTGGTGTGAGAGAGAGAAAGAAGTAGGGGACACAGTTATTTCACGTTGAGCCCAATAACAAGGGACCACGATCCTGGGAACTGATGGTGGGCGGCCATGGAAGATTGTGGAAGGCTATGAAAGGCTACGGAAGGCTGTGGAAGACCATGGAAGGCCTTGGAAGGCTGGTTTCACACAGAGGGTGTGATCCAGGAGGACCACCTTATACTGATGCAGCTTTGGAAGTGTCCTTGGTCTCCTCCCACTGGCCCTTCTGTCTGTCACCAAGGTGGGTAAAGACAATGACCCTATTCTATAATGACCATAGGCCACTTCCAGAGTCAGGCAGACTTGGACTGATATCCTGGCTCTACCACTTTGCAGCTATGTGTGACTTCAGGTCTTAAACAGGGACAAGAACACCAATACCTCACCCACTCCACCCCAAGGCATCTAAGAGGCTGAATGGGTTAAATAAGGCACTGCTTGCTGTTTACATTGGGTGACTTCCCTTCCCCACCACCACTGTTTCATAAGAAAAGAACATCAAGGGTCAGAGAGATGAAATAACCTGGAAGAGGTCATGCAGCAGGAAGTGAGAAGGCCAGGAACTGGACCCAAGGTGTTGTCAAGACTCACGGTTGAGCTAGTCAGGGAGAGGGCCAGCTCGGGCAAAGGCTTGAAGGTGGACAGATTCCTATTGAGGGTGCCACCTCCTCTCCTTCTCTCACGGTCTTTTTTCTAGTATTCTCTGCCCCCCACCCCAACACACACACAGAGAAAAGTTTGTAGTATTTGTTTTCTGAATCTGGCTTACTTTGTTTGAAATAAATATCTAAAGTTCCAACGACTTTCCTGCAAATGTCATGATTTCCATTTTCTTTATGGCTGAACAATACTCCATTGTGTACATGAACCACATTTTCTTTCTCTATTCATCTGTTGGAAATGTCCCATTTCCTGGCTACTGTGAATGGAGCAGTGAGAAACATGGGGTAAGCAGGTATCTGTGGTAGACAAGCTTAGAGTCCTTGGAGGAAGGGGATTTTAAGTGGGGTGAAAGAGAAAGGGGGTAGCAGAATTCCTATGAGAAGGAAGCAAAAGGGGATTCAGAGAGGATGGGAATCAACAGGAACAAATAACATGAAAAAATGCCACAATAAAACCCACACTAAGTTCAAACACCACATCAATCAATCAATCAATCAATCAATTAATCAATCAAAACTATCTGCTTTGGGTGAGCAAAGTGGTGACAATGTGGAGGATCATGAAGACAGAGCATGTGGCCTCCTGCCTGGCAGCTTCAGGTGATAAGAAGAGAGACAAGGCCCAGAAACTTTGGGGTCTTTGCCATGAAGTTTCACAGCAGGGAGTCTGTGTCCTGATTCCCAGTAGCCAGGTGATGGAAAGCTTTCTGGGAGGTGGGCCTTCCCCCAGATGAATAGGGGCTGCAGTCTTAGCATACAGCATGTGGCCAAGTCACCCATGCATGACATTGCCCGGACAGGAGAGGCCGTTAGTGCACAGTCAGGGACTGGAGGCAGTTGAGAATTCCCTGACTGGTTGGATGGGCTTTTTCCTGCAGCCCCAGGCCTTCCACACTTCGCCTCTTGGGAACCTGACCCAAGAGAATAGGGCAACAAAGCTGTTCAGAGGTGAATGGGCTTGAAGATGGCCTGACTTGGGCTCAAGTCTGCCTCTCAGCCTTCCTTGCAGGAAGGACGGATGACTAAGTGGCTGCACTTCTCTGAGCCTGAGTCTCCCCACCTCGGAAGTGTGGATGGTAGCATCTCTGCAGGGTAGCTTTGAGGTGAGAGGAAAGGCATGCTGGACCTGAACTCAACTCAGGAGCAGCAGGGCCTACCCAGCACAGCAGAAACTGCAGCGTGACTGTTGGTCTGAGAAAGGCCCTGGTGGCTGCTCCCATTCCTGTCTCTAAGTGGCCCTGTGGCCTTGAACATGGAGCCCTTTCAGGACTTCTTTTTGTGCAGCCATAGAATTAGTCTAGGAGACAGAAGTGGGGGTCATTCTGAGCCCCTCCCCCCCCCCGTTCTAGGCGCTTCACTGAGCACATTTCAAGTACTAATCATTTAACCCCCACAGATACTCCCATGAAATGAGCCTTTTTGTCTACTTACACAGGTGAAACAAAAACAAAAAAATAAGTCAAGAGACTTTGGGACTTGTCCAAGGCACACAGCTGATAAGGGCTGAAGCAAGGATGCCTGCAGAATCTTTTCTGGTTCGGAAGTTTCCCAAAGTGGAAACAGGCAGAGCCCCCAGTTTGCCACAGTGCACTGCCCCATCTTCATGTCCGATCGCTGAACACACAGAGCACGGAGCCCTCCTTCCTTCCTGTCCTCCCCAGAAACCCTCACATCACTGTTTCTCCAGAATCCAGAAGCACCCCTGGCTGCCGTGGGGCCCTTTCTACTGATGGAGTGAGCAAGGCAGATATGCAGTGTGCATGGGAGGGCAGTGAAGACAGAGAGGAGAGGGGCAGTGAACTCACTTTGTGGGAGATGTGCAGGGGTGTGCGGGCCAGGGACGGTCATGGAAGAAGAAAGAGCAGAACTTTGTGGGGAAAGAGGGTGGAGAGAGGCCATAAGAAGGAGAGGGAAAATAAATAAATAAATAAATAAATAAATAAATAAATAAATAAATAAATAAATAAATAAAGGAGAGGGAAAGGAAAAGGGAGGGAGACAGAGGGAGGGGGGAAGGAAGGGGAAAGGGAGAGTTCCTAGGCCTTCAAAAGCCTGACCCCACCAAAGAGGAGGCATTAAGAGGGTCACAGTCCTGAGCATCGGGAATAGGGAACTGGGTCCTAGAGACAAGAGCAAGTCAGAACTACCAGGGTCAAAGGCCCAGAACAGTCCCGGATGCACCCCCCCCCCCAGGCCACAGGGTGAGCTAGCAGAAAGGACACAGACATGGATGCGTGCGCCTCCACTTCAATGCGCTTCTGAAACTTGTATGCTTCCTCCTCACCAGGACTCCATCTGTAAGACCACCATACCATGACCTAAGCTGTAGAGTAAATGCCAGAGCATCCGGGTAGTAAATATCTTGGAATTAAAATATTTTCTGTTAGTTTTGGATAGATTTGGAAATCCTCAGCATATAATTTTAAATAAAATCAATAAAGGTTAGACTAGAAAATAGAGTTACTGTATAAACAGCAATTCTGCCTGCTGAGCCCCAAGTCCGTGTGTGTGCTCGTGCGTGCGTGCGTGCGTGCGTGCGTGTGTGTGTGTGTGTGTGTGTGTGTGTGTGTGTATGTGTGTGTGTGCAGGCTTGCCTGTTGAGGCCAGCAAGCCACCCTGGGCCATTCCTCAGGTGTTGCCCACATTTTTTTTTTTTTTATGTGAGACAGGCTCGCTGCTCTGATGGGGCCTCACTGGTTATTTTAGGTTGGCTGCCTGTGAATCTCCAGAGAACTATGCCCCGGCCTCCCAACACTGGGATTCTAGGCTTGAACCTAGCTCCTTTTTATCTGGGTTCTGGGGAATGAACTTGGATCTTCGAACTTGCACAGGAATCTCTTCACCAAGTGATCTATTTCCCCAGCTCCCTGGCATTTCCTGTGTCCTATCATGGGTCATTTCCAGCACCCAGCCTAGCAAATTTCTATAACCATTTGAAATGTCACTAAATTCTAATGTACGGAAGCCACTCCTGTAACTGATCCTGAGAGTTTCCAGGCGAACAGAAGCTGAAAGCTGGAGGAAAGGGGACTTTGTCTCCTCAGTATCTCAGAGGAGCTGAGCTAGAGTCCCTGGTGACACTGAAATCAGTACAGAGGTTGCCAGGGACAAGCTTTGGAGTCACACAGGGGACCAGGTCACAGTGGGATCCGCATATTACATTGTTGTACTGATTCTGACTAGTGTAACAGCTGTGCTGAGGTTAGCGTGTCACAGTCAGACATCAGCGTGTCGCACTGAGTCTCAGTGGGCTGAACCTCCTTATGCTGTGAAGCCAGGATTAAGATGTGTTGCCCTTGGATGTGACATTCCACACAGAGATGGATGTGTGCTGTTTATTGATATTCATGTTTTCCAAGTGCAGGGCCCCGGGCTAGAGTGTAAGGGAAGCTTCTTCAAGTGAGCCAACCACAGGGTCCACATTTGAAAGCATGCCCTCAAATGCAAGCTAGCTGAGGAGTGATATTTACCCTATGACATCAATATTCAGGCTCTTTTTTTGGGGGGGGAGGAGACATGCTTTCTCCCAGGTCATTGCAGAAGCAGGAAGTCGAGTCAGAATGAAGCTGGAACATGCTCCTTGCACAGGAAATGACAGAGCTCAGAAGGTCTAGGAAGGCCCTGAGGAGCTTTCAGAGAGACAGAGTGAGGAAACAGACCTTCCACTACCAGTCCTGCTAGGCCAGGTCACCAGTGTGATCCCCCACCCAAGCCCAGCAGAAGCTCAGCCTGCTTCTTAGGGAATCAGAGTGGCTGGATATTCCTGCTCCAGACTAAAGCTGCCAGGGAAGAACACTAACTCAAGATGAACAGCTGCCCTTCAGGGTTACTGATGTCAGCTAGGAACCAACTACCAGACTTCTGGTGCTCCAAGAAGACCCTCTGGGGACCCTGAGCTGTAAGGTCCCCTCTGCAATCACTGTCTCTCCCACAGTGTGCTGGGACCTTTGAGCAGACAGCAGTGGCAACATGTTTCTGCTTAGGATTTTAAAAATCAACTTTGTTGGGTTACAGTTTTGTTCAATGAAATGTCCTTATTTAATTCTGCAGCCTAATATAATCTCGAGAAATTTACATTATCTATTACCTATTACCACAGCTGCAATATAGAAAATGCCCACCGCCAACAAGGTCTCCTCATGTCCCTTCTCTCAGCCGCAGGCAGCCCCTGATCCACCTTTTAGCACCGGGTTTAGAGTCACCAGTTTTAGAATTTCACACAGATCTTTGTAAATTTTTTGAGACCTGTCTTGTTTGTGATACGCATGAATCATTCCTTTTCACGGTTGACCAACAGCCCACTGGGTGGATAGACCACACACCTGTTGATGGACATGGTTGCTTCTGGATTTTGGTCTCTCATACACAAAGCTGTTATGAACACCAGTATATGAGTCTCTCTGTAGATATGGATTTATTTCTCTTGGGTAAATACTTGCAAGTGGAATGGTGAGTGGGTGGATAATTGTGAAAAATATTCTCTGAAGGGGCAATGACTTTAAACTTCTACCAGCGGTGTGACAGTTCCCATTGCTCCATTCCCTTGGCAACACTTGGAATTGTCAGGATTTAAATTTTGTCTGTCCTTGGGGTGAATGACAGGATCTTTTTATTTATTGATTGATTGATTTTTATTGAGCCCTACCTTTTTCTCTTCTCACCTCCCTGCCTCTCCCCTTCCCTTCAACCCTCTCCCAAAGTCCGCTTGCTCCCAATTTACTCTGTCTTAGAATGACAGGATCTTAAAGTTCACTGGAACTTCCCTGATCGTACTGAGAACTTTTTCTTGTGCTTTTTGGTCTTTGAGAATCTTCCTTGCGAAAGATCTGTTCAAATACTTTCCGAGTGCAGTTTTTCTTGAATTCTCAGGGTTCTTTACATATTCAGGAACGGGCTCCCT
This sequence comes from Microtus ochrogaster, assembly GCF_000317375.1. NCBI lineage: Eukaryota > Metazoa > Chordata > Mammalia > Rodentia > Cricetidae > Microtus > Microtus ochrogaster. The sequence goes on from NW_004949103.1 coordinate 4,294,920, forward strand.
GTCAGATGTTTATACAGTCTTCCAGTCTGTGGGTCACCTTTTCATTTGCTCAGCAACATTTTTTTCAATAGCCACAGTTTTACATTCTCATGAAATCCAAATTATTAATTGTGCATCCAATCTAAGAAACCCGTTTTGTAAAAATTTCTGCTCTATGCCCTTCCTGGTGTACTAAATTGCTTTTCTTTGATTTTTAGATGCATACTGCATTTCAAGGTGATTTTTTTTGTACATATTGTGATAAGAGTTCCTGGTGGATGAGTACATGGTGCGGGGGAGGGCCAATACTCTAGTAGCCTGTTCCACAATTTGGTCCTTCAAACTCCCCACCCCTGACAGTAACCTCTCACCCCTGATCTACAAGCAAGCCCCCAAACTCACTGGCTCCCCGCGATGAATTTTGGTGTAGTTGTTCGTTGTTGGGGCCTTACAAGGATGGGGTAGATATTGTTTACATCTCCCCAGAGAAAGAATTCTTCCCATAGTTGTCAAACGCCCATTTGATCCTGACTCTTTGTACATCTTTATCCCCATCCAGCCACGCCTGACTGTCTGCCCTACACAGCCCTGACTCTGTAAGTCTGGGAACAGGGAACGAGACAGTGCGGGCTGAGCTACCACAGGGAAGTCCAGGCAGATGGACGTTTGCTTGGAGATTTCTGTTTAAATGACAAATGTGTGTGAGACCCATTCATGTGTCTACAGCAGAAGTGTGAGGGACAAGGCATCAGCTCTGCACTAATGTCATTCCTGGGAGGTGGGGTGGATGGGGTGGGGCGAGGCATGGTCCCTAAGAGGAATAAGCTAAAACAGGCTTAGGACATTTCAACCAAAATGCAAAAGCATTTTGGGCCCAACCGGGATATTAACCCCATGGCACTTCCTGGCAGCTTCTGGAACACTAGGTGCAACATTCCTCAAGCATGTCAGGCAGGCAAGAGTCAGAAGCCTGGGAATCAGAATTGGAAAGACTCAGTCTGGGATGGGCAGAGTGCAGAGTGGCTTCTAAGACCAAAATCTTGCCTTCACGCAGGGATGAACTCTCACAGGGCAAGGCAGGAGCTAAGTAAGCACCTTGTCCAGTTCTAACTCTCAGAACCGGCCGGCTCAGAGGCGGTTGCTAAGCAGCTGCTCAGGAAGTGGGGTGGGGCCAAGACATCTGTCTGGTTCTGTTTTACCTGATGGGGTATCTTCTCTGCTGAGTTTTTCTACACTTTGTTCTGTGATCTAGGTCTCAATCTCAAACAAGCAACAGTGTTTGCAACAGTTTCCAGAACAGCAATAATAGTGTGTTACAGATAGCAGGGCTCAGACAGCAGGGCTGTTCCTCATCTGTGTCAGCTGCAACTGCAAGATCAAGGTCCTGGCAGAGCCTTACTCCCTGTGAGGGTGCAGGGGAGGATCTTCCCAGCCCCACCCCTGCCTTCTGAGGGTCTTCCCCAGCCCCACCCCTGCCTTCTGAGGGTCTTCCCCAACCCCACCCCTGCCTTCTGAGGGTCTTCCCGAGCCCCACCCCTGCCTTCTGAGGGTCTGTCGCAGCCCTACCCCTGCCTTCTGAGCCCGACTTTTAAAAGCAAAGTCCCTGACTCTTACCAGAGGCCGAGCTGGCTCCCTATGGCTTTGGGTTCATACAACCCTAGCTCCCCAGTCCCTTGCCTACACCATAGTGGACAGGCATTCTCACACGTGAATGACACTCCCTGGAAGTTCACTTATCTGAACAACACAGCTAAAGCCCAAAGAACCAGCCTGGAAAAGCCAGCTGTTCTGCTTGATGGCAATTTTTTACAGCCACCAAGCTGCTGAGGGATGGCCGCTGCCCAAATTAACCATAGATCAAAAGAACGAGTGTGTCTTTCTGGCTCGGTGTTATTATACCTCAGAGCCATTTTAGTAGACTGTCAAAAATCTCAGCAAAGGGAGTGGAAAAATAAGCCAGGTGTCCTTTTATTGATAGGAAATTACCCTGAAGGGTTGGATGAAGTTGTCTGAGTGGCCCTGAAAATCAGGTCACCCAAACTTTGGAAAGAGCAGAGGACTTGCTGAATGTTGAGTTTGGGGGAGGAGAAGGAGCTCCCATAGGCTTTGATTTCTGTTTCCATGACAACCCTTTTTTCTTGCAGTGTTAAAGTAGCTTGTTGTTACTTTAACATGTAGCTTAAACCAACTCAAAGGTAACAGTTTATGGTTTGGATATCCAGGGGTCTAGAACAGGTCTCACAGGACAAAACCCTCAGTGGAGACCCTGGGGAGGAAAAGACTGGTTTTCCCAGTTCCCAGAAGCTTCCTGGGTTCTACGCCCCCATTCCAAGCAACAGCAGTGCCCCTTTATGCCTCACATCCTGACCTCTGACCTTTTATCACTTCAAAGGTCCATTGCCTGCCCAGATAGGCCCAGGGGACCGCCACAGCTCAAGTCCTCACTTCCACCTGTGACATTCCCTTTGACAGCATCTCACGGCCTATGACTTCAGACCTGCGGATCGTTGGGACCCATTAATTTCACCTGCCACAGACGGCAAGGGTTAAAAGTTGATTTTATAAATGTGCAGATCCGTTCAGAGGTGTATGGTAATTTCCCTAAGCATAGCCGGCTGGTTAGTGGATGCTCTGGACGGGATGTAGAGCTGTCCAGTTCTGAAGCTTAAACTCTTGGGTAATATTGTATCCTTCTCGAGTCTTTGATGGAGTTGAAGAATAGATAGTTATAGTTATAGTTTTCCTTAGTTAAGATAAAGATAAAATAGATGTAAATATTGTAACTGTAATTCTCGCTTGATAACTGTTTTGTTATATGTAATTTTACTATGTTAAAGTTAAAGCCTTCCTCTTTTTTTGTTTAAACAGAAAAAGGGGAAATAATGGAGGAAGGTCATTGGTTAATAAAGAAACTGCTTGGCCTGATAGGTTAGAACATAGGTGGGTGGAGTAAACAGAACAGAATGCTGGGAGGAAGAGGAAGTGAGACAGATGCCATGCCACTCCTCTCCTCTTAAACTCAAGAACACACACACACACACACACACACACACACACACACACGTGCAAGCACTCACACAGAATCCCTGCTATGTTCTTCTCTGCCAGGACACAAGGACGTGTACCATAGCCTCACTTCAGGTGACAGGGTGTGACTTAATCTGCACACATAGAATGGTGGGCACCTGCTGAGCATGCACCATCCTCCAGCCCTGCCAGTCACTTAATGTCATCTGTCTATTCCCCAATCCATGAGGCAGGAATGTGTCCTTATATAAATGGAGAAAGTGAACCATAGGGACATCATACAATTTGCTTAGAGAGTCACCTGTCTCAGGAGAAGCAGAGCTGGCATGGGAACTCAGACCATCCGTGTTCTGAGTAGAGATGCCAAAATCCCCACCCCACAGATGGAAGCTTAGAAAGGAAATGGAACACAGGCTTTGGAGGACCGATACAGCCTTCATCACCAAAGCAAACTCTCATATATACTGGTTACGTGATGCACCCCATTAAAGCTGCCGAATCAATACTAGGAGGGAAGTTAGTCTGCACCAGCCGCTGTTAGAAAAGCAGGACCCAGTGGGATGTAGACAGAGCCACTGCCTCCTAGGAACAGAGAAATCTGTACACAGTGTAGAGATGAGCGGGCATTTTCCCAAGCCATCCAAACAGAGGGCATCTCTTCATTCTTTTACGTTTTCCTGGGTTTTTACAAATGTACCTCCCTAAGTTGGTGTTGGTTTCTGATAGCAACAATCCCCAATTCCCCCAAAAGAACCCAAACTCCAAGTCCTCTTCTGCTTCTTCTGCTGTCTCCATCCCAGGCTGACTGATTTCTGTAGATCAAGGTCAGAATTAGTAGTGGGATTGGAGCAGCCTATAGCTAGAGATGGTTTTGGTGACGCTCACAGGTGGTAGAGCACTGAAAGGTTTTCCCCTTTAACAAAGAGCAGATCAGATCCTTGTTAAGAAGTAGCTTGTTAGAACGCTCGGGAAGGCAAGGAGAAAAACTTGGTTCTATACCAATAGCATCTTTGGGGAATCTACCAAAGATGATTCTACCGAAAAGTGGGCAGTGGGATGGGGAGTCAGCCTGCTGTGCTGACATCACCCTTGTCATGGAGATCAATGGGGGAGACTGAACACCTGAGCATCTCCTTCGAGGTCAGAAACCACACTCTGCCGTGTCAGAGATGTCAGTCCATCCCGCTTTCATTCTGAAGACTCTCAGGGGCACTGTGTGCCTACAGAGTAAAGCACAGACCGCACTCCCACGAGATCACAAATGTGAGCACTTCCTCAAGAGAGAAGCAGCGATGGCTCAGAGAAGCTGAGCACACTGCCCCGCATCACACAGCCAGAGCTAGGATTCATTTGTTTTCATTGGAGATGCAAGGAAAGGAGATACAGTGAGCAAGAGCCCAGGTGGGTGGAGACTCATGGAGTCTGAGCCTGTCCCAAAGCCAGACAGGGTCCTGTGACAAGGCCCACCCTCTTAGTTCCTCTGAGTCTGTCATTTAGCTCCTGGGGGATTCTCAGGAGCCCTCAGTGACTTACAGAGAAGATGGCAGCTAGGGTCTCAGTTCCACCGGTGCTCAGCGTGATGTATGGGATCTTGTCCTGAGGGATCCCAGATTCCCCAAAGATACTATTGGTATAGAACCAGATCTGTAATACAGAAGAAAAGACATGTCATCCAGAGACCTCAGCCTCCTCTCTCAGTTAGAATAAGGTGTGAGGATCTCTCTACACAGTGCCATTGAGTCCATACTCAGAGCTGAGCTGTGCCGTGCGGCCATGTGGCTTCCCCTCTTCTTCACTAAAAGACTTCTGTGTTCCTGGGAGTGAGTGATGTCTGCCCACCAGAGACATTGTTTCCTAGACTGCCTTGCAGTTAGGAGGATAGCAACAGAAATCTCGGTGGGGCTGGCGGAGGCTTCTTATTCTACTTACATTTATTTACATGTAACCAGTGTGTGTGTCAGGGGAAGGGATGTCAGAAGAAAAGTTGTAGGAGTCTCTTTCCACCATGTGGAATCCAGGGATTGAATGCAGGTCAGACATGGTAGTAAGAACCTTTAGAGAATGAATCATCTCACTGGCAGCCTCTCCCTCCTGCCCAACCCCAATTTCTTCCTCCTCTTTTAAAGAAACTTTATCAAAGAGACACACTCTCAAGTTTATTTTATTCTGCCCACTTTCCTTTCTGTGGTCAAGGCTGGAGAACGTGATGGTTAGAGTCTCAGTAGTCCTCTCGAGTCAGTAACTAACCTTGGATAAGCGTGCTCTGTGAGGATCAAAAACTGTTTCTACTCCACAAAACATTTTACTCTCACCCACTAGGAACTGCCCATGGCGGATCTACCACAGTATATACGGTACACACGATGCCCCTGAGGTCTGGGTAACTGCCATGGTGGATTTACAACAGTACATATGGTACACACAATGCTCCTGAGGTCTGGGTAACCGCTATGGTGGATCTACCACAGTATATAGGGTACACACGATGCTCCTGGGGTCTGTGTAACTGTACATGTACAGTCAGGTCCAAAGGAAACTCCTACCCCCTGAACCCCCAAAGGCGATTCCAATATCCAGAAATGAGTTCAACCTGGACTCTAGGAGGGTCTCTGACTGTTAGATAAAAGCCAGCATTGCTCAGGAGCTTATGAAACTGGTTTTCATCTACCAGAGGGAATCATTTCCCACACCCCTGGTATAGGGGACATATGGCTACCTGAGGTGCCTAACATCATATCAAAGCCCATGCTGGCCTCTAGGCTCCCTTAGTATCCCAAGTTCCTCTTACACGCTTTAAGATCCTTGCTAGCATTCGGTCCTTCTCACCTCCTCCTCTAACCTCACCAGTCACTCTTTCACTCCCTCTTATTCTTTCTCTCTGCTCCATCTTCTATCTCTTGCTATCCTGTTATCTCTACTGCTCTTGTCCAGTTTCCTGTTGCCCTAGCCCTGGTCATATCCAGTCTACTTCTTTTCTCTGCTCTGGACTCTTCCAGAGGTCTCCGGCTGTTCTCTCTCTCTCTCTCTCTCTCTCTCTCTCTCTCTCTCTCTCTCTCTCTCTCTCTCTCCTACAGTAAAAACCTTTGATCATATCATGGACTTGTCAGCAGTTTCTTCACTGGGTCCCTTTACATACAAAAACATCGGGACGGGGACAGCTCTTGGCAGAGCCATGGATGCTCACAGCTCAGGCTCAACACTGGCTACGCTGCTCTGACGCCTGTGTGAGGAAGTCCTTGTTTCTAATCTATCTTGTTACAAACAGTTGTTTGAGAAGCTTGTACCCAGCAGCTGGGTAGGTTTGCAGTGATAGGTAATTCTACACAAGGCCTCATGAACACCCAGAGACACAGCTCAAATCAGTTACTGTCCTGATCCTTGCCATCAGTTGGCAGAGATGGGTCTTAACGTTCACACGAAGCAAGGGGACACTGCCCTGTGTTATCTGCCTCCCATTTGAGTGGCTGGGGGAGGTGGGACTTTAGTCTACCAATATAAACATTGACTACCAAATTTGCAGGGAACAGAGGCAGCCCCTCACTAGCCTGCCAGTTCTTGTGTGGTTGAGGCTACCTACCTATCATTCCAAACCCCCAGTGTCCCCGGATTTGTCACCCAAGCTCCCTCCCCTTTGGGTAGCCATGGTCTCCCAGACCCCATCATGGTTGGATTGCAGACTTGGTTAAAAGGATTGTTTATTGTCACCCCAACTCACTGGTTTTTAGGGCCACCATGCTCTCTGCCTTCCACTCACTGGGAGACAGAGCTTGCAGCCCCCATGCAAACTTGGTATATATTTTCCTGTAGAAGCTTTCTCCAGCTCTGCGTCATCTCAGCTCAGAATCTCTCACCTGCTCCTCTGGCTTTTGTGACCCCTCTCTTTCCTAGTTTCCTTGCTCTGTGCAGTGGCACAGCCGTGGGCATCCTCAGCAGGTTGAAAGTCAGTGGTAAGAGTCACTGCGCATGACATTCTGTATTCACTGTCATGTGGCCATGGAGAGGGCTAAGCGATCTTGCTGAAGGCATTTAGACATCGCTAGACAGGAGCTGCCCTTCACACCCGCCCCAACCCCAGCCTGGAACCTGTGAGGTCTGCAGGGCTATCCTGTCCTATTCTGCCCATGAAGCACCCTGCCCCTACACCTCATTCCAAGGAAGGGGGAAGTAACTGCCTTCGCTTTGACCTCTGTGTGAACTGAAGGTGATATGATTTGACAGTTTCAGGCCCTTGTGACATGAGGGAGGAAGTGTCTAGAACACTCAGAGTCATGGAGCCATGGAGCCATGGCTGCCCCCACCTCACATAGTCTGCGTGAGCAGCTGCACCCACCTCCTCTTTTGCAGGTTGCCCCAGGTTCCCTCCTGCCCTGGTTCTAACATGCTGAAGCAGCCATGGAATACCTTGAGGGGTCTCTGAGGTCCCTCACTGCTTGGGGCTTAAGTACACAGAGCTTGAGATTCAGACAATCAGTGCTCAAATCTCCTTTCTACTGTTTCTAGCTAGAAACCTTTTAAAAAGTCGCAGTGTTTCTGTGCCCAACAGTGAGGCCTGAAGGACAGTCAACTCCTGGCCCCACAAGGCGCTATGTGTGCACGCGATCAGGACCACAGCTGAGTGCATAGTCAGGCCAGGGAGAGCAGATGACCCAGGTTGCTTTCTCTAGGTACACAACAGTGAGGTGGGAATCCAGGCTTCTGACTAAGTCCAAAGCTCTTTGTCCTGCGTCAGGCATATGAACTGGGGAGCGGGAAACAGTCACCCTCATGCCTGCAGCCCACCAGATAGATTTTTCTGGCACACCTCTGTGCAGTGGGGCTTGAAGCCACTCTGGCAGAATTCATCCATTACAGGATATGCAGATAGGAAATTAGGTCCTGGTGGAGGAGAAGGATCTGCCCAGCAATGTCATGGTTTTCCATCTAACAGCCTCGTTAAGTAAGAACTCCGCATGTCCTTAAGACTCCAAGTATGAGCCTTAGGAAACAGAGCATCCTTCCTCTCCCCTAAGAACAATGAGGGTCTGATATACCTGACCTTGAACCTGTGTGAGGGAGGAAAATGGCAGGATGGGCCGTGGCTACCTGGGCCTAGGCTGAGCTCTGTACTCCCAACTCCACATTGTTCTTCTCACTTAACCAGACCAAGGCAAAAGGCAGAAATGACTAAGGAGCCGAGTGATCTCATTTTACAGCAGAGTTTCCAAAAAATAGAATCTGGAGATGGAGATGCTGAAACCAGGCAGAATGTGTGGCTGCTGTCTTCCTAGGCAGTCGTTTCTGCTGCTGGACAGGAGCCTTGCTGCCACTCCTTCCCCACCTGAGGATCACCCACACAATAACAGGGGTGCCAGACTCTCATTGGGCAGGTATAAGGCTGAGCTCCATCATCTGGGCTCTTTGGGGGTCCTCCCCACAGCTACCCTTCTCCCTCCCTCCCTCCCTCCCTCCCTCCCTTCCTCCCTCTCTGTTTCCCTTCCTCCCTCTCTTTCCCTTTCTCCCTCCCTCTCTCCCTCTTTCTCTCTCCCCCGCCCCTTCGTCTCTTAAATGTTCTCTGTGCTGTGTGCCTAGAAGCCTGTCTGCATCCTTAAGTTGATATCTCAAGGTGAGCCATCCCCCTCGGTTCCCTAGAAGCAGCCACACTCAGTTTCTTTACTTCTTGGATTTGGGGATTTTACCTTCTGGCACACTGGAGAGAGTTAGAGGCCTGGAGCCTCCAGAGAGGCCTCAGCTCTGGCTCCAACAAGATGAAGCCACACCACTAAGACGTTTCTATTTAAATCATTTTGGTCCTCTGTCCCTTTGTCTTCCTGTGTCTTTTTATTGAGAGCCATGATACTTTATTTCCAGGGACACACAGTAGGACAACAGGTGACAGTGCAAGGGACAACTGTGCTGGCTGTGTGGATAAGTCCACTCCAGCCTATCCCGTTCTACAGAGGTGGGAAGTGAGGACCAGCAAGTTCCACAGACGAAAGCCTTAGGAGAGGCTTACAGAGCTGGGTCTTGAAGTCAGACATGCAGGTCTCACATTCAGAGCCACTCACATTCTGGCCTCCCTCCCTCAGTTTCTCTGTTGATACTGATGTGTGTGTGTGTGTGTGTGTGTGTGTGTGTGTGTGTGTGTGTGTGTGTGTTGGGGTGGGGAAGTGTACTCACCGCATTGAGTCCACACAGCTGGTAGCTGGCCATGGTGATAATGACAGTGATGACCTGCCAGCGGACAAAAGGTGCCCTCAGCAGCTCCAGCACGGACACCAGGTGGACGTTCCTCTGCACATGGCTCTCAGCCAGTACCTCCTCCAGCTCTCGGGAGACATCTTCTTTGCCCAGAAACGTTTGGAAGGCTGTGAAGGAGAACCGACAGGGATTGGGGTGTTGGACAGGGATTAGCTCTAGGATGCTGACCTTCATTGGGCCCCACTACCTGGACATACCCTTGTCAGGGGCCTGTGATCTCCCGGAGGCTGTACAAAAACTGTGCTTGAAAATGGGGAGATAAGGGTCTAGAGACACAGCCAACTTTCCTGATGTCACCAAGTGGGCTGAGAGAGAGCCTGGGTCTACCAATCACCGCTCCCCCCCCCCCAAACACACAGAGAAAATCAGAGCATGCCCAGTATTCAAATCCGTCTTCTGGGACAGTCGTCACATTTATCTTTTATTTACAGTCCTGACCCTCATGCTGGGGGAAAATTGCATAGTATCAAGCATATCAAACCTTGCTTAGAGCTCCCCCACCAGAACTGCTGTTCCAGTGAAATTCACTGGGCACTTTCTGTTTGCCTGGCCCATCCTCACTGAGGGAGGTCAAGGGCCACCTGGCCACAAGTTGACCAACCCCAAAGTTGCCTCTATGGATGGAAGAGGACTGAACCTAATGACGTCACTGAAGCCCTTTCCATGTGACCCTCTGGAACGCGGATGTGCTGAGTGTGATAAGTCTCAAACAGGAGAGTGACGATCCACACGCTCTCTTGATAGATGTATTTTCAAGTCAAGCATTGCAAATCTCTAGCCATTGGAGGAACTGTATTTTAACCCTTGTACAAGCAGACCTCCGAGATCATAACAGCCAGATCACACAGCGTGCTTTCAGTGCAGAAGCTTGAATATTCATTGTCCTCGATCTTCCCGCTACGGGGAGAGGTGGCAGCAGTGATGGCCCCTGTGGACAGTCCATTCCAGACACAGCAGGCAGTGTCCTTAATGACATGGTTCCTACATCTCAGGCGTGAGAAATTGCTCTTTTTAAGTAGAAAAGTAAAGTGGCCCAGCCGACTCCAGATTTTCCAGGCAGCGAGCCCAGAATGGCTTCGGTGGTACTGCAAGCTGCTTCCGAGTGTCTCTTTGGAAGATGCAATTTAATGCTTTTGGCAGTACCAATTAATGGTACAGGTGAGAAGTGGCTGGGTTTCCACTGCACGCCAAGCTATTGTATTTTGAAATTGTTTTTCAAGTTCAAGATATAACATCCATTTCATAAAACAGCCCTAGAGTTCGTGACCATGAAAATATTTTTCTCACCTTATCGGTATGTGTATTTCCATTACAAAATGTGGGAAACTTTATTGTCCCTACCCTTTCACCTTGAATAATTCAGTCATATTATTATTATGATGATGATGATGATGACGATGATGATGATGATGCACAGAGTTCATCATAATTTCCCTCTACAGCCTTTTCCTTGCTGACATCTCCAGGGTCTGACTCTCTCACTCCCTAAACTTTTTCTTCCCAGCATCCCCTCTTGCACTGCTATTGGATCTCTAAGTACCCCTCCAACACACACACACACACACACACACACACACACACACACACACACACACATCACCTTCTGTCAGCACCAGGAGGCACCTGGCAGAGAACAGCTGCCAGGGTGATGTTTGTTAGCATGGCTTAGATGGTAAATCCAGACCCTTCCCTACAACAGGGACCTCGATTTTGGTACCAAGGACATCTTGGGCTGAGTAGCTGCAGTGGGGGCATTGGTGCATAGTAGGATGGTTGACACTGTCCCTGAATTCTAACTCTAGCTGTGACCATCTAAAAGGCCTTGGGATATTGCCAAGCACCTCTTGGGCTGAGACAAAGAGCAAGAAGCTCCTTGTTCCTCCCAAAGGAACACAGACACACAGAGAGATACACAGACATGCACACCACACCTGTCCCACCCTCTAGCACACCACTTCCTCCCTTCCAGTACAGAACGGATCATCCAGACCCTGACCACTGGGGCCACCTTTTGCTTGTTAATTTCCAGGTATTTGAGCTGCATGCTTCCTGCTTTCTATGATTGCTCGATGGAGCTGTTATTGGGGCTTTAGCTTATTTAGGTTTGGGGCTCTTGCTATAGCATAAGACCCTCTCTATGAGAATGTCCACCTGGAGCTAAGCTGTATGGGGGAGGGGATTGAAGGGTGCTCCAGGCAGCTGGAGGAGGGGAACCTTCAGCAGCTGAAGACCATCCTGGAACTTGAGCAATGCAGACACCCACGGGCACCAGTGCCCATTTCTCTCTGTTTTCTGATTCAGTGCCTGTCCATCTTCTTGTTCATTGAGCTTCATCTCAGCCATCATCTCCTCCAGAGCAGAGCAAGCCCAGGAGTGTAGGCCTAGGGTCTGGGGCCTGGGGTTGGAGTGAGGCTCCAAGGACATCCTCTGCTACGGTCACGATAGGGATGGGACGGTTAGGCTTCACTGACCATTTGACTGCGCTTAGACTCATCTAGGAGACAAACTTGTGCACATGTCTGTGGGGAAGTCTCTAGATTGACTTAACCTAAGGCAAGAAGACTCATTTAGTGGCATCAACCGTGGGCTGGAGTCTTGGACTAAATAAAAAGAACTCCAGCTCTCGTCTGTCTGCTTCTCAACTGTGGATATGGTGGGACAGCAGCCACCTCAGGCTTCTGCCGCCATGGCTAGGCCAGCTCCTGTCCTACCTTCCCCAGCAGGATGGACTATGCCCACAAACCATGAGCCCAAATAAACCCATCCTTCCTCACGTGCTTCACATCAGGTATTTCATCACTAACACAGAGGGAGAGACTGATATTTCTGAGACCAGAAGCTGTCAGCCCTCGGGACTGAGTTCACAGTAAGAAAACCCAGCTCTCCAGTCCCATGATGCCTGGGATCCAAGATGGCCTGGGCTTCACATCCTGCCCTGCGTCTCTTGTGTGACCCAAGACTAATTAACCACTTCCTGTTTTCTATGCTTGATTCCATGAAATGGAAATGATAAAGCCCATCTTGTCAGGTTGTTTGTGTGATGTGGGATTAGACAGAAAAGGGGAGGTGATGTGGGATTCCCCTCTGTATGATGTGAATACCATTGGTTAATATAAAAACTGTCTTGGCCTATGATAAGGCAAAAGAGTAGAACTAGGTAGAGAAAACTAAACTGAATGCTGGGAGAAGGAAGGCAGAGTTAGATGCCATGTAGCTGCCGGCGGGAACAGACATGCCAGAACCTTGCTGGTAAGCCACAGCCATGTGGCAAAATGTAGATTAATAGAAATTGGTTAAATTATTATGTAAGAATTAGCCAATAAGAAACTAGAGCTAATGGGCCAAGCAGTGGTTTAATTAGAACAGTTTCTGTGTGGTTATTTCGGGGCTGAGCAGCCAGGAACAAACAAACAGCTCCTACAACAGTAGCCCCCATGACAGCTCGAGGGGACCCAGAGTGAGTGAGCAAGCTTGCATGTCTTACACAGGGCCTCTGAGAGCCATGCTGCTGGTGTGAGCTCCATGCTAGCCTGAGGAACCCTCGGTGTGTTGGGCTGTGTAGGGACCCACCAGCCCTATGGCTGTTCATTAGCATCAGAAGGAGCTCAGTTTGTTGGAGACCTCTATGGCCCTTGGCTGGACTCTGAATCCTGTGCCAGGAAGTTGGGAAGCAGGTTCCTGTTTTCAGCCTCTTTGAACAGATTCACAGGTTCTCCCTTCCCTGGGGTCACATGCTTGCAGTCTGGAAGAAAGGGCTCTGAAGGCTGTGGGGTAGGCAGCAACTGCACCCTGGGAGATTAGAGACGGAAGAGCTCTGCTTTTCCAGCCACTATGGTTAGTCAACTTTCAGGGTCCCCGGCTTGATCTCTCATTCTAGTAAGTTCTAAGCATCACTTGTCCATTGGAGATTGAAAATGGGGCCTCTAGACGAGAAAGTCTCTGAGCAAACTGACAGAAACTGTGGCCTCGTTTGGTCCATGCTTGGAGCATTTCCCGAGTCACTGATAGGTTTGCAGGTAGATGGAGGATGGGAAGCAGCAGAGCCTGAGAGGTAGAATCCCTATTGTGTAATCATTAGGTGTGTCCCCTACAGTGGTTTGAATGTGAATGACCCTCATAGGCTCATCTTTGAATGCTTGTTGGACCCTTTGGGAAGGATTAGGAGGTATGGCTTTGTTGGAGGAGGTGTATCACTGGGAATACTGGGAGGTGAAATCACTCACAGTTTTCAAAAGATTCATTCCCAGTTCGCCCTCTGCCTCCTACTTGAAGACCAAGATGTGAGCTCTCAGCTGTTTCTATCACCATGCCTTTGCTTGGTGGACGCTCACTCTCCTAAACCATAAGCCCAATTAAAAGGGTTCTTTTATAAGCCTTGGCCATGGTGTTTCATCACAGCAATAAAAAATTATCAAATAACTCCCCTCTGCATGATCATGTCACATTTTCACAGGTGGGATTTGAGTTATTTCTATACTTGGAAAGGCTGCCTGTGTCCTTGACCCAAATGCTGCATGAACTCAGTTGGTGGATCATGGTTGCATGCATACGCTGCTCCTGGCTATGTCCCTCCATGGTGAGGATGCCAGGTCTATGGATCAGTCTCCACCCTTGGGACCATATGTCACTTAATTACCTCCTTGCGTGTCTACCTCCAGACCCAGTCACTCTGTAGGCTTGGGGCCCAGAGGTGAATTGGGGGACACACAGTTCAGTCTGTGGTACCCACTGGAGTTGTTTTCTTTTGCTCTCATGAATTTCTGAGCCCTGCATCTTGTGAGGCCAAGTGTGGGTCAGACTTTCAGCTCTGAGCTCTTCCAGATCAATGAAGTGGTGTCTTGAGCTATGTGTGCCTCACTGACTCAACAGAACTGAAATCAAGCACAGCCTAACTCTGTACTTCAAACATCCCCCATGACACAGCGCCATGTATTTAAAACACAGAGAGCTGGGGCCATGGATGCTGCCCCTTAGTTGTGGGGCCTGGACAAATCATCCCTGCCTTGAGCCTTCTTCCTCAGGCTTGGTGTCTGCAAAGCCCCCTCGTGACTATGTTCTGACTGTGCAAACATGTGATATACATAAGCCAGGGCTGTGATGGTTCATCTCCACTGTCACCTTGACTAGCTTTAGAATCACCTAGGAGACACACTTCCAGATGTGTCCTTGAGGATGTTTCCCCAAGAGGTTTAACCGAGGAGAACATCGTACCATCCCTACGGCTTAGAACCCCAGAGTGAAGAAAAGGGAGGAAAGAAGAAAGTGAGGTGAGGATTGACAGTCATGTCTCTCTGCTTCCTGGTCCCCAGAGATGGGAGAAGCAGCTGCATGCTCCTGCCACATGCCTTCCTTGCCACGATGGACTGTAGCCTCTGACCATGACCCAGAGTAAATGATTCACCCCTGACACTGCTGTCAGACAAGTAAGGAGTATGGAAGCCTCCTCATGACCACATTCAAACCCTGGCCTTACCACTTCCTTCAAGTTTCTGGGCCTCAGCTTCCTCACCGGAAAACTGGACATAATAGTATTGATGTGGTTGCTAGTACTGAATGTCAGCATACACGTCATTAGAATGCTACCTGGCTCCTGTTGAGGTACAGACACTATAAATATACAATAGGGGCTGGAGTTGAAGCTCAGTGATAGAGCCCTTGCCTAGCATGTGCAAGACCCTAGGTCTGGTGTGTGTGTGTGTGTGTGTGTGTGTGTGTGTGTAGCAATACATTGGCAATTGCAGCAGGTGCTGGCTGCACTCTCCCTCCCTTGACTAGTCTACCTTTTCTTCCTTTTCTCTGTCTAGACAGTGGGTACCAAATGTTGTAACCTTCTGTCGTGGCTTAAGTTGTTTGTATACCTGTTATCATATGGTACCTGTGAATGTGAGCTCTGCAAACAGCCACCTGGTGTGCCTGGTGGTGGGGGTCACCCCAGGGTGGTCTGGTTCATCTGATTCCTGTCTTTGTAGGCCAAAGAGATTGGAGAACAGATACTGAGTCTCAGTGAAAATGTAAGCATGGAGGGGGCTGGGGATGCGGCTGCCAGCCAAGGCACACTGTGGGTGTGGGAACACTGCAGTACAGGAAGACTAAGTATGTTGGAGCACTGAGGATGCAGAAGGATCGAGGGTTCAGGAGGACTGAGGATGCGGGAGGACTGAGGATACAGGAACACTGAGGATGCAGGAGGACTGAGGATGCTAGGGTACTGAGGATGCAGGAGCACTGAGGATGCAGGAGGACTGAGGATGCAGGAGCACTGAGGATGCAGGAGCACTGAGGATTCTAGGGTACTTAGGATATGAGATACTAAGGGTGCCGGGGAATTAAGGATTCTGTCCACCATCACCAGCTAGCAGAGAAGTATGGCTCTTCTAGTCCTTTGACTTTCTACTTCTGGTCCCCAGAACAACTGGACAGAGTTAGCTGATGTATAGGTAGTTGCTCTGAGCTGACAGCTTGTGACACTGCACTGTGGTGGCAGCCTTACTTTCTTTCTTTGAATACTCTTGACCTCTAGCAGAGTAAAGCCCAGAGATGTCTGAAGGCTTCTTTCCCATGACAAAGGAATATCACATGGAACATGCCCAATGGCTCTTTGTGCAGAGAGATGCTCTGAGCTCTTTGTCTTGCACAGTGCAAGGCTAAAGACTTCTAAAATAGGAGCTTAGACAAGACTGGTATTTAAGAGCAGACATCATGGGGCTTCCAGTGCAGGCTCAAGGTCTCTTCATTGTCATAGCTGTGAAGGGGTGTAGGAGGAGATGTTGAGGCTCTATGGAGTTTTATACAATTTAACTGGGCCTGGGCCTGGAAGCTCGTGGTCTGTATGAGGATGTGGGAGACCCTATAGTGTGGAGAAGCCAGTAAGGCAACCACTGATTTCCTTCGTGATCAGCACATAGTGATACATTGATTTGGTACAGTTTACCAGTCAGTGACTCGGATAATGATTATCAAATTGGAGGATAATAATTCTTCCTTCTGATCGAAATAATCTGATAGATATACAGGTATTTTATAAAGAACCTGATAAGGATTCAAGGAGTGGTGGTGTATGCTTGAAACCTGAACCCTGGTGAGGCAGGGGCACCAGGAGCTGAGGGTCATCATGGCCACTGTGGTGACCTGAGCGAGATGGTCCCCCATAGGCTCCTGCATGTGAATACTCAGTCCCCAGTTGCTGCTGCTGACTGGGGAGGCTTAGGTGTGTGGCCTTGCTGGACAAAGTGTGTTACTAGGAGTGGGCTTTGAGAGCCTAAGGCCTTGCTCTGCTCACAGCTTTTCTGTTTGGGGCCTGTGGTTCAAGACGTGAGCCCTAAGCTTCTGCGCCTGCCACTTTCTGTCATGCCTCCCTGACATAATGGACTTTCATCCCTCTGGAACTGTAAACCCTAATAAACCCGTTCTTCCACGAGCTGCTTTGGTCATGGTATTTTATCACAGCAACTTACACAGTTATAGAGTGAGTCTGAGGCCAGCCTGGAGCAAAAGAGACTGAGTCAAAGAAAAAATTCCTCAAAGAAATTGAAGATTTAAAAACCAACCGTGACAGCACAAACCAAGATGTGACACAGTTGGGGACACTGCCTGCGCTCCAGTTACAAGGCATTGCAAGCTTGAAGAGAATTGGCTGAGAATGCCTGGCAGAAAGTGTAAAATTAACAAATGATTAATAATACTAATTAGCAATAATACCTCAAGGAAAGGGGGACATTTCTGCAGGAGTGTAAAAGTAATTCTTTAAAAAAAAATCATGCAATGAAAAGAGGTCTTTGGAAATGTTTCTGTATGGCAGTCAAAATAGTGTCCTCAGACCAGCAAGGAGAGTTCTCTCAGCTGTACGCCTAAAGCAACACCAGGGCTGGGGAGATGGCTCAGTGAGGAAAGAGCTTGCCAAGAAAGCAGGTGGATCTGAGTTCAGAACCCAGAATCCAGGCGAAGTCAGACATGGCAGTGTGCGTCTGTGAGCCCAGTACTCCTGAGGCAAGATGGGAGG
>NW_004949103.1:4312800-4355689 GCF_000317375.1 Microtus ochrogaster
CACACACACACACACACACACACACACACACACAGCATATTCTGCAACTTTTTGTTTTTATTTAGCCCTTCTGTGACCTACTCCTGAGGTGACAAGGTCAGGGTTGTCATTCTGCAGGTGAAAAGAGAGACAGGACTTGGCCTGAAAGCACAGCCAGGTCTGCATGAGGAGGGTGCAGATGTGAAGGCTGTAAGGCCAACAGCACAACACATGTCATAAGGGACCTGCCTGGGACAGACAGGTTGGTCTCACTGGACTGAGCAGCCTCTGCAGGAATAGCTCCCAGGATGTCCCCACAGGGAGGCTGGCTGCTTATCTGAGGAGAACTAACGCCATCCACATCCACACTGCACTATACATGGGATGGATGGGCTCCTGGCCATGGAGAACAAATGGTGTGCTGAAGACTAGGAATTGTCTGTCCACATCTGTGCTCACAGCTGGGTGTCAATTGCAGTGGGCCATTAGAAAAATGAGCCAGGGACAGAAGAGACCAGGAGAATCCCTGGAGCTAGGTGCTCACAAAGTCTCCTTCTGAGCATCAGAAATGGTCTCTGGGAGCTGACGTAGTTGACAGGAGCTGCCCGAAGGAATAGCTCGCCTGGGGCTTACACAGTCTCACAGAAGGAACCATTGAGTTGGTTCTCTGGGCTGATGTATGGCCACCTGTTCCATGAGTGCATGTATGTGCATGCATGTGATAGACAGACATACAGACAGAGATAGAGACAGAGGGAGACAGAGATAGAGATGGAGAGAGAGACAGACAGACAGACACACACACACACACACACTGAGAGAATGAATGAATACTCTTGTCTCTCTTCTAAAGACACCTTCATGACCCCATTTAACCTAATCACCTCCCAAGAGCCTTCTGAATGCCACCATGCTGGTGCTTAGGGCCTCAATAGATAAATTTATGGGCATGCAAGCCTTCCGTCTCTAACAAGAACTTGGAGCCAGACCTTGGAATACTATCTTACCTTTGTTCTCCTCTCTTCCCCTCCTCACTTTCTCAATGCTATTTTGCATCCTGAGTCCTGGGCCAGGAGGCACTCTTGGCTTTTGCTCATGCAGCCCCTGCTGTCGGTTTCATCAGTGTGAGTTCTGTGTTCTAAATTTAGCATGAACTGTTCTGTACCCAGAAACGTGAAGCAGGATGTCTGGGATTGTGACTTTTCCACCGAGAGCTCATGAGGAAGACTGTTTCCTTTTGCCTCTGTCTCTGGATAAGGGAGGCCTGGGGTACAGGAAACTCTGTACAGGGAGGTGTCAAGGTGCACGCTGTAGCTAAGTGTCAGCCACCATGGGGGCTCTGTCCTCACCTAGCCCTGTCACTGGAAGCTGTTGGAACATTCTTGGCAGAGGCTAGGTATAGGTAGGGCACGTGCTGTCCTTGGTAAGAGCAGAACAAGGTCATGAGCAGGAACTCTGCTGTGAGGCTCAGCAGCAGAGGAACTTCCTGATTCACGTGACTAAGAATGGAGTGGCTTTGGGGACCATGGGTGCTCTACCCACACAAGCGCACAAGGGCATGTTTATTCTAAAAGGAAGACAGATGGACAAGGGGATCTCTGACTGTGTCCTAGCTCTGTGGATGATGGGAGCAGGTGCCGTGACCGTTTCTGAGGAGAGGAGAGGACAGAACAAGACACCTTCCATTTTAACTCATTGATTCCAGGGAAGAAGTGGTCTCAGCCACCTGTGTCTGACAGCTCATCTCAGAAAGACATAGCCCGTGGAGAATGGCTCTCCATGACTCCACCCTCATCACTGAAGAGTAGCCCATCCTTGGCCTCTCCCAGGACACTTCCCACACCCTTTCTTCAGTTTGAAAGTGCCCAGTTGCTTTCTGGAATCAGATCTCTTAGCCTCTCTTCAGTCACTGTCTTCACATTCCAGAGCCTCTGCTATCTGACAAGTGTCTGCAGGTGGAGAGGCAAAGACAGTGGCTGTCCCACAGCACCCACCATGGTGCTTGCAAAGAATCTGCTGCTTTCCCTGTCCGGCTTCCTGGTCCTCAGCATAGCATCCTGCTGAGATCCAGGCATAGGCAAGTGCTGTGTGATGGAAGCAAAGGACCCACCTCTCATGGCTCCTGCCTCGTCGTCCTTTTCAAGGAGGAGGTAGCGTGGGCTCTCAGGGAGAAATGGCAGGCTTGCCAGCTGGACCAAGGCAGGAACAACGATCACTCCAAACAGGTATGGCCAGGTGCTCTCCTGCAGGGAGAAGACTCTGCTGATGGAGGAGGACTTTGGTTGATTTATTGGAGATATTAGACTAAGCAGCTTGGACTCCACGGGAAGCCTCTCTGCTCAGCTGTCCACACTGCTAACGGGACGAACAGAGCAGATGAGACAATGGCCCTGAGCACACAGCATCTTCCACACCGAGTTGATGTGGAGCCCTCAGCATCTCCATGAGATGATAACCTAGCACATCTCTGAAAAGAAAGTAGATCCTGGCAGCCAAGCCACTCAGGGAGTGGCAGAGATGGCTGCTTCCCTCACTTGGACCACCACAGCCAACCTGAATTGACTCCTTGAATCCCCTCCACTCCTCCAGCATGGCTCCTCCCAGGTTGCCATGGGCATGGAGACAGACTTGCTTGAGTGTGAACACTGGGCCAAGACCCCTGTGCAGTGCCCACCATCTTCCTATTTTCAATGAAGATGGGGGGAGTAAGGATAGCATGGTCTCAGGAGCCCTTATGTGTGGAGGATCTTCACCTTCCAGACGGTAGGGAAAGACAAACGGCCATCTCCAACACGTGCCATCAATTTGCTGGGTGCAGTGGCTCCCATCCAGTGCAATTTAAATGCAGCGTGGAGCATAGATTCTTGTGCCCATCAAGGTGTCATTCTTCACTATCTGTCACCCAGTTTTACAAATATACTCCCACCATGCGCCCTGCATAGGAGCAAGCCACATAGGCAACATTGGTGGGGAGGGTGAAGGCTTTGGCTCCAAGGTGAGCCCTTAGCGTGTTTTATTTCCTAAGACAGGAAAAGGAAATAGTCCACGAAAGGATGAGACACGCTGGAACTAGACAAGACTTCACACGATGGGCAGAGGTCTGCTGGCTTATTCAGAGCCCTTGGGCATATGTGACTGCTTGTCCTCAGCCACTTGCTACCTGTGATGGCTCTCAGGAGAGACAATGTCCCTGTCAGCTTTTCTGAGGCCCTCTGTGGAACTCTGATAGAGGAGGGCCCACGGGAGTTCCAGACATTACCAAGGTGCTGCGGCAGGGACCCCTGAAGCACAGAGCAAGCTGGAGGGGGCCTACTGGGGAACTCGGCCAGTGCTGGCTCAGTCCTCATCTCCAAGGCGACTCCAGTCCTCCGCCCCTTGCTGAAGCTAGTGCCTACTCCTATTCAGAGGCCAGCACAATCCTTGCATGTCCCTTTGAAGGACTGGCAAGGCAAAGCTGGGCTTTTCAGCTTGGGGAGGGTTGTGACTGGAGGGGCATGCACGAGAGAAGTCAGCAGTCTGTGGAAGGTCAGAGAGAAAAGAGTGGGCGAGGAGTGTGGAGGGACGCAGATGGGCTCTGTTCACGCACCATGGAAGATTCTGAATGTAGACGGGTACTGCTGGGACCATTTGTGACTATTCTAAAAGCCACAGGGGTTTTAGTATAAACTGGCATATATTTCAATTAACCATTTTAAACTATGGTAGAAAACAGTGAGCAGGGTCTGTCCATTCTGCCTGTACATTCTGTTCCCATAGATGCCACCCGCTGAGGATCAGAAATATTCCGAGAAAGAATGTATCTGTGTTGAACATTCATAGGCAGACCTCTTTCTCTGTCATCATTCCCTAAGCAATATGGCGCAACAACTATTTACATGACATTTGCATGACATTAGGTATTATAATGAGTCTCAAGATGGTTTGAGGTATATGGGAGGACATGCGTGGGTTACAAGCAAATATCACACCAGGAGCATTCTGATAAGGAGCAGTAACAGCTACCATAATCGAGGAAGGCCCTTCAGCCTGGTGCAGGGTGACCCACTGAGAGGTAAGAGTCCCTGCTCCTGAGCAGGCAACTCAAGACTTTGTTTATACTCCAGTCATTATGGTCATGGACAAGCATCCTAAGATGTCCTGGGAGGAGCCTCAAGGCCACAAGCCAGAAGCTTACAGCTCAAGCCAGATGAGTTGAATTTGACCTTCTGTCTTTGTGGAGCACTGTCCGTCTATGGTGCTCCTTGGCATTATACCCACATGAGCCAAGAACCCAGCATGTCCCTCTGCAGTGGCACCCGATCCTGCTTTCTACTGAGAAACAAATGGGCATGAGGGCGGGGATGGATTTCTCTAACACACTGACCAGTTTCAGGGTCGCTTTTTCTACTCCTGGAGGCTAGCCTCAGCTTCAGGCTGTTTTTAGAAGTGTTTTTCAAAACATTTAATTCAAGGTAACCATGTGACGATCAATACTGCATTCTCTCTCGTGCACCCTAGATTTGAGCCGCGGATCTGGGTGGGAGGAAATCTGGGCAAAGACTGAGAAACTAGAAAGAGTCCCACAAGAAGGGAAAACCAGGTTTTATGGGAAGGCAGTGAGTGGCGAATAATACATGGCTTATGAGAGGGGAAGGAAGTAGAGGGAACAGAGGGTGTGGGGGCGGCAGGGAGATGCAGGATAGGAGTGTGGAAAGGGGAATCACACAAAACAAGGTATGTATGAAATGCCCTAAGTACACCTGCTTCTCTGTATGCTAATTAATCAGACAACCTTACGTGACTCCGCTGGGGAGGCCCAAAGGTGCCGCAGGAGTGACCTCAGAGAAGTCTTTGTGTGCACAGTCAAGATCTGAGATAATGGGAAGGGACACAGGGCTCCAGCTCAGTGGCTTTGGGTCAGGGTCCTGGTACCCACTGTTCTCATGAGGGCAAGCATGGGTCATCTTGTTGGCCAGGACGATGCCTAACTTTCTGTTGGGGAGTTTATGAATCTCCTAGCTGTGTCCCATCTTTCAACTGTAAGCCCTCGGCTTCAAAGCTAGACTTCTAGCCTACTTCTCCCAGACTGTCGAAGACTTTGACCCTTGCTACAAAGCCCTTCTGGACTGGACTACAACGAAACAGCAAACATTTTAAAGCAGAGTAGGCACTGTGGACCTTACAGAGTCAAATTCTTAATTTAAGCGTGCAGGGATCCCAGAGGAATGAAGCAGGAGGGCTGAAAGTGGCCAGGCCACATCGGCCACTGGCCAGAGCAGCTTTGATTGCTTATGGGGGTAACAGGTAGAGACCCTGACCACCTCCAAGGCTCCTTGGAGATGCAACAGGATGCTCTTCATATTTCTCCATACTCTTGGTCTGATTAAAGAAGGCTGATGGTTATGGGAGTGGGCTGGGTTCTCTGTGTAGCTCTATGAAAAACAGCATTATTTTGTCTTCCAGTGTTCTTTCTCCCAGTGGACTGCATTTCTTGAGAAGCATCCCTAGTCTTGTATCTTGACACATCTGCCAGTGCTTGAAGCCTGGCAGATGTTCAGCAGGTCTGGAAGACTGGTGGGTGAGGTAGGTGGTGACAAGACCATCGATGCAGTCGCTAGAGAGGACCCCCCAACCCCCAGCCATTCTTGAAGTATTTCTTTTTAAATTTAAGCCTTTCCTTAAAGGGCTGAGATTTTCCAGTAACGTATTTCCCTTTGCAGCATTCCTATGGTTTCAGGTTTATAGGAGAGAAATCTGAGCCCTGAAAGGTCAGGGAATGCACGTGACATCCCTTGAGAAGCTGATGGACTCGTTGGATGATTGGTTAACTCTTCTGACCCCAACATGGGTTCTTCCCTTGTTAAGCAGAGTGGCAGCTCTCTCAGGTCTGGCAGCTACGAGCTAGCTAGGGAATTTGAGTGGTGGTTCTCTGAGGCTAAATCAGCCCCCTGAGCAGAGTTCAGCAGCAAGCACTCAGACTCAACTCCAGTGCTCACCACAACACGATGGGGTGGAGAAGGGAAGAGACAGGAGCACATATCAGCCATTCTGCAAGGCTGACTTCATGTGCAAAGCTGGGGCCACCTTGACCAAGTGACTCTGTTGTACACAGGGGTGACCTCAGAGTGTACAGGAACTGAGATTCAGAAGGCAAATGGCTCTGTCAGCAAATGACTACAGAACTCCAGTAACCTTATGTCTCCCTCCTTTAGCCACTTCTCAAGGAAGGGCCCTCCTGATGGCCACAGCTTCCTAGTGCCCTGGGTTAGAACATGGCTACCTAACTGTGGAATGAATGGCAGTCTTTCGCCACCTCCAAATCTGTTCCAGCTTCTAAAACATCACATCTGCATTCCTTACAATCATATGTTATATTCTAAATATTTTCAATGTGTATTAATGGTCTGATTCTCTTTCTACATTGAGAGGGATTCTTGTACAAGTTATATTATCATCCCATATCCCTCTGTTACAAATAATGGCAAGACAGACAATCTAAGGACACCACCCTCACTGTGCCCCCTGTGGGGCCCCATACTCCTATACATACAATGCTCATTCCCTTTCCGGTTCCTACCACCATTTCCTGTTTTCAGAATGATTTTCCTGTCTTGTGCCTTGTTTGGTTCTCAAGCAACCTCATAGCAAAGAGCAACCTCCATTACTGCCTTCTTATAGATAAGGAACCTGAGGCTTCTGGGAAGTCCCACAGCAAAAGTTACCCATAAACCAACTTTATTCTGCTCCTATTTGAAAGAGAGTCAAAATCCCACACTGGTTTTGAAGGCCACTTAACCCTTTGAACTGTCCCTGGCCAGCCTATTAGATGGGACATTGTTGAGTTTGTACAAATTTACTGTCTTTGGCACCTCTGCTAGGGCTCCTGATTCTTTAGGGCAGCTGAGGAAACCAAAGTAACAAGAATTTTTTTTTACTCCATTGACAATTGCATTCCTTATAAATAGTTCTGTGTGGGGTGGAGGAGTGGTACTGAACCTGGGCAGGAGGTCATAAGCTCTGTGCCCTTAACCTCTGTTGTCCACAGGCTCAAAAATGTCATAATGTAGCCGTACCTTGCTAAGGCACTCCCAAATTCCCTGACTATATATTTGTACAATTTTCTTCTCTTCTGCTTCCTAAAGAGTTAACTACCTGCTATTCTCAGAGCCACACTCCTTGGAGTTGAAACCCATGATTAAAATCCTTCGTCAGCCTTCTGCTTTCCACTTGAATCACCGACTTCTGAGTCTCATTGTTCCCTTTGTCTGCCATGTGCCTCTTCATCCCTCACGGATCAGCAGCCTCTAAACAGAACTCGGGATGGAAGGCTTGCGAATGCAGCGGGTCGCACAGGGACAAAGATGCGTATAGACACGCTGTATGGATGGGATCTCGCCTTAGTAACTTCGGATGTCATTTGGGGATACAAGGAGCCCAAGGTCAGAGGAAGGACATCAACTGTGAAATTAGATCCACGTTCGCATTCTGATTTTTCTGCTCCTAGCTAAGGGGCTTTGAGCTTGCTCTTTGTTGGATTCGTTTCTTCAGCTAGAAAATGAATAGCGCCCATAATGCTCCCTCTGTAGGTTACTGCGAGGGTGAGAGAATTTCCTAGCACGGGCCTGATACGAGGCTAACAGCCATTAAATGTTGGTCCTCTCCTCACAGCCTTGCTGGGGTCCTCAGTCAACCTACATGATCCACACTAACTTAAGAGCTGGTATAAGGTCACATCTGCTGTCTCCAAGGCCCAGATACTGTGGCATCTGAGTTGGGTGTATGGAACACATCTCAAGTCTGGGTATGAGCCTAGGACTTAAAGAATAGACACCCCACCCAGAGGGGCCTTGCCCTCCTCAATTCTCTTTCTCTCCCCACCCAGGGTTTCTGTCTAGCTTTTGGAGCCCTGACCTCTGAGCCCTTTGCTGCAGGGTGACACCCCAGTCTAAGAAATTAGATCCATGTTCGCATTCTGATTTTTCACACTCCTTTGTGTGTTCTCATGTTTCAGACAGCCCTCACTAACCTAGCAATTCTGAAATGAGCACCTGCCTCAGTTTCCCTGCTAAACTAAATGGCTTATCCGATACTATGGTTTTGCCATCTACCCGTCTGTCATGCCTTTAACTCCCTGAGATGTGTGCCCTGCCCCACCAGCTCACTGCGGATATCCTTAGGGACAGAGCCTGGAGACCCATCACCCAGTGTTGGTTATCCCCAGGATTCAGTCAGGTTACTGGTGGTCTGCTTCGTGCACCCCTAGTTTTTACTTCCCTCCATCACGATCTCCTCAAAACACCTGGTGAATGGACATGACACCCCCACCCCACACTCCAGTAACACTTTACATCCTCAATGCCTGTGTGCACACTTTGCTCTCAGGGCCCTCGATTGCATAACTCAGTCATGCTGTCATTCCTTTATCAACAGACATGCTCAGAAAGGACAGGAGGGTCTGCCTTGTGCCTCTAGCATTTATCATGGAATTTCTGCCTTTGGCTTTCCAGCTCCCCATATGCTCTTGGTCCACAGAGCTGCAACACACACACACACACACACACACACACACACACGCACACACACACACACACACACACAGGCACGCCACACAGGCGTGCACACTAAACCAGTGAATAAATGAGAGTCCTGGAACCACAGGCTTGTAGTCTTTATCTTCTAGGACCAACTTTCTACGGTGCTCTAAGAATCTGTCTTCTGGGGATTCAGGTCAGCACTGATATTGCCTGTCCAGGAAGCTGACAAAAGAGACAAGCTCTGGTTGTCACATTTTCCTAACACTAAGTCCAAGGCCAGTAGTCAAAGTCCAGAGAGGGACAGTTCGGTCACACACTACTACTTGACAAGCTGATGTAGCCACCATAGGCCAGGTGAAAGAGACGATAGCTAGCTTACAGTACAGGCTATCAGGAGGCTTCAGGAGAACGCATGCGCAGAGCTCAGCCTGGCAGCTGGCTCTCAGTCACACTCACTCAAAGACTGTCATTGCTGCCACTACACACCTCAACAGCCCCTTGTGCAGACAGAACTCAAGTGTAGCTACTTCTTGAGAAACTTGCTTAAAGCCTCGTCTTCTCAGGGACAGAAGTATCCTTACTTCCACTGCCGCAAAGTCCTACCTAGCAGGACTTTGCCTGCACATCCCTGTCCTCTCACAGTGACCAGACTGTTCCCAGGGCTGCAGTTGACCCCAGTCATTGAGGAGTTATTGGTGCATGCTGGCTGATGAGGAATAAAGACATGGCTGAACAAGGAGAGGCCTCTTTCTGTCTCTTCCCCTCATCAGGGCACAGCAGTCACCTTGGCTGGACCAGTGGCCACTCTACAGGCTCAAATGCTCCCGTGAGCATAGGCAGCAGGGACTAGATTGGTCTTGCTTGTTGCTTACACAGCCAGGTTTGTCCACAAAGCCTGATGAATAAAAATAGGAAATGTCTGGATCCTGACTTAGTCTCTCAATGATGACCAAACTGGGCCAGTGCTAGCCATTCACAGCCTCTGGAGATGCAGATTCAAGAGGCCTGAGGTGCAGCTTGGATCAAGATGCTGCGAGAGGCCCACAAGGTGCTGTGATCTACAGCAACCTCCTCCTGCAAACCACTGGTGAAAGAACATCACCAGGGGCATTCAAGTGCAGCTGGGAGCCGTGGAAGCCTCAGTTCCTCATTTAAGGGTGGATGCTTCAAGCTTTCCTGAGGGTGTTCTCTAGTCTAGCATTTTATAATTTGACTATTTTAAAATCCATTGGTTTGAGGTTTTCAGGGTGTCACTGGATATTGCAATAGTAGAGGCTTACAGAAAAAGAGGAAACTTCCCAACAAACAAGGTAGATAGTCTGTGCTTGTTTATCTTTGATTCCTAAACATGGTGATATTGGCATTGACAGGCATAGCGACCGTAGGCGTGAGAGGTTGCCCTGGTGACAAATGTGCAATGAGATTTTCAGCCCAGTGTTGAAGAGGGCAAAACAAAATGGGGGCAGAGGACTTGAGCATCTGTGGGGTACCCAGAAGGATGCAAGGCTCTCATCCTAGAGACTCCTAATGGCTCAACACCAGACAATGACTACCCAAGACTAGGCAAGGCTCTGCATTGTGAATGGAGACTGGGAGGAGACCCTCAAGCCCCACGTCTTCTTCGCCGACCACTGCCGTGCCTCACAGAAGTACCATTTGCTCGATCCGGGGACACGTGGTGATCAAAGCAATGGGCAGACCAGGCCCAGCAGCAAAGCATGAGGATGACAACAGGAACATAAAGCCCAGAGCCCCTGTCACCTGTGGTGGGCCTAGGTCCCAAGATAGGCATCTTTGGCTCTGGTAAGAGAAACTGACCTTTGGATAAAAAAAAAAAAAAGTAGAAAAGGCAAGTGCTTGCTTATGTGGGTGCAGTAACCATAGAAATTCTGTGTACATTCTCAGGCCATGTGTGTGGGGCCCAACTTGCACCAGGATCTGCTTAGTTCATTTTTAAATATGAAGGAAAGCAGCAGATATTTGGAAAGAGCCTCTAGCACAGAGGAGAGAGGCAGAAGGAAAGATAAAGAACTCAGTAGCAAAGAGACACAACGCAGGGGGCTCCACCCCAGTGTGAGGAAGCAAGCGGGGGATGCCATGGAAAAGCGAAGGCACAGAGGAAAGGGCCTCAGCAATTAAAACTAAGAGCATCACAGTACAGAGTGTTCGAGGAGGGGTGAGGTGTGGGCAAAGGGCACATACAGGACATGGAAGCAGAAAATAAAATGGGAGGTTACTGGAGCAGGCAGGCTAAGGGTAGCAGATGGGGGAGATAGGACAGCAGAACTTACTAAAATAGTCTTTGTTCAAAATGCCTGTACCGGATAGTCTTACGCCAACTTGACACAAGATAAGAGCCATCTGAGAGGGCAGAACCTCAATTGAGAAACTGTCCCCACAAGACTGGGCTGTAGGGAAGCCTGCATTTTCTTAATGGAGTGGTTAATGTGCATGGCTCCAGTCCATTACGGGTAGTACCAGCCCTGAGCTGGGTGCTATAATGAAGCAGGCTGAGCAAGCCAGGATGAGTAAGCCAGTAAGCAGCACCCCATCATGGCTCCTGCTTCTGTGCCTGCCTCCAGGTTCCTGTTTCCAGGTTTCTGCTTGACTCCCCTGGATAATGGACTGTGATCAGACATGTGAGCTGAAACTAACCCTTTCCTCCCCAGGGTGTCTCTATTCCTGCTGTTTACCAAACAATAGAAACCCTAAGACAGTCAAGATGCAGTTGGAAGGGGACAAGAAGGCAGGGCATCTCCAGGATAACCCTCCTGCGGAAGCACCCCAGTTGATCCGAGCACTCTGTGGCTAAGGAAAGCTTTACTGGAAACCCTACTGGGCTCAAACGTACACCTCCATTCCTTTCAGAGGGCCAGGGAAACTGCTCCTTTCTGCCGTTTGAGTTGGGTCTTCCTTAAAGCAGGTGGTGGAGATGTAGAGGAGGGAGCAAGGAGGATTCCCCAGGGGGTGCCTGAGTAGTGAGACTGGGAGGGTGGGGCTAGTCTAGGGAGGGAGAGGAAGTGGGGTGGTGCTGGAGGTGAGAACAGATCAGAACTCAACCTTGGACCCCACGTCAGGGGCTTCTGAATGCAGCAGGGAATTAGTCTTCATTTAGGGGACACAGCCGTGTGCTTGGCATGATGGCTGTCGTCTCTAGACCCCAAGGCTGAACACAACATACACGGTGTCTCTCATGGTGGAGTTAGATCATTCCCATTTTACAGACACAGACGCTGAGCCTCAGAGAGCTGAAGTCACTTGTCTAGCTTGTCCAGGTCACAGCACTTCCTGACATCCAAGTCAGCTCACTTCCCACAGGGCTATCGCACGTGGGAGCAGCTGGCTCCCCATCCCTTCGCCTGGCATCGTGTCCTAGGCAGGATTATTGCAGCATTCTCGGTTTCCAAACATGTTAGACTCTCTTGATTTCTTTGTTCTTGCACGGGCTTTTGGTTCCCTCTCCTTGGACCTGTGTTTCCCTTCCCTCCCACTTGGGTGACTGTCCCTCACACTACAGTGCAGATGCCAACGTCTCTAGAAAGATTTCCACTGCATGTGTTCCCCATAGCTCTTCCACCCCTAGGTTTCCTTAAAGCCATATAGGGCACACTTGTCCTTCAGGCCACTCCTCTGTGCTCCTACACTTGTGAGTGTCCTGCCTGTAAAAGCTTTCCCTGACTCCTCCCTTTGGGGTACCAGTGTACTAAGAAGCCCAGATAATTACAAGTGTGTAAGTATATGGGAGGTGAGGTTTATGGATGCTGGGCACCTGCCATGGTCCCCGGACCCATTCCAGGGGGTGATGGGAGCTGCTTAGACAGCAAGCTCAGGGGCCCTGGTTCAGCTGGGAAATAGCAGCACTTGGAAGACAGTATCTGCTGGAGAAAGCAGTGGGCGGTTTAGCCAGGGAGTGGGGGCACAGTCCTCAGGGGCCTGTGACTCACCTCCAGAATCGCCTCCCTTCCTACTCCCGCTCACAGCATGTCCTCAAAGGGCAACCTTACTAATCATTTCCCCCGTGACCCTTCAGAGAGAAGATAGCTAGGCTCAGACGAGCCTCAAAGGCCTTCTTTACAATTCCATTTGACACGACTTCAAAAACTGTTAAATTTATCTCTGCTTCCTTTGCTCTCTTGCTTGCAGCTAGAGCTGGTATCGCTGGACTGACTCTGGAGGTAAAGTGCCCCCACTGGAGGGATGAATCACCACATCAGAAGTTCAAGCGGCCAGGAGCCTTGGAGCTAAATCAAAATGGAGACTGTTTTTGATGTACAGAGACCTGGAAGTCTGGAGAGGTGGTTCACCCTAGCCAGACACCATGAGCGCTTGACAGCCAGCAGGAGTCTCGTCTATGCTCCTCCCAGCCCATAAATAAGCACGGGGCGAATGCCTTAGTTTCTGCTCCGTTACTTGGAAGGTACAACATGACCGAGGCAACTTATGAAAGAAAGCATTTAATTGGGAGCTCACTTACTGTTTCAGAGGTGAGCCCATGACCATCATGGCGGGGAGCATGGCAGAAGGCAGACAGACACAGCACTGTGGCAGAAGCTGAGGGATTCCATGTTTAGATAACAATTATGAGCCAGGGAGAAAGAGCTAACTGGGAATGTCACGGGCTTTTGAAATCTCAAAGCTCACCCCTAGTCCAATAAAAGCACATCTCCTAATCTTTCCCAAACAGTTCCACTAACTGGGGACCAAGGATTCAAATATATGGGTCTATGGAGACCATTGTCATTCAAGCCACTACTGTGGGGTCCTGTTAGATTCTTAGAAGCACTAGAAGGTTTAAGGTCAAAGGTCAAAAGGGTACCTTTCCTCCTCCATGAGGGGGGGTGGGTAGACTCTGCATTTGGACATAACAAAGAGGAGACTTTTGATCTTGTGTTCTGGGAAGTAATTAATAACAGGTGAACAACCGATTGACTAGAACGTGAAATAGAGAGAGGTGGAGGAAGGAGTCTTGTATGGAAAAAGCTAACTCTAGTGCCTGGCAGGATAGAAGGCACCTTAAGGAGGGCCTTGCCCTCGGCCCTTGAAGGACCAAGCAATTAAAGGAAATGAAAGGAAGCGGGAGAAGCATGGAAGCACATTCTGGGAGGGGCTCAGGGATGACCTTTGGATGGAAGTTTGGGGTATTTCAACTTTATGTCCCCTGGCTTAGCTGTTCTGGGGGAAGGAGGGTGGCTGAAATGGGAAGGGGAGATGGGAGATGGGTCACCAAGTCTTCCATGTCACCCTCTTGGGAAATCCAAACCTTGTTATGGTGGAAACCATGCAGCTGCCATCTTGTGTAGAAAGCATGTATGTCTAAAGAGGACTGGATGTCTTTTGGTAATGGTGTTTAGACTTCGGTGTAACATAAGGAATACAAGGTGGGTCAGGGGGATGCTTGCCTTATAAGCATGGTCTCCTAGGCATGCTGCAGTGTGGTGGGTGGGTGGATTCTTGGGGCTTGCGGGCCTCATTCTGGCATGCTTGGGGAGTCCCGGGCCAATGAGAGACACTGCCTCAAAATAAAAAGGTGGAAATTGCCTAAGGAATGACAACTAAGTCGTTTTTTGTCCACCACAAGAACATACACATGTATGGACCCAAGATGCACACAAACAGATGTATACACATATGTACAAACACACACACGCACACAGGAAAAAAAGGAAGGAAGGAAGGAAGGAAGGAAGGAAGGAAGGAAGGAAGGAAGGAAGGAGGCAGAAGAAGATGGAGACACAGAGAACGAGAATACAAAGGTGTTCATCTTGTGTCTGCTCTCAAACAACCTGGTATTTTCTTGGGCAATAGAAGCCATCAAGGTGGTACCCACATGAGAATCCTCCTTCAATGATGAAAGGTGTCACTTTCAAGTCAGGGTGACTGACAACACTTCTTCCGGGTGCAAATGCTTGAAATATATTCTCTCAGATGAATATTCTCTTGACAAAAGCAAAAAACTCTCCTTCCTGAATTTCAGAGAAGTCTGTTGGGTGCTAAGTCAGGAAGTTCATTGTAAACAAGAACTTTCATACCCCTGGAGTGGAGCGCACTTGAGATAAATACAGACCAAGAGGGACTGACCCCTCAGGGCTCTGGGCTCTGGGGTGTCCTTCCTGATCTCTCCACAGGGGACCAGAGGTCCTACTGCACAGATGTGGGCTTGAAGCCGGGAAGCTCAGGCCACAGCCTCAGTTCCATAGGCACTGGAGTCAAGCCTCAGTCCAAGACTGAGCTTTCAAGCTGGACAGAAATGAAACTCTCATTCTTAGTGTTGAGCATGAGTTGAATGGTGGCTAACACCAACTTTATACAGCTGCAAGTCTGCACCAACTTTATACCAGCTGCATGTCTGCATCAACTTCATACCACCCACATGCCTGCACCAACTTTATACAGCTGCATGTCTGCACCAACTTTATACCAGCTGCATGTCTGCACCAACTTCATACCAACTGTATATCTGCACCAACTTCATGTCTGCACCAAATTCGTACCAGCTGCATGTCTGCACCAACTTTATACCAGTTGCATGTCTGCTCCAAGAGCCTGCTGTGTATTCTATGGCATGTGGAACAAGCACAGGAAAGACACCACTATTAAACCTATTGTGTAGCTAGGAAACAATCTCTTCGATGTTCACCAGCTTATCCAAATCCCCTCTGCACGGTAGTGACTGGACACAGCCTGGGGCTGGCTGGCATGAGATACTTAGCTGTGGTGTGGTGACTGCCTGGGTCCCTTCCCCAGAAGGTCACTCTTTCTGTGACAGTGGCGTGCATTGTCTCTGCTTTCTAGTGTCATGGGTAATTGTTTTGATTTAAGGTCTTTTATAAACACTTTCCATGTCGGGACTGCATTTATAGCACTAGGAGTTATACTTCTTAAGCAAACACGGAGTGTTTGTTTTTTGTGGTCATCACAAAATGACCACAGAATCAACCTTCATGTTTCCCCAAAGGAAAGCACACATACATTAGTTTTTATAAACAAAACAGAACATGATGAATAACAATGAGAAAATTGGAGCTATGTGGGATTGAAGACTCTGAGTAGTTTGACTTAACTGCAATCAAAATGACAAATTATTTGGGAAAGTGTCTCTTGAGAAAGTGGCAAATTAAAAGTTCTAGAAATAACACTGTCAAATCTATCTTCCAAAATGTCACAGAGGGAAGACAGCGAAAGGGATGTGCCAAGAGGTGGATCTTTCTTTCAAAAAAAAATTTGTCAGCAATTTGGGAAAAAATTAAGATAATCATTGGGACTGGAGAATTGCCTTAGGGGTTTAAACATTTCCCATCTGGCAGAGGACCTGAGCTCTGTTCCCAGAACCAACACAGTAACTCACAACCATCTGTAACTCCCGTTCTAGGGGATCTGATGCCCTCTGCTGGCCTCTGCAGGCACCGCACCCAGTGGTGCACAAACATGCATGCAAGTCCTCATTCATTCTCAGAAATTAAAAATAAACAAACCTTTAAATAGAAAGGGGGAAACATGATAGTTGTTTCTAATAAAACTCTCCACTGACTCCCACTGTGCCAAGTGGCAGTGGCAGCATCTTGAGACCACAACCAGTCATGGATGTTACTGGGGGGAAGTGATGATGGCTGCTAGCAAGGAAGGGGAGACCATGGCTCTGAGGATGCCATCAACAGCCATCAGTTTGAACTATCTAGGTAAGCAAGTCACAAACACTACTGGGAAGTGAAAAAGAGTCCCAGATCAGCATATACCAATCTGCCAATCACCAGGAAAACAAAACACAGAAAAGAAATTCTACTAGCAACAAAACAGAATAGCCTGGGAGTCAATACACAGTCACAGCGTCTGTTTTCTTGGTAAAGAATGCAGCAGCAGGGCTGGGGATCAGTGAGTGGCCTAGCTTGTGTAAGGCTCAAAACCCTGCATCCAGGGAAGTAGAAAAAGACAAGAATCTCCTGAGTAAAATGGGAGCATGGGGACCTGGGAGAAGGTTGAGGGGGAGGGGAGAGGCAGGGAGCTACAGCTATAAATAATAATGGCAATAATAAAAAGAAATGGAATACAGCACTCCTGTCACTACAACCAAGTAAATATAAAGGAGCACCAAAATGAGTAGGGTAACATGCTTCTCAGCAGAAAAACAGGAACCAACCTCAGCCTTCCCAAATCAGTGTATTGGTTTAATTTGGATCGAACATTCAATAGCGGTTTTATTTGAGATGAGAATGGTCCTGTGGGTCTCTGGGGATAATGAGCAAAGAAAAAATTCCAGCTTTGACAGTAGAGGCAGAGGGGACTGTGCTGGACACAAAGACACACACTATTTAAACCTTTCAGGGTGGGCCAGAGAACGTGGAGGCCCCAGGGACATGATGGGCACATGCTAACTTGATATGTGTCTACTGGCACCGCAAACATGAACGGGGAAGGGGTGTTTGACATAAGAGATACCTTAGAGAAACTGAAATAAAGGCGGGGAGGAAAAGCACGTGTGGGTGGGTTTTATACCGTATTCTGAGAGTCAAGTATTCAAACAGGGGAGGGAGATGGTTGGGTAGATAAAGAGCTTGCTCTGCCAGCATGAAGGGCACGGCTCTGTGCTGGAACAACTTGGATATGAAGTGCGTGGTTGGCATCCCTGCCTGGAAGAAGAGGCCAGCTCTGAGCTTCCACTTGCCCAGCCCGATGCCTCAGCCACAGCGGCTGCCCAAGTGTGTCCACACCTCCTGTCCCATATTCTTGCCCATGGTCTCCATCCAAGTTCCTTCTTTTTATCTTTGTTAGAGAAATACTTCATTAATATGCCTTTTAACATGTCTCTCAGAAGCAAACACTGTCACAGAAACGTCCCACCACCCCTGGTTTTACAAGTCTGGTGAAATTTATGGCGTCAATTGGACCAGGATCACTCTCTGTCTTCTGCCACCCCAGTCCAAAAGTGACTCACCACTTCCTCCCTCCTTTGTGTTTCAAAGGACCCACCCGAGTTTTTCAAAGCTTAGATGTCTCCAGCTTTGAAGATAAATGAGAAATAGGATTAAAATAAAAGAATGAAATCCGCACACCTGGGGAAATGCCCGTGGCTCCCACTCACAAAACCCCAGAGGAAATGAAAAAAAAAACTTTTGTCTGATGTTCGTTCCCTCATCAAAAGCCCAATTGCCACCTTCACAGAGTGTGCACATGAAAAAAATACAACAAATAAACCCAAGCCCAAGATGCTTACTGAGCTATGCACAGTCTCTGAGCCCAGTGGTTCTCAACCTGTGGGTCGTGACTCACTTGGGGTCGCATATCAGATATTTACATTACAATTAATAACAGTAGCAAAACCACAGTTATGAAGGGGCACTGAAATAATCCTATGGTTGGGGGGTCACCACAACGTAATGAACAGTGTTAAAGGGTCGCAGCATTAGGAAACAATGTTGAGAACCACTGTTCCAGCCAGAGTCAGCTCAGACTAGAAAATCCAATTTGACGGGGAGTATTAGGATTTGGAGGTGGTGTCCCCCCGAGAATGAGACTCAGGTGTTGAAGGCTTGGTCCCCAGTATAGTGTTCCCAGGGAACACTTTGGGAAAGTGACCCACGAGGACTCTGACCTTACCAGTGAATTAACATGTATGTGGTTGGATTCACTGGGGCAATGCCTTTGAGGAATAGATCTTGTCACCCTGTCTCTCTGTCTGTCTGTGTCTCTCTCTGCTGGTCTCTCTCTCTCCCTCCTCTCTCTCTCCCTCCCTCTTTATCTCTCTGTCTGTATCTCTCCCTGCTGGTCTCTCTCTTTCCCTCTCTCCCTCCATCCCTCCCTCGTTATCTCTCTGTCTCGCCCTACCTTCCCACCCTCTCTCCTCACTGCACTGAGGGAAGCATCTTCCTCTACTGTGCATCTCTACCGTGCACGCTGTCATTAAGCCCTACCTTAGCACAAGCAAGCCCTCAGTGATGCAGCTAGCTGACCATGGACTAAACTTCTGAAATTTAAATTTGAGTTTCACGAACCAGAATAGATGTTTTCTCCTTTAAGATGTTTTCCTCAGCTCTTTTATCACAGCAATAATTTAAAAAAAAAATTAACACAGGGAAAGACAGCTTGCAGGGATCAGTGCCTTCTACGCTGGCCAGGTGAGGCGGTGGGCACAGCTGCTGGCCCAACATGCCAGAGTCCAGCTGATGTGCCCTGCTATTCCAGGGGCAGCACTAGCGGCCTGGGAACAGAGGTGCTGCCTTTGCTCAGGTCAACTCTGCTTCCTTCCCGGTGGTCTCTAACCTGAGCCATTCATTGTCACTTTGGTCTCTAAAAAGCTCCTGTTCCTCCACTCTGGCTCCTGACTTGGGATCTTGTACCATTACTACTCTACCTGGCTAACAGGTCAGCCACCCAGAGATTTCACTGACTCCTCCTAAGCTGCCACAGGCCATCACCCACTGATTCCTCCAATCCCATCTGCTCCTGCTTAACTGGGGCAAGCCCTCTGGTCTTGGCTGAGATGTTGGTGAAACTGGACATCCCGGTGTAAGAGTTCTAGGTGATCTGATGCCCTCTTCTGACCTCCAAGGGCACCTGTGTGCACCTGGTACAGGCATATAATCTCAGGACCACACACACACACACACACACAAAATTTAACAAGTAAAAGAAATTTTTAGAACCAGCCAATGGGTACTTGAAGAGGTACTTAACTCCACTAATCATCAGGAAAATGCAAATCAAAATCACCTCCCGCCCTTACAATGGCCATTATCAAAATGACAAGAGACAGAAGGTGGCCAAGACCTGAGCAAAGGGACGCAAAGGGACCCCTCCCAGTGGAGGTCTTTCTGCCTCTAAACAAGGGTCTTTCTAAACTGTTCTCTCTGCTTAGCAGGCTCCTCTTCACTCAGTCCCCGCCCCCAGCCCTGGCCAATACAAACCCTAATTATCCTTATCACATTCATTTCATATTACTTCTGTAGGAAAACCACTCTTCCCCCTGCAAGGCCAGCGTCCTGCTTCTTCCATCATCTGCCAGCCACTGCTAATTGCCTCCCTGTGGCTTCCATGAGTGCAGCGTCTAGTCTGGCTACCCATGTTTGCAGTAGCAGCATCTGGCACACAGCCTATGGATGGGGCTTCCTAGACTTGCTGAGGGGGTGGATAAGCTTGACACGTCTGGACTCTAGCAACCATCAGCAAGATGCACTCCCCAGGGCAGAGGAAACATGGAAGCAAACAGAAACCACAGAACAGGAGAGACTGGTGCACAAGGTGCTCTGAGGACAGATTTCTCGACAATGTGCTCCCAGAGGAAATGGTATTTAGGTGGGACATGGGGGATATGGGACTTTGAGCCAGGTCTGCTAACAAGAATGCCGGGGAAGGGGTGACCTGCTAACGGTCACACAGCTCTTGCTGTCTATAAAGCCTCATTAAGAGGAATGTATCTGGAGTACTGACTGCTGGACTCCAATATCCAACTCAATGTTTTAACCATTTGTTAACTGACTAAGTGAATGAATGAAGTCGGAGCTGTCAGGAGGGCCTGGGCTAACAGAAAGGCCTCAGTATTGACATCTGAAAGGTTTGATGACCCACAAGGAAGTTAGAGTCCAGCAAAGCAAGCACTTACCATTTTAATCTCTGGAGAACAAGTATGGTATTTATTAGCTTTAATATACACTTTTATGCTGTAAGGGCTCGGGCTGTAGTTGTTATATTGTTTTTATTGTCAATGACAAATGTTCACTTTGGGAACTTAAAAATATCTTTAAACAGAGAGAGCAAACGAACCTTTTAATGTGAGACCTCACCCCGGCAGACAATTTCCACACATTCACACTAATTATGGAAATTGTCAGGCACTAGACAACCGGAAGTACAGAGCAGGCGTTGTTTCTGGTTTTGTAAAAGAGGAAAACAAGAGTGTGCCAGCAGCCACTCCAGACAAGGCACACAGAGAGGTGAGAGGCAGGTGGCTCGGAGACAATTTGGTCCAAACTGAGATGTAAGGAGCCCTGCACAGGCTAAAGGCAGGTTGGACGCCTCCCCCAGGGGAAGAGCTTGGATGCAAACCTGAGAGCCTAGTTCAACCCATCACGGAAAGTTGTCTTTTGATCTCCACATAGTGGACCTATGGAATCTCTACTGAGTAAGATAGGAGCTGGATCCAGAGCTTGTGAGGTCAGGCAGTGCACAGAAGCCCATGCAGAATCAACCCCTTTTTCCTAAGCTGGAACATCCCAGAAAAGCCAGTGCTGGGTTCGTGGCTGGGTGAGACATGCCGAGCAGACAGGTGAAAGCCCTTGAGTCCTGCATTGTCCATCTCTCAGTTCCAGGTTCTAAGCTGTAGGCCGGATCTAGGCAGGAGGCCATGGTAAGGCTTTGGATGTCTCACTAAAGAAAGAAAGCATCCTTGCCCGTGAGCGCCCTCCTGGTGTGCTTGCTCATTAAGCTGTCTTGTTGCCGTACCCAGGTGCTAAGAGCTGTGGGCATCAAGCACCGTTAAGTACTCAGAGCAGTCAGTCTTTGGCTGCGTTAGTCGTGAGTTGATGCATCCTGTCCTCCTCCTTCCTGCACTCGTCCCAGAGGAGGCCCAGAGAGGCCTCTGTATACCCAGGAAGCATCTGGGCCACCCTCCATCCCCCTTACCCATCACAGGCGGTGGGTACCATGGACTCGGTTTCCTTCCAGGTCTTGACCAATGCACAGTTCCCTCACCCCAGACACTGCTGGCTCTGGCCACATGTGCCAGCAGCCGTGGCCTCCTACTGGACTTCTGAGCCAGCCTCAATCTCCCCATTCCAGTTTGTTCCCTTTCCCTTACCTCCTCGTAGCCCCTTCTGCCATGGATCTGGCTACACCACCGCCCTGCTGCAGTGTCCCTGGAGCACTCTGCTGGGCTCAGTGAGCAGCCCCTCGCCTTCGCCCTCCTCATGCATCTTCCTCGCCCACATGGTTCACTCCTGGCTCTCTTGGTGCCAGACCCTCTCAGTTACTGCCACAGACACCGCTTTCATCTGGAGGCCTCTTCCGTTGTCTCATCCTGTCTCTGTGCCTTCTCCTCTCCCAGACCCCATCTCCACTCCCTAACTCTCACTTGGGCATGCTCTAAGGCTTACCCCACTCTATACCAACCTAGATGAGCATAATTCTTTGTCAAGCCCACCAAGTAAGTACGTTGTTGAGCTGAGATTCTAATCCTTCCTGTTCCTCATACAGCAAGGCAAATTAGAAGACTGAACAATTATTTAGGGAAAAACAAAAGACAAACTCAAGATTGTGGTAGAGTTAGTGAATTTCTTGGAAAGACACCCAAAAATGTGTAAAATGAAAAAAGCAAGCTGCAGAACCAGAGGTATGTCACGATCCTATGAAAACAACACAACAACTAACCAAATATTCGGGTAAGAAGCATATAGTTTTTTTTAGATTTTATTTATTTATTATGTAAGCATTATTCTGCCTGCATTTATGCCTGTAGGCCAGAAGAGGGCACTAGATCTCGTTATAGATGGTTGTGAGTCACCATGTGATTGACTGGGAATTGAACTCAGGACCTCTGGAAGAGCACCCAGTGCTCTTAACTGCTGAGCTATCTCTCCAACCCCCAAGCATAGAGAGCACAGCCTGTATAAATGCAAATTTAGCTGTTGTCATTGGTTAATGAGCTGTGGACTTGAACCCAAGGTTTGAGTCTTTATGTAATATTTATGCTCTAAGAATGTGTCCATGAATGTGTGCCACACGAGCCCTCAGGAATCGCCACCTCAGAGAGGAGACTTCTAAGGGTTCCCTGTGGCCTGGTAACAGTGAGAGGAAAGCAGCTATGGCGGTCCGAAAAGCCACACTTACCTTTCCCAGAAGCTCAGGCAAGCCCAGCAGCTGCCCAACAAACACTCCGATGCAGATGAAGATGGCGGTCACCTGGCCCAGTGAGCCTCGGATCTCCTTGGGGGAGATCTCATTGAGGTACATGGGGAGCGCGCTGAGTGCGATGCCTGAGGAAAAGACACAGCGGTGAGAGAGGCGCTGGCTCACACGTGGTCACAGGAAGAGCACTTACAGGTGCTGATGTGTCTCCTGCCCGCGACACCAAGACCACGGGAGAGCGCATGCCAGCTCACGGTGGTGATAACTGTCATCGGGGAAGAAGCAGTATGGGCCAC
Organism: Microtus ochrogaster; assembly: GCF_000317375.1. Lineage (NCBI taxonomy): Eukaryota > Metazoa > Chordata > Mammalia > Rodentia > Cricetidae > Microtus > Microtus ochrogaster. The sequence goes on from NW_004949103.1 coordinate 4,335,422, forward strand.
AGTCATGAGTGTGTGTGATACTTTGAATGAGAAAAGTCCTCCATAGGCTCCAGCATTTGCACATCTATTCCCCAATAGGTGGGTGGTGCTCTTTTGGAAGGTTTAGATGGTGTAGCCTTGCTGGAGGAAGCGCATCACTGGGGGCGGGCATTGAGATTTCAAAGCCTTGTCTACTTCCAGTGTTCTCTATCCTCTCTCAGTTTCCTGCCTCTGCTGCCACACTGGCTGCTGTGCCTCTCCACCAGGACAGACTCTTTTCACCCTGAAACCATAAGTTGTAATAAACTCCATCACAAGTCACTTTTGGTCTTAGTATCTTTGTCACAGCAACAGAAAAGGAACTAATACAGTATAGCGTTAACCTCTCTGGCTCACCAGCGCCGTAGGGGTGAGAGCAGACAGGAGGGAACAGGAGGGAACTGCAGATACTCAGCATGCAAACACTGCTATTTGCTTGTAGCTGACCTTTTCCTTAGAGACCAGGAGACGCAGTGGCCTTGTGAACATGTGACCTCCACTGAAGAGATAGCAGTGATGAGAGTGTAGAGGCCGTAGGAGGGGCACCCGGACACTGTGAAACTCAGGGACGAGGCTAATCTCTACATAGCAGGGCAAGACTGAACTGTGAATGGCTAAATTCATTCTGATTCTTTATAAAAAATACGATAGCTGGACACAGTCCAGAGAAGGGAGATTGTGTGGCGTGATGACCACCTGATTTAGGATAAGCCTGTGTTTGAGTCTCTGATGCATCCGGGCTTGCCTGCTACCATCTATCCAGGCTGACTGGTCCTCAATAAGCATCACCACTCCTAAGCAGCCTTGTTCAACGTCTGACCCTCCCCCCTGCCATCCATCCCCCCTCAATGTGTGAACCTCAGGGTTCAGTGAGGCTCTAGGCCCATTGTGTCCTTGAAGACTGACCTTCGTTCTTCTGTTTTGAACCCTCTGTTCTCAGAGATCCTAAGCTGATTCCCAACTATGCTTCCTGTTTGAGTTCAACATCCCCTCCTACGGTAGGAGATGGCTTTGTATCTTCCAAATCATGTTCAGTCTCTACCCTCTATTACCCATGGCTGACATTATCTAGAGATAGGGTCTTTACCGACATCATTATACCTGGATGAGGTGATAATGGATGATAGGTTGTTAAAAACATTAATTATTTCTGATACTTTCCATATTCTTAGCAACAAGAACCATGGAGGTTTTACTTGTAGCTGTCATGGCTTGTGTTCTGGAAACTCCTACTGTGGCCGATGGGAAACTTTACCACAGGGAACGTGGGCAGCTCTGGGAAGGTCATGCCTGGGCCATGTCCAGTTCAATCTTCCACCAATGCAAAATTCCTGCTTTAAATTCTGCGGTCTATGTGAATTTGTCTCCAATGCCATATTGAATCATAATTATTTCTATATAAAAAGTAGCATGTTGATATTTCTCTAAATCTCTTAGGGAAAAAAATCAAAGGTGTCCTACATTTCTAATCTGACTCAAATGCGCCACGAGAAACTAGGCAAACATTCTAGAATGTTCAGGACTATCAATAACATGGCTTTAAATTCTTTGTTTTGTTTTGAAGTAGAGTCTCAGATAGACCAGGCTGGCCTTGAACTCATTGGGCAGAGGAGCCTGTCAAAACTGACCTCAAACTTCTGCTCTTTCTGCATCCTTCTCCCATGTGGGTTGTACCACCCCATCTGGTTTTATATGGTGTTGGGTTGGGTTTCATGAACGCTAGACAAGCACTCCACCCACTGAGTTGTGACCCCATCCCTGGACTTAAATTCTTTATTATAAGCACACAGCCGATCTAATTCAGGTCTAGTAGTTTTCCTTTCTTCCCTTACCTTAAATGCCCCCGTTTTGCTCTCTGTGCTCTAATGGTTTGGAGAGAAGAAATTAGCATGACATCTCTGGGGCTTGGCACAGCTCCAGGAGGCTGTGTTCCAGAAGTCAGGGCGTGTTTTAAAAGTTCCCCCATTCTTCCTTTTCTTTTGCTTCTTTTCTGAACAGCTCACAGGAAAGGGGCCTAAAAGGCATTTGTTTTGAGTCTGTGGCTGTGGAGATTCAGAGAGCAACAAGTGCAGCATGCTTCTGCGAGGCAGGCAGAGCCGAGGAGAAAGCGGCTGATGAAATATTAAAACCCCCAGAGAAAGCAGAGCAGGGGCCTCATTGGTGAGGTTGTCAAGCAACCTTCTTCTGTCTTGCTTCCAATCCTGGATCTGCCCCTTCCAAGCTTAGCATCAAGCATGCTGCAGCAGCTCTCAGGACGAGAGTATCCCCCACCATGCCTGCGGCAGAGGCAGGCAGGCTTGACTCCTGCTGGACTGAGCACTTTACGCAAAGGATAATTCTGGCATTGTCCAAAGAGGGCAGGCTTGCTGTTTGGTCCCTCCAGGGAGCAGCAGGGGGAGACTCAGACAGTTAGGAAGGCTGCCCTGCTTGGCCCCACAGCAGGCACATCCCCAGCTGGACCTCTGTCTGCTCTTAGCATGGGCCTTGCTTTGGCCAGAGTGACTGTGGCTAATGTATTGCACAGCATTTGCACGTTAAGGCTTCCTCCTCCTGCTGTGCTCTGGAGCCCGTGGAATTCCATGAGAAGAAACCCCACTCTGCTGGGTGAGACCCCTCTACTCATGGATTCTATCTCAAGTGAGAAAGAGAGCCCAAATGAGCTGACAAGATTGGAAGTACACAATGCAGTAGATGGGCGGGCTCACCGGGTAAAGGTGATTACCACCAACCAAGCCTTTTGACCTGAGTTCAGTTCCTGGTAGCTACAAGGTGGAGAGTGAGAATCTAAGCCTGCAAGCCATCCTGTGGCTCCCACATATACAGACTGACAAAATCAATAAAAGTAATTTTAAAATATTGAGAATATAAAACACGTAGAGCTGACTGAGGCTTAGAGACTTTGCTCAGAGATCTGCAGGTTTAGGGAAAAACCTAAAAGCTTTAATCTGTAAACCTCACTCCCTGGGCAGAATCTGGCCACTCTTCTCTGCCTGCCCTACCACACAGTCTTGCCCAAGTCATGCAGGCTGTCCCTGGTTCTCCTGAGCCCACTCCTGGATCCACTTTGCTCTTCATACACAAGTACCCAAGAGGTGGCCTTGACTCAGGAAACAATCTGTGGCCTCCCCTCTCAGCCCCTTCTGACTTCTCCTCATACTCGGCACCAACACTGGGTCCTAGCTGCCGGCTGCACCGTCTGGTTCTGGCTACCTTTTGTCCTCAGCTCCCACACTCTCCTCCTCTCCAGGCTCCAGCCTTCTTGGCCCCTCACTCATCCTCAGAACCGCCAATTGCCTTCCTTGTCAGGCCCACAGCACTCCCGTCTCTGCTGAGAGCCTGGATCCTCAGATTTTCACTCATTTTTCAGTCTCGGTTCATTCTGGTCTCTGCTCACCTTTACCGGTCCTTCTAACTGGCTTTCCTACAAAAACAAAAACCTCCTTGCTAGCCTGCCTTCTGCCCTGCCTTGTTTGCTTCCTGGGCCTTGTGCACAATAGATGCCGTTTATGCCAATGGCTGCGTTCTCCCCAGCACACAGCACATGGGGCATAGTCAATAATCTAACACTTGGTGAATGAACAGGAGACTGAACAGTCAGAAACTCAGAAGCCTTGGGCGAGCCGCATCTTCCCACCTAGACTATGGATTTTATAAAGAAGGCAGCAGACACACTGTAAAACAGCTCTACCTAGCCTGTTTTGGTTTTTTTTTTTTTTCAGTTGGATGCTATAACACTGTGTAGAGGGACATTTAGCTACTAAGTGGGGTTCTAGAATGTTGTTCTCTTCCAAGTCTGTCTGAGCTCCAAGCACCTCTCCCCATTCCAGACAAGCCCTGGAAGTGCCCTCCTCCCCAGTTGGGCTGAAGTCTCACCTCCGTCCACGCCCATGATGAACCGTCCCACAATGAGCATTTCAAAGGCTCCTGACTGGAGTGAGCAGGCCATTAGCAGTGATGCCAAAATCGCAAATCCATTATTGGCCAGCAGTGTGTACTTCCTGGAAGGAGAAGTGGATTGATGAGGATAATGCATTGTGAGGCAGTGTCTGTCCTCCCCAAAACAGAGACACCAGTCCCATCAGAAGGTCAATCGAGTGAGATTCAGGTGGTGAAATAAGCAGAGCTTAGAAATTAGGGTCATAGGTCACTCCCACTCTTAGCTGTATGACCTTGAGCCTGGCATCCACTCCCTGTTTCTCTGTTCACGATGGGGTAGACAGGGGGCACTGTCAACTAGAAAGCTATGGATTCCTTGTGGAAGGATTTTATTTCACCAACTCTGAGTTTCATTTAGCATTTATCAAGATAAGGTGTAAGTCACAATTCAGGAGCCGGGCTAAGCGGAAAAACAGAAACCACTCAGTATTCCAGTGGAAAGATGTTAGCATGGGGCGTTGGATAACCATGTTAGAAGAGTGATTTATGTAAAGATTCTCTGAAAAGGGAGGTGCCGCTCTGGGGTGCTAGTGCCTTAGAGGCTCAGGAGGGCATCCCTGAAGAGCTGGATCAGAGTGGTACAGATCACTGGTACCACCTCTCTGATGGGCACTTAGTCTGCCTCTCGGGATTGGACAAAAGCTGGAAACTAGAATCAGTGGCCAAGGAAAGTCAGGCAAACAAAAACAGGCCAGAGTGTGGTGTCCAGACAACAGCTGGACAGTCTGCGTGGCCTCCTATAGTTCTAGCTGGTGGACCCTCTGTTTCTCTTCCCTCTCTCCCCTCCTCCCTCCCTTCATCTCTCCCTCCCTCCCAATCCCCCTTCCTCCCTCCCTCCTTCCCTTTCCCTCAATAAAACAATCATATTTTTTAATACTCTATAGGCACCTTAGATCTAATGAACTACAGATCTAAAGCTGGATTGGAACCATCAAAGAGCCAGACAAATTCCCTTGATAATAATTACTCTTACTGCTATGTGTTGGGATAGCTATCTGTTTCAAGAATGTGTCCTTAAGCCTTCACAGTGGAGATTCCTGCTTTCCTTGGGGGCGGGGAGCTGGATTCTGCAATGGCCTTGTCTTTGAGGAGTGAGGGGGCTGTGTTTTCTTTTCCTCTCCTGCAGAACCAACGCAGCAGCTCCCATGTGTTCAAGCCTTGATGCGTGACAGGCTCTAAGCTGAGCACCAGGTATGACAGAGGCAGGGCTCTTCCATACTTGTGTCATACCAAGTTAACCAGGATGCTGATGAGTTAGGAAGTTGAAGAGTTTAGGAAACACCCTCTCTTTGCACCTCCCCAACAACAACAGCAACAACCACTAGGCAAATTAAGAAGCCTCATATTGTTTTGTAATTTATGAGAAGCAAAGGGTTTTCGAAGGAGAATTAGTATTCCCTTTAACAGGTAGATTTCTTGAGCTCCAGGACAACTGTCTCTGTGACTTCTGCCTCATGTAAGTGAGTGAAGTTTCCTCCCTTTCTGTATCTTCCTTGACAATCTCACAGTTGCTGCCTTTTGCATCTGTGGCAGTGGTACCAAGATACTCACACCAGCATCCTACAGCAGCAGATGGTTGGAACGGCCCAAGTGTTTACTAATAGTAAACTAAGTTGTAGTGTGTTCACATGGGTGCTGTGCCACAATCAAATCAGAAGGGGCTTTCTATACTCTGTGGTAGGAAGAGAGAAAGGCCAAAGTGCAGAGTTTAGTGTAAACCATGCAGCGATCTGTGTGGAAAAAGATGTGTGTGACTCTGTGCTTGTGTGCATGTGCCATGTGCATGTGTGTACTTGTGTGTCTGTCTTTGTACGTGAAGACACCCAAATTTGTAGCGCTGGGTGTCTCCAGAAAGGACTAAGGGAGTGGAGGGCAAATGTTAAAAGGGAACCCTGACCTTTGTGCCCATTGAGTCCTTTAGAAATCGAAGCCACATGGATGTGTTAATTAGCCAAAAATGATGGGATTTAATATTTTAAAATCTAATTTAAACAGACTTTATTATGGGAAAACAGCTATGCTTGTGATATATACGAAGATGGCTAAACATGCTTAGCGGGTGTGTAGTGTACATGGTGTAGATATGCTACATGACGGGGCAGTTTGTGTCCCAGGATGGAGTAGGACAGTGTGTGATTCATTTCTCTATTCAGAATAGCAATTAATCTAAAACTTATCCACTGTTTGCTTCTGGAATTTTCCACTTATTATTTCCCAATACAGCTGACTTCAAGTAACCATAATCAAGGAAAGTAAACTCCCAGACAACAGAAGCTAGTGTGTCTGAACAGGACAGTGTCTGCTGTTTCTTCTCCATCCTTCCTCCTTTCTCTGCCTTGCTGTAGGATTGGTGTGAAAGGCCTCCCAAGGAAGGGTGGAGAAGTCACTTACAGGGTCCCTATCACGCTCTCTGCTCACATTACTGAGTGTGCACCTCCCCTAGGGACCCAGCTGTGCTCCTAGTAACTGTGCCCTGTAGTGTGTGGCCCTGGCCTCTGGACTCCAGGAAGGCTGCCTCTCCATTTTGACTTTCCATCCCAGAGATGGGAGACACTTGAATGAAAAAGGAAAAAAAAAACCCACCAAAATTCTGGCAAACACAATTCTCTCCTTGTAACTTCCACGTATGATCCCTATCTTGACCCTTAGGCCCTCACAGGCCCAACCCTATTGGTAGAGTCTCATCGGGGAGGGTGGTCAAGGGTGATGGAGGGAGAGGAACACTGAGGCAAGACAGTGTCCTCTGACCTGGCCAAGACAGTGTGTGCTCATCGCGTGGACAGAGAAATAAGAAGCCTGATTAGAAATTAAACCCAGCTCACTCACAGACATCTCTCCATGACATCAGCACCATTAAGGTGGGTGTTTTAGCTGGAGGATGTGGGAGAGAAAGCCGTGGAGTAGGTCTTCCGTGAGTGGCTCTCAAGCCTGGCTGCTCCTCAGGCTCACCAATAGTGCTCACAGTCACCTGATGTGTGGTGAGAGAGGGGTGTGCTCAGGAATGTGTGGTTAGCCAGTGACATCGTAGGCAACGTGGAGAGCGCTGAGGATGAACTAAGTGTCTCTGGTGCCTCCTGCTGGTAACCCTTTCAGCCATGGTAGCTCATACGGAGATGCTACCAAGCCACCCTTTCAAAGCCAGCATGATGTGCGGCTATCATAATGATGCTACCTAACAAACCCGAGCTTCACTGTGCAGCCTTAAACACTGTATATTCACTGTATAAGTCACCTTGTGAGTTATATAATTGTTTCAAGTGTGTGGGGTTTTTTGTATGTCTGTTTATATCTGTGCACTGCATAAGTGCCTGCTGCCCGCATAGTCCAGAAGAGGGCATCAGATCCTCTGGAGCTGGAGTTATATACAGTTGTGAGACACCATGCAGGTGCTGGAAACTTGGAGCCAGGTTCTCTGAAAGAGCATGGAATGGTCCTAACCATGGAGCCCTCCCTCCGGCTTCAAGCTGGATAATCTTGAGAAAACAGACCTGCAAGCACCTTAGTCAAGACCACACTGCTGAAGGAAGATCTAGCACCCCAGGGACCATGACACAATCTGCCTGCACATTTATCTGCCATAGTCACTCACAAATAGGATTTATTCTCTCTACAAACATCCATTCATTCAACACAGAACTGAGTGCTGAGCACCAGTCTAGATTCTGGCCATAGTCACTCACGCACATTTATTCTCTCTACAAACATCCATTCATTCAACACAAAACTGAGCACTAAGTACTAGTCTAGATTCAGGCTTATAGGACAAAAACAGTGACATCTTTATTCTAAAGTCTTCCCAATAAACAACACAGAACATGTTACATGCCAGCTGGACCGATGCTGTCAAAACAGCTGAAGCAGGGAAGGGGGTATCGTTTTGCACAGAGTGGACCAGGAAGTCTGTCTTGAAAGACAACATGAGAGTGAAGGCATGATGGAGGGATGGATAGCTAGCCAGGAACAGCCAGACATCTTGGAGGTCAGTAACATTGGAGACAGTGGCAGACCAGGAAGGCAGCAGCAGAAAGTGGGCAGGTAGAGAGGAGTGACAGAGGTGTCCCTGGGGAGTGCGCTGGGATACCAGGAGGTGTGAGTTTTCCACCCCTGGCGAAGGAGGTGGCCACAGATGACAAAGAAAGGATCAACTTGTCCTGACTTTTAATACGACTGCTTGGTCTTTGGAGCAGTTCATGGCCAGGAGGGGGCAGAGTGGAGTCAGGAGGTCATTGGAGGAGCTATCACAGCAGTGTGAGCGACGCTGGCCAGGCTGACAGCAAGGTAGGCTGTGAGAAAGAAGCATCAAGATCCCAGCATATGTTCAGGACAGACCTGTTGGGATTCGCTGCTGGGCAGGCAGAGGTGAAGAGGGAGGGAGAGGCCAAGATGTCTTCTGAGGTTCTAGCCTGAACCTCTGCATCTTTGGTGCCTTGCAGGAAATGTTAGTCACATCTGAGTCAGACAGGAAGCGTTTGCAAACAGGGACGCACCCCCTCTAGCAACTTCATCATATTAAATCTTCCTTCCCAAAATAGCCCCGGCCTGACAGCCTCCCAGAGAGGATGGAAACCTTATTTGCAAATAATTCTCAAAGCTGACGACTCCCTGGGGCTCCAAGGTAGACTTTAATCATCACGTTCCCATTTTCTCCCAAGGATGAACATAGCAACACAAACAAGGGGCATCAGTTTTGAGAGCAGAATCCAAGAGTCCCCTGCAACTCAGCCCATGGTGCCCGATTCACTGCTGGATGCTTCTTCAACGGTGTCTGCTCTTCTGTGTGTGACTCAGAAGATCACTAGCTCTCGGGCGGAGAGGAAAAGTGAGAGGTGGTGGGAGGCGATGGGCAGCGGGTCCTTGAGAAAGGTTCAGCAGGAGGAGACTTGAACTGGATAAGGGAAGGTCAGGGAAAGCCCGAGAGCCGCCTTCTACAGGCTCAGCCTTTACAGGCTCGGGATTTGTGAGTGAAAGGCTTCCTATTCTGGTTTACATTTGTAAAGCACTTGTCAGTGTGCCCTAGTGAATGGAGAAGTTGTGTGTGTGTGTGTGTGTGTGGTGTGCCGTCTGCCTCCAAGGGCCTTGTGGCAACTCTAAAGCCATGATAGGCCAAGATAGTATCTTGCTCTGCATCAATCATCCTTTCTTGTTTTCCTGGCTTGAATTCTACTGTTCTTCGTTTCTTTCTATGTGCTCGATAGAGCACAGTGGTTAAAGGTTACCCTAGGAAGCATGTGCTTCTGCCGTGCTCAGCATGGCTGAACATGTTGAAGAGCCCGTATGAACTCAAGAGTGTCAACCTCCATCACTTTCCACTGTCCATTCTTCCCCAGTCCCTGGGCTGGGCTTACAGGAGGCAGTCACCACTCCAGGCTTTATATGTAGGTTCCGGGGATTCTGAACTCAGGTTCTTGTGCCCACATGGCAGGTGCTTTACCAATTAAGCCATCATCCCAGGCCAGCACCTGGCACTTTTAAGGTAATTATTAAGAGAGGGATCGCGATGCTGATCTATGCTGACCCTCCACGGAGAGACTGACAGGAGAAGGCAGGGCTGAGAGATGGAGGAAAGAGACAAATCATTTGGGTTTTCTTTTGACATTCTATGAGCTGGCTGGTTCAACATTAGTTATGTGTTCCAACAAATTCCCTTTGGGGCTTAAGCCAACTTGATTTGGATCCATGACAGGCATTCAAAGACCTTCCTGAGTGACATGAGACACCAGGCAAATTTGGGTAAATTGCATCACGTCCAGCCCTCATAGCTGCTCCCTGAGGTAGGTCTGCTTATCTATACTTCATAGAATTCCACCTTGGAAGGCCACCTGCCTCTACTTGAGCCTGTCACTCATGCTCAGCACTTATGGGGACCTTGAGGGCTTGCAGATGAACTTCTTAGTGTACCTCTCTGTCCCAGTGGCAGCCTTGGACCTCAGGAGCTCTGCATTTCTTGTTCACAAACCTGTGTGTCCATAGAGTGCCCCATCCATCCTGGGAGCACTCAGACGTGTGTGCTACATAGATAGATGGTCTTTTTTAGATTTATTTATTTACTTTATGTATCAGTGCTCTATCTACATGTACACATTTATGCCAGAAGAGGGCACCAGATGTCACTAGAGATGGTTGTGGGCCACCATGTGGTTGCTAGGATGAACTCAGGATTTCTGAAAGAGCAGCCAGTGCTCTTAACCACTGAGTCATCTCTCCAGCCCTTAGATAGATGTTCTTGCCTGAGAACTGACCCAGGATTTCAAAGCACATGTGGGTTTTCTTGCTTTGTTTCTTACTTTTACCTATTTCCAGAGGTAAGAGCCAGATTCAAAGATATGATCAATGAGGACAATTCTAGCATAGTTTAAAACACACACACACACACGCAAACGAGAGCATGCATGCACACACACGCATGTACACAAGAGCTTGCACGCACACACACAACAACAACAACAACAACTCTGCACTATGAGCCACATCAGGAAGGGCCCCATTTGTGATAGTGGGGCTCACATCTCACACAGCTATGGGAGTCATGATGGCTGACTCTAGCCGATTGCTAGAAGCACTTTATACCGAACATTGCTTTAATCTCTGCGGCAGTTCTCACACATGCCTTTACTTTATTTACATGCCACTGCGAACCAGGTTGGGTAAGAGAGTTCATGTTAATTTATAGACACCACATGAGCCACCAGTGTTGGGACCATTTGGAGTCCTGGCCTCCAGCTGCTCTTCCCTGCTAGAGATCTTTACTTTCCTTCTGATTTGAGTTACTAAAAGCTGTGTCAGAGTTGTTTACCAACTCTGCTTCATGAGCACGTATTGCCTTGGCCTTGAGGATCAGAGGATAAGGTTTTCACCTGTTGGCCCACTTGACTGTTGGGTATATAAGCCTCCATGGAGCTATTGAATAAAGGGCTTCTTACCAGTGACTAGAGGTCCGAGTCTCTGTCTCTCTGTCTGTGTGTCTTTGTGTGTTTCAATCTCTAGCCCTTTGCCCGAAGCTCGTGAACTGTATGGTAGCACATAGAGCACAGACAGGCATTGTGCGCTGTATACCAGCATCAAGTCCAGAGCTGATGCTGAGTTGTGGCCATGTCTGAGAAGACCTGATGCTCTTTGTGATGAGGGAAGAAGGGGTCTGTGGCTACTGCAGAGGCAAGAGATGACACCAAACAAAGGGCTGGTCCACCAGAATTCTCTCAGCAGGAGGCTCCTGATGAGGTGGAAACTGTATATCTGGGGTCTGCCTAAGCTGATATGACCCATCTCCAGGGCTGTTCCTGGCTGTTCAAGCTTTCCTGGCTCCACTGCTCTCTGAACATAGAGGTTTATTGTGGTCCAGCCACCGTTCCCGCTGACTCCCTAAGACCTTTGGGTTTACCAGTAGCCAGTCCCCACCCAGCTGCTGGAATCACCACCATCCAGTCCCAACAGGCTGCTGCTGCTCTCCCTCAGCCCCTCACCACGATCTGGCTCCCTCTTCCTCCCTAACAACCCCAGGAGGAATTTCACATAACTCAGTGCTTGGTCAGCTTAGCCCTGCACTTCAGACCGGTCCCACCCTGCAGTGCAGATGAGCCATGGAGTTTCACAGGGCGTCGGGTTCACGACGTGTAAAGCAGGGGAAACAGGAGTGGGTTGCTAAGTAACTGTCCTGTGGTCCATGGAGCACCAGCTCTAGAAGAAAGCTAAGAAGTAACAGCCTTCCCCTTGACTTTGCTCCTTATCCTCCCAACAGCTATCCGAGCTAAACTTCAATTTAGCCTCGATTCCGAAAATGAGGAAAAGGGGCTGGAGTGGCTGAGGCTTAGTGAGCAGGGCCTTCTCATCTGGTCTCAGCAGCACCACTCACACGGCCCCACTGGGCTAAAACAAGGATTACTCAATTGCTTAGAAGTTCAAAGTGTTTAAGATGTTCACAAACACATTTTTCCTTTCACGTTCTTTCTGCTTCACAGCTGTGAGCTGTTGAAGGTCATAAAGCAAAGTGTGAGGAAAGCATGGGCTAGGAGATGAGGTGGCAGAATCTTGAGTTCCATAGCCGGTGACTGAGCCATGAAATTTGGCCCCCAATCCCACAGCACCTTCCTCTATTCCATTGCTTGGGTGCAGAGCCCCCCTAAGGAACAGTCTTAAGGCAGGGGTGCACAGCAAGGTGGGGTAGACATCACAGTTCACAGATCCTGGAGCAGGGATGACTGACAGTCTTGGTAGACAGGAGGACTGTGGACAGGTCTGGCATAGGGCCAGAGGCTTAGCAACAGCATCTTGGGGACCCTGGCCAGCGGCACCATCTGGGTGCAATCTCCTTGTGTGCCTATGGCTCACAGACTTTACAGTGCTGCTGCCAGCAGAGGCCCTACCCAAGATCCACTAGAACTGGGGAAAGAGGTAGGGTCGGGCCATCGTGTACCATTCCCACTATATTAGCCACTATATTAGCTAACTGGGTCTACACAGCATCTGACCTCTGTGACCTCCCGTTCCCATCCATAGACCCACCAGAGCAGAGCAGATGGAACAAGGGAGTGTGGGAATGTCTGGAGCATTGGAAGACCTCCAAGGATGTGTTCACTGCCTTAGGCAATGACTGTGCTTCCCTAGTACCAAGAGCCCAGAAGTTACCGCTCTGGACCTGGCCTTGGGGAAAAGGAAACACCAGAACTTCCCCCTAGCACCTTATACCTTCACAGCACCACATGGATGTCGCCAGCAAGGCCTTCCGAGATTCTTACTGAAACATCAGTGTTCTAATGAGCTCTTTGTTGGGGACACTAGGCAGTGTGGGAAGGAATGGGTGGGACCCTTCTTAGGAGTGTTACTCTAACCTCAGTGTCTGAGAGAATTTCTGGGTGAATCCACTCTCTAGTTTGTGTGAATGTTTTGTAGCTACTCTATATGGATGACAAGGTGACCACAAACACATGGCTTCTGTTCACTGGGGGCACTTTTCATGGAATTCTCCCTCTACTCCTCTCCAGCAGCTGTAACATTCCTCAGTGGGAGCCACTGTCCTGCCCTTTGAATACATTAATGACTTGGGCAAGGTCATCCAGCTGGCAGTGGGGAAACTCATGATTCAAGTTCAGACATGAAACTTACAGAGACTGTCTTGCTCACCTCAGCACCCCCCCCCACGAGGCTATTGTTATCAGAAAGGAGACAGAGAAAACATTGGGGCATGGGGTGGAGTCTGATAAACCAAACTGCCTAGAGAAGGATTCATGGCACAAATAAGTTAGGAATGAGGCAAACAGAGCGAAGTGGATCTGATGGAGAGGGCCTGGGTGGGAACTTAAATGGTGTGTGTGTATGTTTATGTGTATGTATGTATGTGTGTGTATGTGTTGTATATGTATGTGTGCCTGGTGTATATGTGTGTATGCATGTGTGTGTATGTGTGTATGATGTGGGAAGTCCTTCTGTATATGTGTTGCTTTTATTGATTAATAAAAGCTGTTTCGGCCAGTGGCTTAGCAGAATTGAGCTAGGTAGGAAAACTGAACTGATTGCTGGGAGAAAGAAGGCGGAGTTAGGGAGACACCATGTAGCCGCCACGGGGACAGAGGAGCTGGAACCTTGACAGTAAGCCACAGCCACGTGGTGATACACAGATTAATAGAAATGGGTTAAAATAAGATGTAAGAGCTAGCCAGTAAGAAGCTAGAGCTAATTGGCCAAGCAGTGATTTAATTAATACAGTTTTCTGTGTGGTTATTTTGGGGCTGAGCAGCTGAGAACAAACAAGGGGACTCTTACAACATGTATGTGTGTGTGTTGGACATGGGTGCACTGTTGTGTGATTGCATGTGGAAGTCAGAATTATAATTCAGGTAGCTTCCATCAGTTTTGAGACACAGTTTTTCATTGGTCTAGAGCTTCACCATGTCAGCTAGACTAGCTGGCCCACAAGCTTCCAGGAGCCCTCCAGTCTCAGCCTCCTGTCTTGCCATCCCCAGGATGACAAGAATTTGCCTTGCACCTGACCTTTTATGTGGATTCTCAGGATCTGAACTCAGGTAATAACACTCATGAGGTATACTGACTGGGCCATCTCCCCAGCTCAAAACCTGGAGTTTTTGATACTTAATTTACTGCAGTCTTATTGGTGAGAGGAACAACCTGAAATTCCCCAAGTGTCCATCAGTTATATGGTGAAAGACATCCTGAATGTCTTCAGTCTGTGTTTCTGTGGAACAATCCCTAAGTCTCTGCTGGGTTTCTCCAGTTCTCCAGACCATCCCCCTCCCTGCTCTATGCTGGCCTCTTGGCATCAGCAAGGCACTTTGGTTTCTTGCAGCATACTGGAGGGTGGGAAAACAGGGCAGTCAGGATATTTCTTCCCTGCTCCCCTCACTTGGGTACTGCCCAGTTTCCGCCTCATTCATCTCTGTACCACCCAATAATCCTGGATGCTGGTACTCTCTCTCTTCCCTCTGCCCATTCGGCAGTAAAGCCTCTACAGTTAAACTGTGTGGAACCCTGTTGCCTGCTGGGAAACTGATAATGATTCAGGTGCCTCATTATTATTATTATTATTATTATTATTATTATTATTATTATTATTATTATTATTTATAGAAGGGACAACCCCCAAACAGAAACAATGCCCCGACTGACCTCCCAAGAAACTTTCCGATGGTCTTCACCATTAGCGTCCCCACCAGGCCACCAATCGCGAATATGGACACAGTCACAGACCAGAGCAGGGTCAAGGTATTGGGGTCTATGGGATGTCCATGTCTTCTGTACCAGGTTGCATTGTAAAAGGCCTTGATATACTGAAAGGAAACAAGAGGAGTTATTTCCTTCTGCTCTGCCTGTGCTGGAAGTGAATCAAAAGGGTCTTTACAGGGCTGGTTCATCATGCTTGGCCCCTCGCAGAACTCTGCACTGGGCCTCACTGGGTTCTTCTAAACAATATAGGGAATGGTCCTTACAGCGTGACTCTTGGGGAGTGTGAAGCCTGGGAGTCAAGCAGATCGGAACCTAAACTCTGGCGTTACTACACAGCGGCAACAATGTGGCAGCCCAAAGAGGCCAAAGGTCAGAGAGTTTGGGACTTGTTTCTAGTTCATTCATTATTTTGCTTCTACCTCAAACAAAACTTCCACCTAATTGTAAATCAGTGTTCTGCTCTCTTAAGGCTGTTGTCACCAGGTGTGGCTAGATGCCAGACCTTGTGCTCCTGGAATAGGGAAGTAGTTGGTTCCTACCAAAAGTCTAAGGACCCAACTAAGTTCCAGTTCTCTTTATGGAAATAACTTGGGATTCCACCCAGGGAGTGGTTTGCCTACATTGTTTGGTCAAGGGAGTGAGTCTGGGGCATGAACATGATGAACACAGACCTTCAATTGGTCTGTTCATTTCCTTGTATCATGTTAATACAGTCTTTTGTCTTACTCCTACCTTTTGGGGTCAGGGGTATTTTAAGCAGTTGGAAATTAAACATGGGTGAATTTTCAGTACTCACTGAGAAATTCCTTCCCAATACTATTCTATATGTTTCTCCATTTTATTATTTTCATTCACGTCTTCATATTCTTTACTATATTTCTAAATACCCATGCCTCCACTCTGGAGAAATGTATTTTCGTCGAGGCTGGCCCCTGACACAACAACTTGGAAGTATGTTAAAAGCACACACTTCTAACAGACGCACCACCATGCAATAGTGAAGCTATGTTACAGAAAAGACAGTAAACAGGAAAGAAAAATGTTCACTTGATAGTCGAAAGTCAAATCTCTTTTTCGCCAAAAGATACCTTCGGGAAAATGAAGAAAAGGGTCTAGTGAGATGCCTTTGTTGCTAAAGGTGCTTGCCACCAAGCCTGAAGACCAAAGTTTGATCCCTGAAATCCACATAGTAAAAAGATAGAACTGAGTCTCTCAAATTGTCCCTGCCCTCCACACGTGTATCATAGCATACACCCACATACAAATAAATAAATAAATAAATAACACAATTAAAATTCTTTTTTAAATTGCCAGTGATTACACGTGCCTTTAATCCCAGCACTCAGGGAGGCAGAGGAAGCAGATCTCTGTGAGTTTGAGGCCAACCTCGTCTACAGAGTGAGTTCCAGGAAAGACAGACAGGCTACACACAGAGAAACCCTGTCTTGAAAAACCAAAAAAAAATTACTTTTAAATGAAGACAAGCCATAGACTGTGTTAACATATTTGTAATGCATATAGCTACAAAGGGAAAATATCCACAATGCATAAAGAACTCTAAAATATCCATTAGAAGACAAAGACAGGACTAGAGAGGTGGCTTAGTGGTTAAGAGCACTTTACTCTTCCAGTGGACCCAGGTTTAATACCCAGCACCCACACCATGTGGCAGCTCACAACCAGCTGTAACTACAGTTCCAAGGGATCTGATGCCCTCTTCTGGTCTCATCAGGAACTGCATGAAGTGGTTCACAGACCTGTATGCAGACAAAACACACCTGCACATAAAATTAGTTTTTTAAAAATAAGACAAATATAATTAACAATGATTAGAAGACCTGAAAAGACCCTAAACTATATTCACATGTCCAATTAGGCAACCACAGACTCCATACCATTAGTCAAAGTGACATGCAAAGAAACTACAGTAAGATCTGTCTAGACATCCACCCCATCACCATCACTGCGGCTGCATTGGAGCACAGGCTGGTGGGCTCCCCAGTGTATTCACAGTCACATGCTGCCACTAATGTGGGCCCACAAAACCTCAGCGCAGCTAGCACACGTCAGTACAGGAAAAACTGGGTTTGACTCTCCCAGTTCGAGCTCCACGCTTGTGATGCAAACAGCTGTTCACCTGCCAGAGGGAAAGGATGCCGCTGACCTGGGGTTGGTGTGAGGGGCAAATACGAGCATGAAGCAAATCAGAAGTGCTGGAACGGAGCTCATAGAAACTCCACTTAGACAGAGATACTTTAATGACCAGCTCAGAGATCTGCTTCTAGAAAATTCCATTGCACAACTTTCCTACAGGCCCTAGGATATACGTCCTCAAATGTCCATTGTCCATAATAACCCCAGAACGAGAATCCCAGATGTTCATGGAAGAACAGATAAACAAACTATAGAACAATCAGAATGGGAAGCACTTTAGTTACAAACATAAGTGAACTATGGCTTCATGCAGACACAGATGCTGACACTATGATAGCCGTCCAAGGAAGTGGGGGAAACCACATGATGGTTCCGTGTCTAAGAGTCAGAGAAGCAGAACAACTGAGTGTCTGCTGATGGAGTTCCACACAGGTGACAAACTCTGAAGAAATGCCTTCAATGCCAGGCCAGTGGCTGTCATGGGGGATGCTGTGAGAAATGACTGCTCCCCTCAGGACCTTCGGTTCATCACCCAGTTGGTGACAACATACATTCTAGACTTACAAGCAACCTTTCATCCTGTGGGTGAACGCATGCATGAGAGACATGTTTGTGCCTTCTGTATTCTTTTGTGAGTATATGTATATAGTCCCTTTCACACTTAAACACAAACAGAAACAATGGAGACATGTTCCAGAAGGAGGGAATTTGAAACAACATGTATGGACTAGGAAGTGGAGTAAGACACTTCACACCCAAGCATGCAGACCTGCGTTCTGTACCCAGAGTCTGTATTTAAGAAAGAAATCTGGCACAGTGGCACATGTTTGTGATCCTGGCATGGGGGACAGAGACTGATGGATCCAGCCTAACTAGCCAGCCAGGCGACTGAATCAGCACACCCTAAGCCGAGGAGAGACCTTGCCTCAACATGAGCAAAACCAAATGGACAGCTCCTGAGAAACAGCGGAGGAGGTCGTTGACATCTGGCCTCCACACCCACATATACACGCACATATGTACATGCTCACATAGATGATGAATGCATGCATGTGCAAACACACACAGATCCACCCACACAATCAAGGCAGCAAGGTGGGGAAAGGCGTAGGTGTTCAAAGAAGGAGAGAGAGTTGGTGGTGGGGGAGTGAGCTAAGAAGGGCAGGTGGAGGTGGAAGCGATTGAAGGATCCTGATCCTAATTGTGGCTTCCTTGCAGTTTACTATAGGTAGAGTGGGTTTTAGAGCAAGGGATGGGCATGGTGTGTTCACATTTTCACAGGATCCCTCTGGCTACAGGGTGGAAATGAGGGAGAAGGGAGGTAGAGAGGAACTGGGTGTCCCGTTGAGAGAAGCGTTGGGACCCGTGCAGCCTCCCGAACACCATGAAGTCCTGGACTAAACACTGGGCAGATATGGGTGGATTTGAGACTGAACCTGGGACTTGCTGGGTGACGGGCTGCAGGTTTAGAAAGGGGGGATATTGAAGAATGTGAAAGAGAAACCGAAGACCTCCAGGTTTCACATGTAAAAGTTCTAAAGGCTAGGGAAGAAAGCATGGATGGAGGGAAGGCATCTTCTCCTTGGGAGGTATCAATCTTCTTTTCATTCTCTCTGTTCCCCAGATCTACAACCTCTTGGCTAGAACACATTATCATCAAGTAGAGTATGCCCTATTGACGACGAAGTTCCCACACCTTAACACACAGGACATCCATTTGCCATCATCCAGTTGATTCATCCAACAAACATGTGCTGAACATCGGGTCCTGAACTGGACATGGAGGTCAACCAAACCTAATCCCAACTCTCAAAGAAATAGCAGCCTAACAGAGCGGACAATACCCTGCATCACCTAAGGATGCTTTTGGCTGCAAGTAACAGGAAACTTCTGCTTAAAACGGCTAAACCATGAAAACACTTAACTAAATGGTAGCTCACAGCGGTGGTGAGCATGGAGAATGGGCGGCCCAGTGGCTCAGGAACTCAGTCAGAATGCAGGACCTTCCTGATGCTTCTCTGTGCCTTCCATAGTTTGTCCTTATCCTAAGGCTGCATCTTATCCTAACCATAGGATGCTACTCATAGCAATTCTGTTCACGTGCTTTCCCATTCAGGTGTAGCCAGAGAAAGCAATTCTGGGCCCTGGTTGATGACTCGCTACTGGAAAGAACAGACTAGAACCTTCCTTCCCATCCTTCAAAAGAAGCCAACACTGCCAACACATTGATCTTAGACTTTTGGACTACAGAGCTGTGAGACCACGCAGCTCTGTTGTTCAAGTCCACGGTACTGATAATAGCAGCCTCAGCAAAACCACATTGTCTCCAAGGGTTCACCAACCGTCCTTTAACCAGTATACACTACCACCGGCTCACCAGGGCTGCCACAGTGCTAACCTTTGGGACCTCAGCAAATAAGTGGCCACGAGCATCCTCTCTGAAGGAATACATCAATGCCACATAGACATCAACGGCTTAGTCATGTGAAGTCTCTGCATGCACTAGTCTTCTTCCTATTTGGGGACAGGACTCACCTTTCTCACAAGGCCACTTTCTGCTTTGGAGAATGTCACACACCTTTATTCAGCACCCTCTCCCCCACCGGCTCCCCCCCCCCCCACCACACACACACCTCTCGCCCAGCTAGGGAGTGAGCCTGCAGACAAGACTCAGCAAATCTGATGCCTAAGCTTCAAATGCCACACAGATGGAATATGGCAACTTCCCAAAGCAGCAGTTGGGTGGTGACCTGCACTGGGGAGGGCTGAGGTGGATGTCTCAGGACCAGCTCTGAGTGTGGATTTGGGGCATGATCCTGAGTGGAGAACTCCCTGGCTCAACTCACTATTCTTTCAACAGCCATTTAGCATGAGTCATGCAAATTTCTTTGTGTAGCTTAAACCATGGAAACCACCAAATGACACATTGTCTCATGTTTTACCTCGGACGAATCTGGGGGTAGATCCCTTCATGTGAAAATGAGACTTTGAAATGGCAGAGGCTGTGGAAGGTTGTGAGGTGCGTGTGGGTAGCGGGCATTAGGGCTGGAACTGCCGCCTTCTGAGCCCAGACGAGCGACTCCTGTATATACACTATTAAACAAACCACAGTGGGGCAAAGTGGAACCGCTGAGCTCACTCATACATTTGTGGGTTTAAAGGAAACCAGGGGCTGGAGAGATGGCTCAGTGGGTAAGAGCTCTTGCTGCTCTTCCAGAACAACAGAGTTCAGTTTCAAGTCACCTGTAACTCTAGTTCCAGATAAACCAACACCTTCTACTGACCCCAGGACACACATGTGAGCATATACACATATACATAAATAAATATGATCTTTAAAATAACTAAATAAAAAGCTTAAATCAACATCAGTTAAGCCTTCGTATGGGCTAAACTCTGTCAGATCCTGGAAATACAATGAAAACATCTGAGAGCTCAGAGTGCACAGGAGCAGGGGTGAGGGTGGCTGAGTCCCAGGGATGGAAG
>NW_004949103.1:4356156-4378897 GCF_000317375.1 Microtus ochrogaster
ATGGAAGGACTCCAGAAAGTAAAGGCCACTGGACATCCCAGGACCACAGCAATTATAAACAGGGGCCTGGCCTCCCTCTGTGGAGAAACTTGCAAAAGTAATGAATGTGCAGAAATTCTCAGGCACCCCTCCTGCCCCCGGAAAGACAAGACCTCAACACATGGAAGAGGCTGCTCTTGCTTCTGACCTTGGCCCTTATTGTAAGCCTGCACTGATTCAATTAAACTCATTCACAAGAAGTGTAGCCAGCACCTACCCTGGAGAGCCTGCCTCTTAGTACCTCTTTGGAAGCAATGCCCGGGGTCCAGGAATTACTGGGAGAGAACTCACAGGAGTTGGGCTTGGAGAAAACAGTCTCTTACCCACTGAGTGTGCTGCACCTGGGAGCCTGGCGGGAGATGGGAGGGCAGACGACCACTAACTCCCGCGTGCTGCTTTAGGAGCCTGCAGAGATTTCTTGCTTTCGTTTTGGAAAATCGCACAGCAGAAGCCTCCATAGAAAACTCTAGAAACTAGAAGACCTGTAGGGGGCAGTCTGTGTCCCCTACAGCATGCAACTCACAGGTTCCCTGAAAACCCTCCAAAGCGCTGCCAGTGGGCACTAGTGTGTCTTCCTGCTGGGAAGCCAGAGAAGGCCCAGAAGACAGTCTGTGTGGTCGCTAGAGCCAGGTGATGAAACTGCTTCTACTTTATCATACAAATAGTCATCAAATTTGAGGTTCCTGGGCTGCTGTCAGTGTAACCTGGAGAGTGTGATACCACAGGCGGCTGTGGGCAAGCGTGTGTGTTAAATTGGGCTTCTGTTTTGTGTCAGATAGTCACAAGAAATTAGAATAATAAAAACCATGAGACAGGCGCTCCGCATGTGGAACCGTGGACTCCTCTGAGAATGAGACACCTAACGTCATCGTCTCCACCCACAGCCCAATGGAGGGGTGACATTTCAGTTCTCCTTCAGAGCAGGCGAGGAAATGGATCCAGAGCCATAAAACACTTGCCCAGGCTTACAGAATTGGCATGTGCTGTCATCAGGAATGAAGCCCGGCAGTGGCCTGAAACGTTTTTTTTTTTCTTTTTTATTGATTTTATTGAACTATACATTTTTTTTCTGATCCCCTTCTTCCCCCTCCCCTTCAGCCCTCTCCCATGGCCTCTATGCTCCCAATTTACTCAGGAAATCTTGTCCTTTTCTATTTCCCATGTAGATCAGATCCATGTATATCTTTATTAGGGTCCTCATTGTTGTCTAGGTTCTCTGGGATTATGAATTGTAGGCTGGTTTTCTTTGCTTTATGTCTAAAAGCTACTTATGAGCGAGTACATGTGATATTTGTCTTTCTGGGTCTGGGTTACCTCACTCAATATGATGTTTTCTATCTCCATCCATTTGCCTGCAAATTTCAAGATGTCATTTTTTTTTCTGCTGTGTAGTACTCCATTGTGTAAATGTACCACATTTTCCTTATCCATTCTTTGGTCGAGGGGTATTTAGGTTGTTTCCAGTTTCTGGCTGTGATAAACAAAGCTGCTATGAACATAGTTGAGCACATGTTCTTGTGGCATGATTGAGCATCCTTTGGATATATACCCAAAAGTGGTATTGCTGGGTCTTGAGGAAGGTTGTTTCCTAATTTTATGAGAAATCACCATACTGATATACAAAGGGGTTGTACCAGCTTGCACTCCCACCAGCAATGCAGAAGTGTTCCTTTTTCCCCACATCCTCTCCAGCATAAGTTGTCATCAGTGTTTTTGATCTTGGCCATTCTTATAGGTGTAAGATGGGATCTCAGAGTTGTTTTGATTTGCATTTCTCTGATGGCTAAGGATGTTGAACATTTCCTTAAGTGTCTTTCAGCCATTTTAGATTCCTCTGTTGAGAGTTCTCTGTTTAGGTCTGTACTCCATTTTTAATTGGATTATTTGTTCTTTTGATGACAAATTTCCTGAGTTCTTTGTATATTTTGGTGATCAGCCCTCTCTGACGCAAATCTTAATCACTACTTTATTCCAACTCTTTTTAAAACATAATTTTTACTTATTTTTGAAATTCTGATTTATTTCTACTATGTGTTTCGCTCATATCCATCCACCTCTACCTCCACACAGCTTCCTCTGGTGCCCCCCAATCCGTTACCCTCCCGGTCTCATGCCTTTCTTTCCCAAGTCTTTTTAAAATATTTAAATTTAAGGAAGTTTTTAAAGTGTATGAGTGGTGTTGCCTGCACACACGTCTGTGCACCATGCATACACCACGCCCACACTGGAGCTCGTGGAACTGGAGTGACAGATGATTGTCAGCTATCATGTGGGTGCTGAGAATCTAACTTGAGTCCTCTACGAGGGTAACGAGTGCTCTTAGCTGTTGAGCCATCTCTCTAGGCCCTCCAACTGTTTCCTTTTAAAATGTGTGTGTGGGGGGGGTGCATGCGTAGGTAAAAGCTCAGTTCAACCTTGGGTGTCTTTTCTCAGGAGCCACAGGCTTTGTTTGAGACAGGGTCTCTCACCAGAACCCAGAATTTGCTGGCTTGCTTCGGATGACCTGTCAGTGAGCACGAGGGATGCTCTTGTCTCCTCCTCCCCAGGGCTGGGATTACAAGCAGGCACTGCTGCACGGAAATTTTCCATAGGAGCTAGAGACTGATCTCAGGCCCTCATACTGTAGACAGCACTTTACCAACTGAGCAGTCTCTTCAGGCCTGACTTCAACTCTTTTCTTTAATTTTTTTATTTTTGTTTTTATGTGCATTGGTGTTTTGCCCACATGTGTGTCTATATGAAAAAGATGGATCCAGAGTTACAGACAGTTGTGAACCACCATATGGGTGCTGGGAATTGAACCCAGGTCTCTGAAAGAGCAATCAGTGCTCTTAAACACTGGTCCATCTCTCCAGCTCCCTGATTTCTTTCTTTTTTTTTTTTTTATGTAGGAAGCATAGAAATGACTCTCCCAGCACCTCTGCTGCACGTTGCCTAGCTTTAGGCCAAGAAGAAGCACAGAATACAGGCTGGCTGGTTGCCAAGCAGGAGGCGTTTTTATCCACACTAGCTAGTCCAAGAAAGTTCACTTCAACATGAGCAAAACAGAACCTGGAAGAACCGCAGAGTCTGCTCTATCTCTCCGGTTGGCATGTGTTATCTTCTGCTGCCTCTCAAAGCCATGTGACTCCACTCCTTGCATCTGGGTGAGGCTGTAGGAGGACTCCCCCCAGCCCCCCCTCCGACAAATGTGAGCATCTACACTCACGTGCCATTGCGCTCACTATCTTTCCCTGTCAGCTGTCATTAGCCCAGAAAGCACCAGATGGCTCAAAGGGCACTGAGAGTGGTGGGACCACAGGCTTTGAGGATAAGAATCCCATGATCGCCTGCCTTTGATAGTGATGTGAGTTTTAAAAGGAGCATCCATGGTGTTTGAGCCGCCACTGTGGTGCTGAGCTTGCTACAACAGCTGAGTTTCCAAAGCACAACCCGCCTGTTTCTGAAACCTCACATGACCACTCACGGTGATGCCAGGGTTCGTGGGAGCAAGATTTAGGCCATAGCGCGAAGATGAACAGGAGTGGACATGTGGGCCTTTACCTAACACTTCTTTGTAATGTTTATGGGGAAGGTGTCAGCTTCCATTTGCAGAAAACATCTTGCAGCCCAAGATGGTCTTCAGGCCACTGTGGTAGTGAGATCTAGGCCAACTCTGCACCACCTTTATCTTGTGTGCAATGCTTTGCTTTTCATTGGCCCCACATCCAAGAAGCCTGTACCTATGTCTTGTTTTGTCTTGACACACCCTATTCCATACCTTGGAAACCAGATCTCCACTAAGAAGCTTCTGTCCTTCTATCTTCAGGGATCTCAAGAGCCAGTGAAGACAAGTCTACTGTGACACCATGAGCACAAAATGCTGTGACTATAGAATCTAGTCACATGACCTAGATCTGGGAAGTCAAAAGTGCAGGTAGTCTGGGTTCAAGCTGGACAGCTATGGACACAGGGCACAAAATACCCGAGGTGCATAAGCTGGACATAATACGGACACAGAGGAGCTGCACATGGCCCAGTGGGACCGAATGGTGGCCCAGCTCAGGAGGAAGGCTGTAGGCCAAGGCAAGGGCCAGCTATGACTGGCTTGACCCACATGCTGTAAGTGTGCAATTGGTCCTGCAGCTCGCAGAGGGTTTGAGTGTGCATCAGCAGCTGTGCTTTGCTGCACGGGTGTTCACTGTAGCTATAGCTAAAGGTTCTTCCAGGTTTTAGAGAGGATGAAACCAGGATGGCAAGGAAGTTTCTGCATTTGGAACTAGATGGTGAGCAGACAGAATGAACCCCGTAACGAGTGCTAACTAGAGTCTAAACCGCAAAGCCATGCCCAAGAGGCAGCCTGGGTGAAGGGAAAGAGGCCGAAGGCAGAACTGACCACCTCGACTCCAAGACTTGCTAGCACCTTTGAGTCCTTTTGTGACCTTTGCGATGTCCTGAGGCAGATCAAGTTCCACGTCTCTAGGCAGTGTTCTTGGGGCCAGGGGCCTTGGCATCTGTTTTGTCCCATTTGCATCTTTGCCACTTGCCTGCTGGTTGACTGAATGAGTTGCTTAACCTCTCTGAATCATAGATCCTGCCACTAATGTCATTGACTCCCCTTCAGGGATTTACTGTGAGAACTCACAGGAAGAAAATAAAAAGCCTAGTTCCGGATCTTTAGAGTCCCGCAGTAGAATCCAGGCAGAAGAGCAGCTGGTGGTGGAGGAATCAATATCATTATATTTCTGTGTCTGTAAAATAAGGAAGGTCTAGACACATTTGCTTCCTGGGCCCAAGAATCTATAAATAATTCACCATTACCTCCCAGCCTAAAAACCCAAGGGCCACGCTTTGGCAATAAATTGACCTCTGCAATTCCCTTTCTCCGACGGACGGCAGGAAATGCCAGGCAATGGAAGGCCAATTACTTTGCATTGATATCAAAAAACCTTGCCCGGTTTGTGATATTAATGCTGTTAGATTCATGAAGACCTCGGCAAGCATTCATCTGCAGCGGCTCTCAGGGGTGCCATAAGTATATACAGAAATAGAATACCCTGTGGGTGGTCCAGAGGACTCAGGTGTTGCCTAAGAGAGCCAGATGTACCTGAAGGGCTTGTGAAGTCTCAGCATCAGCAAACAAGGGCAGAAGGAGGAAATGGATAGAGAAGCCCTTACCAGGGCTCCTGGGTATATATACATGCAATCCCAGGGAGGGCAACTTACGTCGCCTGGCTCCCCACACCAGAGTGGCACACAGTAGGTGCTCACCACATCTCAGTGGCATCCCCTGTAAGCAGAAATACTGTTTCTAGATTGGTCTGAGTTTCTTGGCCCCAGCAGTGTCTCTCCCTCCACTTTTCCCTCCTTCCATCTGCCTGGGTCAGCTGTCCTACCTCTCTGATGGTGGTAGTCACTAGTCCCCATCCTACTGAGCAAAAGCTCCCTCAAGCAATGATGACTCTGCTCTTTGCCTGACTGGGGCAACAAAGGCGGTTTCCCAGAGGAGTCTAATGACAAGAAGCTAAATCAGAGATAAAGGCTTCCCAGCTCTAGGAAGCTGAGATTCCAGAGGGCAGAGTGCGGGGAAATTCCACCTCCTAAAACACACAAGAAGGCCCCTTCTGCCAGTCAGCAACCCTCCCAGTTCTGCTCAAAACCAAACCACACCCAGTGGAGACTCAGGGCTCCCAATTTAAATAACATAGCAACACCTTAGAGACAAATCGGAAGTGACAGCCCTGATTTAGAGATGTGCAGTGAGGTGTGAAAAACCCCATGATGGAGACTTCCCAGTGCATGGAAGGATGCACATTATATAAACAACACACTGGTGGAGGTGGGGGGATGTGAACCCCAGGAAACGGCCTCAGCACTAGCATGTCAAAAAGCAGGGCCACTGGATGATGGAGCAGGCTGCCTGGGGCGGCTGCTCACTCTCCCTTTCTTTACTGCCATGGAGTTATTATCCTGGCATAGTCTCTAGACAAGTAAGAGACATGGTCTGGCTTATGGAGGTGATTTACGCCAGGGGTTCTGTTGTTAAATCTCTGGCTCTTTTCCTAAGTCTGTTGCTTTTACAACTGCCAAACAAGACCAGGTGAAAGCAAGAGAGAGGCTGGAAAGGGGACCAAAGGGGAGGAGAGTCTTGGTTCAGAGACGCCCATTCTATCAGCCTGCCAGCTGTTTCTGGCTCAGTGCGAGCTTGTCTCCCAGAAACAACATCCATAGCTAACTGAGCATCTCTGCTTGCACTCTCATTTGGCTAGACTGCAGTCCTTCCTGGAGGCTCTTCTTGGGGGCTACCCCATAGGTCATTCTGCTTGATTCTGCTCTTCTTCAGTCTAGTCTAGACCAAGAGGGGAAGGGGTCCTATTGCCATCACCACTCTGCCCAAGCCTGCAAACAGCCCTGCCTCACCAACGATGGAAACTCATTCCGGCTACCAGAGAGCTGGGTGTGGAGCTCAGACAGCTTACTACAGCTCAGCTTACTACAATGTCTCCATCCAGCCCTCCCTGGCCTCTTGAGTGCAGGCATGGGGAGACCACATGAACCAAGGCATCCATCTCTGCAGCTCTGGCCACCACAAACTCTTTTAGCAGTACTAACAAACCCAGTGTTCTGAAGAGCTCCGTTCTCCTCAGGGGCAAAGCTTAAACAGTATGAATCTGAGGGCATTTGCCGTGTGCGGCATCAGCATCTCTAGCCTGTCTGCATGACCGCTTTGCGAGTCTAGGCCATGTTCAAAGATGTGTGATTAGCATGTAAATTAGTCTCAGATTCCGAGGCCTTCTGCAAGGGCCTCCAAATGCTTCTGGCTTACATGTAAATAGGTGGATGGATGGTGATAGACAGAAAGACAGGTGATGATAGAGATGGTTACTGGGAACAAACAAGCAAACAGGCCTGGGCTATCACTAATAATCTGGCAATAAAGTGAAATTCAAGGAAAGAAACATCACAGGAAGACTTCAGTCCAAGCCAGTCCACGGTCCTTTAGCCTTTAATCCCAGTGCTTGGTAGGCAGAGGCAGGCGGATCTCTGAGTTCAAGGCCAACCTGGTCTGCAGAGCAAGTTCCAGGACAGCCAAAGTTATACAGAGAAACCTTGTCTTGAAAACAAAACAAACAAAAACGAAAGAGACTTCAGTCTGTGTTGGACACTACATAATTTGACCACGTGTGAACTGTTCAGCCAGCTAGCCTTCTGCCAGAAACTAAGTCCTCGGAAGTCCACTGGTACTTCCGCTCTCTCTTAGAACCCCAAACACAGGGTTAGGCAATGACTTCTAGCCCAGTATTTGCTTTGGTAAATAGTTTTATTGGCACAAAGTTTTATTTATTCATTTATATTTTATCTCTGTCTGTTTTCTCACTTGGACAAAGTTGAAGAATTGCAGAAAAAGAGTCACATGGCCTTGCTAAGTCAAATATGTGGTCTGGGCCTTTACAAATAAATGTTTGTTGACCCTGTAGCAGGTCACTGTAAGAGAGCAGAAAGAGGTCACTAGATGATTAGACCTGCGTCTGTCACCTGTGAACAGAATAGGGACAGTACCTGAATTCTTACACAGGACAGACTTACACTGTTGAGAATAGTTTGGTTGGGGGAGAGAGGCCCAGGAAACCACCACCGAAAAAATACCTTGCAAAACAAAACAAAAACAAAAGAAAATCCTTTAGAACTCTTACGTTTCTCTTTCCATCTGTTGGGAGCTCATTTGCAGCAAATGCTCGCTTTGTGTTGGGTCTTGTTCTAGATGGTGGCACTGCAGAAGCAATGAGATCAGAGACCCCGTGTGTGGTGGCATTTCATTTGTGTTTTAATAAATAAAGCTTGCCTGAGGATCAGAAAAGTGAAACATCCACACTGGCCAGCCTTACAGACCAGGCAACAGTAACACTCACCTTTAATCCCAGTAGCCACACTACTTGCCATAGAAACCAGGCTGTGGGGGCTAGAGAGATGGCTCAGCGGTTAAGAGCACTGGTTGCTCTACCGGAGGACCTGGGTTCAATTCCTAGCACCCACATAGCAGCTCAGAACTGTCTATAAATCCAGTTCCAGGGGATCTGACACTTTCACATGAATGCACATAAAATAAAGTTAAATAAATCATAAATATATCTTTAAAAAAAAAGAAAGAAACTGGTCTCTGGTGGTGCACGCCTTTAATCCCAGAACTACAGAGGATTATAAAATGGGAGGAGACCGCTCTCAGACCTGCGTCTTCACGAAGCTTAAATTTTAAAATAGGAAGAGAGACAAGAAGCAAAGACCTACCATCTCTGGTGGTGTCAGATACTACCAGTACTACAAGGGGAAATAATTTGAGGGAAGGACTCGAGAGGCGTGGAGAGGTGCCAGTCCACAGGGGCAGGCTAGGGAAAGTGTCACTCAGAAGACAGATTTAAGAAGAGGGAGTTGGATATTGGAGAGAAGGCGCCAGCTATGGAGCAGAAAGTGCAAAGGCCGCGTGGTGTCTGAGGGTCAAATGGATGAAAGAGATGAGGAGAAAGCTCCCTGTGTTGAGAACGCTAACGAGGGGCCGGGTTCCCCAGCTGTGCAGTCATGGAGATTTGTGTGGAGGAGAAACTGCTGAGATCCGGCTGGAAACAGAGAAGCCCATTGGATGTCTCTATGAGCTAGGTAGGCTACAGAGAGAACTGGAGGAGAAGGGGTTGGCAGCCATCATGGCCATCAATCCCCACCTCATTAGAGCTTCCCACCTCAGCAGGTTCAATGGTTAAAGACAGTGACAACTTCCTGCAAGCTTGGATAAGGTCTAACGTGTGTCAGACAGCTCTCCTGGGCCTAAGGGGTTCTTCAAGGCTAGAGCTTCAAGTGGCTCTTACATACACGCTCTGCTCACATCTACTGGCTTGAAGTGACCACAGACCCTCTGTGGACACATGAAGTCACATGGGCGTGTTCTCGCCAAAGGAGCTCTGGGACAGGGCAGTCACAGTCTGGGAATCCCTGAAAGCAGGTTGAATGGGTTCAGTTAGAGTAATGGCATTGAGGGAGAACTTAGAACAATGGTGTCTCCAGGAAGCTAGACATACTCGCCTCCACTGGCCGCTATCACATGGGATTAGCTGAGACCTCTGGCAGAATAGTCAGGAAGACAGAATGTGTGACTGTGAAACCTGGTTAGAACAACCAGAGCCCAAGTGTGGTGTGTGTGTGTGTGTGTGTGTGTGTGTGTGAAAGAGAGAGAGAGAGAGAGAGAGAGAGAGAGAGAGAGAGAGAGAGAGAGATTATATCAGAAAGATTATACCAGAAATAAAAGAACTTCTTAAGGTCAGGCCTGGGTGAGAGTCAGGTCCAGGGTCCGTTACTCTGTGGATTGGTCAGGCAGCAACACACTGCCTCCCTCTTGGTAAGTAGCTGAAGCATGGATTCCTTCTGGGCCTTGTCACTTGGACCTTCAAGTGAAGCCAGTGACCTGACCTCAGGAGGCAGTGCCACTGTGTTTGAGCCACTGTCCACAGCTGCAACTTTTATCTTTCAGCTCCTCTTGGTGGCAACCCCTGCCACCCTCTCCGGACATCTCTGTCTTCGTGTGAGTTGTTCCTCCCTGAACTGCCTTTTCCCTCACAAGGTCCCTGTGCCTTAACCTCCTGCCATGCTCCCATCTGCACAAGACACCCTCCTATGGAGTGTACTCTGTTCCCAGCCCCTGTGGTGGCCTCATTTTCCCAGTCCTACCCCTCCCATGGGGCAAGAGATGATGCAGGGACCACTGGACACTGAGCAGGGTCTTTCCAATATCTTTCCATCTCTCAGCCAGCTCAGGTGACGTTTCACCATGTTCCCACTGAAACCACTCCATGGAAGAGCTGGGATTCCCTCTGCAAGACTGCTGGCTCCAGCTCCAGGGAGGTCGGATTGGGAAGAGCCTCCTGAATGGTCCTCAGTCCGGCTCCCCTCTTGGGACGCACAGCCTGACCTCTGGAGGCCTTCTTAGATGGTCCAGTCTCTGCTCCACTTCCTTTTCTATACCTCCTTAACCACACCCCAACAATGACTCTAGCCTCCTCAGAACTCCCTAAGTAGACTCGATCCTTCCACAGTCCTAAGCTCATGGATCCAGTAAGCCAGCTCTTTGACCAAGAAATGCTTTGGGTGTCTGTTGTTGCCAGTGTCAGGGAACCTCCAAGATCTGGCTGTGAGGCTTGTTTATCCTTCTACCCTGTCATCTGACCACACAATGATGCCAAGGTAAATGTCCCACAGAGCGTCATGAGGTATCTTCAAAACTACAGATCGTCAGGACTTTAGACAGAACAGAAAAATGGGTGATATAAACCAAGAGGCTTCCTGAGAGAAATTTGGGGGTGCTTCTCTGTCTAATAACAAAGTCAGAGTTCATATCATGTTTTTACATGGGCCGCTCCTTCCAGCGGGTACCTCGAGGGAGGGAAGAGCAAGGACACGGTGTATGTGAGTCCCAGGCTGTAGAATCCTCAGTTTGTCCCCCAGAGAATGACCACTCTCCTGTTATGGACACTCTCACTGTCTCTGTGCTCACCCTGTCCCTCAGCTGGCCATGCCAAGTGTCCCTATGCTTTAAGAACCTGGCACTGGTGGCTAATGACAGGGCTTCTAAAGGTCATGGGCTGGATTCAGACAGACCTGCCTTCTCCTAGCTGACCTTGGGTGAGCTGCTGTCTTATTGCCACGGGATGATGTTAACATCAAGGAATCAGTCCCTCCACCACCAAATTCCCATGTTGAAGTCTTAACTCCTTGGGTCTCCCCTCATGAACCTGCTGTGGCTCCCTAGTGCCCAGAGACCAAGGTCACGCTCCTGGACTGCAGATCTGAGTTCTATTTCTTTTCCTCTCTATCTTTTCTCTTTTAGAATGTTCTCAGTCTTTGGGGCTTCTTCTGTCTCACCGTTTGTTTTCTCAGTACCAGGGATTGACTCTGGGGCCTCACCTGTGTTAGGCAAGTGCTCTACCACTGAGCCTCAACCCTAGCCTCCTCCACTGTCCACCCCTCTTTCCATCTCATCTCCTCATTCCCCTTGGCACCTGGCAAGTCACTATTATCAGCATGCCACCATCTCCTGACAGCCAGGCCCTGTGTGCTTTGTTTGCCCATCTCCGTCTCTGGCACCACTGGACATGCTTCCGGCCGTGCTGGACTCAGCTCAAGGGCTACCTCCTCCAGGCTGTCCTCCTGCCCTCCAGCATGTGACAGGTACTCAGTAGCTATTTGTGGAGCGAATGACACACTCATCCTCTTCCCTGTGGTGCATGGGTCAATGATGTCATCTTTCCCAGGTTCAAGTCTCTCTTGGATCTCTGTTCCACCAAGGCCCCACCCTCTTCTGTGATTACCCTGGTGAACTTTACAGACAAAGCAAGAGTCCAAATTCCAAGTCGTTTTTTTCCCCCAGAGATGAATCCAGCTAAGTCAGATTCTGATCTTGAAATGACAAAATCAAAGATGCAGACAGCTGCAAGACACCTGGAGGAGCCACCTTACATCATTTTCCCTAGTGGCCTTTAGCATCAGAACCCATTCTTGCAATAACTTAGCTAGCACCCCAAATGTCAGCATCAACACAATGTTTACAACCCAGATCTGCCCTGGCACAGATGGAGCCGGCAATCTATGCCACCTGTACCATCTTGGAGACTCACCAGCCTTGGTTCCTCCGCATTTGACCCAGGAGGATACTGGCACTCAAAGTTTTCTATCTGTGTCAGGCTGCCCCCAACGTGCCCAGTGCTCCACCCACCCTTAGCTCAGAGCCTTTGCCCAGGTTTCTCTGAATCTATAACCTCTCAGCCCCACCCTCCACCTGTAAGCCTGGGCTCAGCATCAGCCTCTGCCCCTCCCCTTGCCACTTCTCTCTTGCCAGGAACCAGCAGCAGAAAGCCTGGCCTCTGGAAGACCTTCTGCTACCATCGGCAGAGCTCCTGGAATTGATCTCAGACTCAGACTCAGGAGCCAAGGATGAGTCATAACAGGTGGCTCTGAGTGTGGTTAAAAATTAAATTTAAAAAGACAAGTCAAAACGTTAAGCTCCGGGCTCCTTAACTCTCTGCACTGATATTAGAGCCTGCAAGCCCTTTGGACCTGCGCAGCTCCCACTGTGCCCAAGTGCCCTAAGATATCTCAGTGCAGCGACGAGGAACTGACTCTGCACCCCACCCCTCAACACACCCTCTTCTACTGTCACCCTGTTTTTACTGGTCATGCTTCCCATCAACTAAGCACTCAACCCGTGTTTCCTGCGTTACAAATGGCCTAACGCTGGGCTTGTGACCTGAAGGTCTCTATGTGAGCGCAGCGCCCTCTGGCGGGCAGATCGTACGGGCACTCACCGGCGTGGGCGCGTTCACCACGGAGAGGTTGTACCCGTAGAGGAAGGATGATCCGAAGGCTCCCACGAGAGCGGCCACGACGAGCGACCAGGACCAGTCCTGAAAATGGAAAAGAAAGAGTCATCTTGTGGTGCCCCCTTAATGGGAAGGCAGTTCAGAGGGAATTCAGGCAGGAAAAGATACAGGTTGGGGAAGAGGGTGCTGCAGGCAGTTTCCGCCCTGAGGTCCCTCCACATGGTTGCCTTTCTGCAGGATTGCCTGAGGGTCTGCAGGATTGCATGGATGTGGCCACTAGATGTGGTTTGATCCAGGAGAAGCAAAAGACAAAGCTTGAGCACTACTGCCAGACCACGTTCTAAGCGCTTTCATGTTTTATCATTCTTCCTCTGAATGCCTAGACTAGTCAGTCCGGTTTCTATCAGTGTCATGGCGTGTGTGTGTGTGTGTGTGTGTGTGTGTGTGTGTGTGTGTGTGTGTGTGTGTGTGTGTGTGTGTCGCGCAGAGCTGTCCCTGGTGCTGCCTGGAGTCCGAGTTGGTTCCCATTGCAGGAGAAGTCTCTTCACCAGCACAGCTGACTCTTCAGCTGGGCCTGAGAAGGGTGATGGCCACACAGATACACAACCATGCACAGTTCTAGACCAAAGCATTAGCTTGCAGAGTGTAGGAGCCAGCCATGATAAGCTAAATATGAATAGACCACCCAAAGGAAGTTCTTTTCTTCCAACCATTATCAGCTGCCGGAGTAGGACTCGGTCATCGATAAGTTTAATAGAGGCCCGAGTCTCAGTAGTTTACCCTGAAGCAATACCTGGTTGCAGGAAGGACCATAAACTAAGATTACCTGAACACCACCCAAGGACAAACCATGCCTAATGTTCCAACCGCTGTAGATAGGATCACCTGCCAGCACACAATCACCAGGACACCCCCATACAATCAGGGGCCCTGAACCTCAGAAACCCCTCACCCCCACCTTTATTACTATAAAAAAAAAACCCAACTCTAACTGAGCTTGGGGCTCTCTGCTTATTCCAATGCGTTGGACATGCAGAGAGACCAAGTTTTCAAACTTGCATAAAATAAAGCCTGTTTACTTTTACATACGGGACTCGGTCTCCTTGTTGGCTTTTGGGTGACTTTGCGGATTTGGGCATAACACAGAGCACTCAGACCTGCAGGTAGAGATGCCAGGCTTATGCTGAGAATGTGGCACCTGCGTCCAGGTACACCTGTCCCAGGCTCATCCAAGAGGACCACAACCAGGAACTGGCCATTGCACACAAACACCTGGGAACTGGAGCACAGACACAGGCCCGCTGCCTGGTAGAGGAGACCAGGGCATGCATTTCGTAGGTATGAGGTTCTGGCCTCCCCTCCCCACCCACGTGCACCAAGGGTGTACCAAGACAATATCCAGTTTAGAAACCTAGATTGAGCACACATATAGTTTGGAAGGTGACACTGGCCCCTAACATCAATTCCATGCTCTGTCCTTAGTCTCTCTTTGCTAGGCTCCCGTAATACACAGTAGTGGGCATTTGAGCAGAGCAGTAGCTTTCTGGGATTCAACTTGTCCATCTATAAAATGAGCTTTTAATAACAGTACTGCTGCCGAGAAACCAGTGTGCTGCTCGACACAGCCAGTTCTCAAAGAAAAACAAAATCTCTTTTACTTTCCTCTGGTCCAGCCTCTGCCAAGACAGGCAAGCTTCGACTTTCCACCCTGTCCACTGGAGCCCCACTGCCAAAGCCCCTTCCTCTGGGAAGCCTTCTGAAAGCCAGCTATGTGCCCTGCCTTGTCTCTCGTGTCTCTCTCTTTGATTCAACTTTGGATCCTAACCGTGCACCTTTCAGTGTTGTAAGCTTTGACCGGTTACATGGCCATGCCTTGACTGGGCTTCCTTATGTTTAGGACAGGGTGATAATAGAGTTCACACCATAAGTGGTTTGCATAAGAAGCGGAGAGCCTGGCTCTGGCATGGTGTCCCTTGTCAGGCTCCAAGGGGTGGAGCTTGTCTTGAGGACTGAGGCTGTGTTGTTTGTCTTCCGTGATCTGGAGCCAAGCCTGCTGCTGAGGCAGCACTGAGTAGATGCTGGTGGCATGGTGGAAGACAGGGGGTGGGGGTTGTCACTCCAGGGATGAGTGGGCATTACCAAATAAAATGAGCCTAGAGTAGTGCTGTGCAGTAGGAGGGGCTTAAGTCCCTTCGGGCTCTGAACTCAGAGACCACTTCCTTTGAACTGCCCAGTATCAGCTATACTAAGCATTTTTTTCTAGGCCCTGCGCCTCCCCCTGGCTCTCATCCCTGATCTTCTTAAGGGTGGACTGCTCCCATCAGGTCTGGAGGGGTCCTGCCAGGCAGAGAAGGATGGCAAGTGGAAGCCATCTCCTGCCTCAGCCCCTCTTCTGGGGGTTTTCTGCTTCTCTGTGGCCTATTGGTTCACTGGTCCTGTGTGGCCTGCTGTTGCCCCACCCCCACCCCCTGCCCACACTTCCCTCTGAACCCAGGAAAAGATGGCCAGCCCTAAGCAAGCCTGAGGTGCTGTCCGCCAGGACCTCATTCTCGGTGCACCCACAGGATGCTGGAGTGGAGGCCCCGGAATCAATAGAGGCAGCACAGAATTTAAACTCCAGCAGTCCTGCTCCCGAGTGTTATGCTACACAGCTGCCAGACACGCAGACACGGTTGAGCTCCTTCCCACAGCAGCCACCCAGGCCTGGACTCCCCACAGCGGGGAAGCCGGTCTGTGTTTACCTTCTTCCTCCTCAGCAGCCGGTGACCCACAGGCAACTCCCCAGGGCAGCTGGTATCATGTCTCAGGGAAGCTAAGGCGAACTCCCTGACAGCCATGGTTTTTTGGTTTGGGGGGTTTTTGTTTTTTTTCTTTTTCTTCCTGGCTGCAGGACCCTGGGCTTGCCAGGGCATCGCTACAATGAGGAGGCAGAGTCCGCAGGAAGGGGGGCAGAACAGGAAGTGTGGCTATGTGATCATGCCTGAACAGGAAGCGAGCAACATTGCTCCCTTTTCCCCAAGCAACTGAAGAGTCTATTAAAAAAAAAAAAATCTGGGGTGGGGGAGAGGGAGGAAAAAATCTGCTCTCCCCAGGCACACCCAAGTCATTTTTTTTTTTTTTGACATTTTTTTTCAAATGGTTGTCTCTTACAGGGCCAGAAGTCAGGCTGGGTCAGCTGGCACAAACCTAGAGAAACTTCCTAAGAATTAAAGCCAAAGGCTTAACCTTAGAAGCTGGGTGAATTCCAATGCTGACTCTTCCACTGTGTGTCCACAGGCAAGTCCTGACACTTCTCTGAGCTGCCACTCTGCCAAGACAAAATGGAATATCGATCTTTTTCTAAATGTCCTGCACAGTCATTCTGCCGCTCAAAGCAGACAAGTGGTTCAAGCAGCCTGCAGGAATGTCTGTGGACCTCTCTGCAGGCCCCAGCCGGCTCAGGGAAAGCATAAAGAGACAATGGCATCATGCACACCAGGACAGCATGAGAATTAATTCATTCTGTGGCCAGTTTGCCCCAGTGGCAGTCAGAGAAGTATCTTCAGTGACCCATGGTCAGGACAGGCAGTATATGTGCTCTGAGAGTCTGGGAAGGAACAGAAGCAGGTTTGGTCAATGCAGAATGCCTAGGAGATGAGGGGTGGGGTTCAAGTCCTCACACAGACTCTGAGAAGCTAGCAAGCTATGTGTAGCGGGAAGGACACATGGAGATCAGGAATGCAAGGAGAACTGTGCTGGGGCTGGGGACCTAATTGTCACCTACCCCTGAAGGCATC
Organism: Microtus ochrogaster; assembly: GCF_000317375.1. Classification (NCBI taxonomy): domain Eukaryota; kingdom Metazoa; phylum Chordata; class Mammalia; order Rodentia; family Cricetidae; genus Microtus; species Microtus ochrogaster. Next base: position 4,372,310 of record NW_004949103.1, read on the forward strand.
CAGCCCCACAGGCACATCAAGGAGACAATGATGCCCAGGGTAAGCAGCTGGTCTCTGAGCAAGAAAAACCAGCGTTGGTCCTCAGCCAGGCATTCATGGAGCCCAGGTAGTCACTCAGTATGACATTCCTCAGCTAGAGGACATATCCTGCAGGCACAGATAGCTGATGCAGGTGTCTGTTGTGGAATATTAGTTGAAGATGTGATACATTTGTTTATGCTGTGGGATATTTGTTTTAAGGATGCAAAGATGCATTGCATTCTTTTATGTTGAATTTGTTTACCTCTGTGAAGCTGGGTTACTTTGTCTGTCCACAACACCTGATTGGTCTGATAAACAGCTGAATGGCCAATAGCAAGGCGGGCGAGGAATAGGCAGGGCTGCTGAGCAGAGAGAATAAATACAAGGAGAAATTGAAGCTGGAGATTAGAGGGGGGAGGAGTGAGAAAAAGGAAGGAAAGGGGGGCTCCAGGGACTAACCACCCAGCCACACAACCACCCAGGGAGTAAAAAGGAAAGAAAGATATAAAAATAAAGATAAAAAGCCCCAAGGTAAAAACGTAGAAAAGAAATGGGTTAATTTAAGTTAGAAAACCTGGCTAGAGACCAGTGGTGGTGCTGGCACACTCCTTTAATCCTAGCACTTAGGAGGCAGAGGCAGGTGGATTGCTGTGAGTTCAAGGCCAGCCTGATCCACAAGAGCTAGTTCCAGGATAGGCTCCAAAGCAACAGTGAAACCCTCTCTCAAAAAAACACAACCAAAACCAAAACCAAACAAAAAGCTGGTTAGAAACAAGCTAAGGCTGGGCATTCATAAGTAAGAATAAGTCTCTGTGTATAATTTGTGAGCTGGGTGACAGACCTCAAAGAGTTTAAAAAAGAATACACTACAGGTGACAGGCAAAAAGACTAGATAGCTGCGAAAGAGAGAAGCAGAGAATCGGGGACTGCCACACCCCTACACACTAAAGACTTAACAGTCATGGCCTCATTTCTTCCTTCACCGCCACCGAGCGCTCCTTAGTGTACTGTTTTCTCACTGCAACAACAGATCGTATCAGCCATTAAAATCTTCTGAAACAAGCTGGGTGGTGGTGGCACACACTTTTAATCCCAGCACTCGGAAGGCAGAGCCAGACAGATTTCTGTGAGTTCGAGGCCAGCCTGGTCTACAAGAGCTAATTCTAAAGCTACAGAGAAACCTTGTCTCGAACAAAAACAAAACAACAGCAACAACAAAAAACTTCTGAAACTTCATCAGGTGAATCCTACCCCATTTAAAGTCCCCACAGAGGCAGCCCAGTTCAAGGGCACCAGGATCCGTGTGGTTCACTTACGCGTGCAAGTACAACCAGATATACTAGTTGTACAATAATGAGGAGCTTTCTACCCCACCCTCATCTTGCTTATCATTAAGAACAGGATACGTAGAGGTCAGATATTCCTCTTCTGATGGGCTATAGCAAATTGAACCTTAGAGGGTTGCCACAGTGACCTAGAGACGATCTCTACATTCCATATCTCTGTCTCTCTCTTTCTGTCTCTCTCTCACTTACACACACACATGAGAGTTGGCTGTTATTATGGTAACAACAGAAAAGAACCATAGGAGGCCGGGGGGGTGGTGGAGACGAGGCTCAGATTCCTTGAACTCTTCACCTACTGTGCGGAAACACATGGATATTCCCTGACTTCCTAGTGTCTCCATTTCTATTCTTTGCCAAGAACAACAGTTTGACCAAGAGAAGTGAATGGGGGAATCCGTGTCCATGCAAAGGTCCCAGAGGGGTGGCTCTGGCTGGCTGTAAGCTCTTCCATGTGGTTCAGAGAGGGACAGGAAGGGCTAAGCAAGGGGACCGTCCCAGCTGCTAAGTGTTAGGTTTTAGCCAATCGGACTTGGTGTTCCCACCATTTTACAGACACTATCAGGCACCCCATGGTGGGTTTGGGTGGGGAGAGGTCTGTGCTAGGCCCCCTGGGGCCTCCAGACATCAGGCTATGAGAAATCCCAGAGGGGAGACCACTCTGTCTCCTGCAGAAGCTCTCTTAGCAGATTCTGGGTTCTTTGTTGCTACAAAGAAGCAAACAGCCTGTCTAAATTTGTAAGGCAATCTTCCTCAGTATCCTAACTCCTGGAATATAACAGGCCACTAGGAACTTAGAGACCTCAGACACCACTGGCAACTGAAGTACCTTTTCTCTCTAGCGACACCCGTAGCTGCTAGATTGCTCATTTCCCCACGGTAGAAGGGAAATGAGCATTTCCTAAATGCTCTAAAGCAGTCACCAGCGTCTTCTCCAGTGCTCTGATATTTCCTATCTTCCTTCCCTCTTCTTCTGAACCCTTAACACATCCTCTCTGATATTAAATAAATCCCATTGCCTGAAGGTATCATCTTTTTCAGTGTCCTCAATCCTAATGGAGACCTTCTGCTGAGGAATTCCCAGAGGCAGAATTAGGTTGAGCACAGATGGATTTCAATGCATGCGTATTGAAATAGCGTGTGTGCGTGCGTGCGTGCGTGTGTGCGTGTGTGTGTGTTGTGTGTGTGTACACACAGGGTCGAGGCCAAAGTGCCTTCCTCTTACCCTGTACCTTATTTTTGGAGACAGGATCTCTCACCGAATGTGGACCTCCCCAATACCTTTATGCTGGATGACTAGTGGATTCCAGGGACCCACCAGTATCCTGTCCACCCTGTCTCAGCACCACAGTTACAGATACGCACCCCCCAATTCTGGCTTTTACTTGGGTTCTATGCAGCAAGTGCTTGACCAACTGAGCCATCCTACCAGCTCCTCAATGCATCCTTAAATTTAAGAACAATGACCAAACCGTTGTCATCATCAAGGTCCCCTCTTCAACTTTTGGAATGGGGACCCTCACAGCAAGTCCAGAGAACCACTCGTATAACAGGACGTTGGTGACCGTGTCGCTGCAGAGCCCATCCCAGACCTATAAACAGTCCACAGCGTCATTCACAGCTGTCCTCTTGGCGCTCTCTGCCGTTGCCTCCCCAGCCCCCTCCCCTGGAGGGGCAGCGAGAATGAGCAGGAAGGACTGCCCTGTCCTGGCTGCTGAAATGGCCAGGTAAGAGGAAAACAAGTTAATAGGACTGACCACCTTCCTCTTCTGCTGGCTTTCTTTGTGTTCTGCTGGGTCCCTCTCGTTGAACATCATGGTTGGTTTTTTGGGCCTTGGGCTTCCTCTTATTCCTAAGAGCAAAACAAAGGATGACATTTAAAGAACCATCAAAGATATATAAGACAGGGGGATCCAGCAACACACTCATTACTCCAGCTACTCAGAAGCTAAGGCAGGAGGTCACAAGTCCAAGGTTGCACAGTGAGTCAAGGTCGGTCGAGCAATTTAGTGAGAACTTATCTCAAAATAAAAAGTTTTTTAAAGGGTTGGAGATGTAGATCAGTGGTAGAACACTTGCTTAGCACGCATGAGGTCCTGGGTTCACCCCACAGTACTCTACAAAAAAGAGGAGGTCACAGGATGCTCTCAGGCAAATGGAATGAGACATTGCTCTGTCCTCATTTGACCCCGGATCCCCAGAGGACCCAGTCACCTCCTGGCACAACTCTATTTAGGAAACATGAGACAGGGCTGTGTTTCCCATACCAGCCTCATAGCTTAGGGAATGCAGACTGTTCCCTCATAGGAGCCCCACTCGGAAGGTCATGCTCACAAAGGCACATGCTGGAAACACAGACTGTCTGTCTCCAGAGGGGAAGCTGAAGCCAGTGGAAGTTGAGACAAAGTATCGGTCTCGCCTGTCAAGTTGGGAACAGTCACCAAAACCATAACCTAAATCACAGAGTGACAAAAGTGGGAAATGTTGCCAGTCTTCTAGAGTTTTTTTAAAAATGTTTTAGCGCTTCAGGAGGATGTATATGTATTAGCTTAACTTGTCACAGAGTTTGTAAAATTTATCCTATGATAAGAAAAAAAATGAGCACAAAGGTTTTAGTCCAAGATATTTATTGCGACATTTTCTATGCTAGAAAATGGTAGTTGCCATAGTGACTGTGTGGTGTGTTGCAGCAAGGAGCCCTCACCCTTGCATAGCACAGCACCCAGAAAGACCCTCTGCAAATCAGAGTGGAAAGACTCTCGAAGACAAAGCTCCAGTCTTTCTGTGAGTGCTGGGGCTTTAAGGGCTGTTGAGGGGTCTTCCGCCCCTAATTCAGGGTTGGTCAGTTTAAACCAACACAAGGAGGCTGATAGGGCCAAACTTTGGAGTAAGCATGTCCTGAGCCTGCCTTGAAACCATCAGACCAATCCAGACCAGTCCATAGGCAGGGAGCCCTGCTGGCAAGAGAAAAAGCCCAAAACTACACCAGGCCTTCAGGTTTTTGTTTCTGGTCAAGAGTATGCAGAAGAAGCAGCAAGAATATCATTTTTAAAAATCCGCTGTGGCTCCTTTTTCTATCCATCTGTCTACTGGGGATCTGTCTAAGCCTTGTAGCAGGAAAGTTTATGTATGTCATGGTTCATCCATAGTGGAAAGTATGTGTGTGCATGTTGTGTTGTGAATGTGTTGCGTGTGTGTTAGGTATGTATTATGTCTGGTGTGTGTGTGTGTGCATGCATATGTGTGTGTATGTTATGTTGTGAATGTGTTGCGTGTGTGTTAGGTATGTATTATGTCTGGTGTGTGTGTGTGTGCATGCATATGTGTGTGTATGTTATGTTGTGAATGTGTTGCGTGTGTGTTAGGTATGTATTATGTCTGGTGTGTACATGTGCGTGTTCTGTACATGTGCGTGTTGTGAATGTGTTGCATGTGTGTTAGGTGTGTATTATGTCTGGTGTGTGTGTGCATCCGTGTGTGTGTACATGTTGTATTGTGTGTATGTGTTAGGTGTGTATTATGTCTGTTGTGAGTGTGTTGTGAATGTGTTGCTTGTGTGTTAGGTGTGAATTATGTCTGTTGTGAGTGTGATGTGTGTTTATGTTTTTTGTTATCTATTGTGTATGCTGTGTGCATTGCTTTTGTGTGTGTGCACGCGCGCACCAAGGCTAGAGGTCCATGCCAGGTGTCATCCTCAAATGGCCAACATCTCTCACTGAATCCGAAGTTCACAGATTTGACTGGTCTGGCCGCTCAGCAAGCTCCAGGGATCCTCGGGTCTCTGCCTCCCGTATGCTCAGGTTACTGATGTTACTGCAATGCCCAGCTTTTTACCTGGGCGCTGTGGATCAGAACTTAGGCCTTCATGCTTGCACATCAAACACTCTACTGACTGAGCCTCTCCCTAGCCCATAGAACATCTTATAGTCCTTAAAAATGTTATCTAGGGATGGGGCAATGGCTCAGTGGTTACGAATATGCACTGCTCTTGCAAAGGACCCAAGTTCAGTTCTTAACATTTGCAGGAGGAGCTCACAACTGTCTGTACCTACAGCTCTAAGATATCCAACGCCCTCTTCTGGTCTCCTCAGGCATCTGCACTCATAGGCACACTCACAAAGACACACACACACACACATAATTTAAAATAAAGTAAATCTTGTTTTAAAAGCCTGTTATCTGAACACGTGTGACAGGGGAAAAAAATCCTAGGAGTAATTTCTATTTGATGAATGGAGGAAGCCATATAAGTGAATATGTATCATTTGATATTAAACACGGATGTACTGATGATTAATGCTTTATATGTTAAACATTGCTTTGCTTAAACTAAGTCTGTGTCCTCTTATGCAGATCCAAAGGTAGGATTTGTGTGTTGAGCACTGATTCAGCAAACACTAATAAACCCAGTACCCTTGTTGTAGGGGATCCAGTCCTGAGCTAGGCAGCCTTCCCTTTGCTCTCCCAGAGCAGGTGTTTTAGAAGAGCACTCGGACTGTTCACAGTTGCATGGGACACGAGTGGCTGGCCAGGCATGGGGGAGGCAGTGGAGGTGACAGAGCAGTAGGGATGGGTGGGGGCAGTGGAGATGGGGCTGCAGGAATTAGCATGGACAGTGGAGGTGGGGCTGAAGGGTGAGCAAGGATAGATATGTTTTCATGCATGAACAGATAGATGGGTCAGAAACAGCAAACCTAAGTTGCAGTCATCCGTAGCTGTGATAGCATGGAAATTTCAATCTTCTTGTTCTGTTTTGTTTTGCTTTCCCATAGTTTTCCAATTTTTCTGCACTGGAAAAAATGCTAATCTAATGACACATTTAATTGCTTTAATTTTTAAAAAAGTTCTGAAGTTTTGAGTAGCCAAGCCAGGTCACAGTTTGCAGGCTCCTCACAGAATGCTACAGCCTGGGCTGGATTTAGGCCCAGGAGCCTGACAGCTGCCTTAGCCAGATGTCAGTGGGACACTGGAGGCCCTGCGCCGATGGTGGACACACTGATGGTGGATGTGGCACCACATTACATCCTAGGGCTATTTTCCCTTAAACATTTGCAAGCGTCTCTGCAGTTGCCTAGGCTACCCTTGGCCTAGATGAAAGAAGGTAATGCTTTATGTCTCACTCATCCCCATCACCTGCTTCTCCTTCTGGAAACCTGACCTGTGTCTGCCTGGTACCCCAGGAGAGTCAGGACACAGAGACAGCTCTCTCTCTCTCTCTCTCTCT
>NW_004949103.1:4379249-4393722 GCF_000317375.1 Microtus ochrogaster
CAACATGGTTAGACTGCAGAGCCCCTGTTTGGATAGCTGCAGAACAATTCAGATGTTGCTGAAAAAGTGTTTTTTACTTTAATCAGCATCTGCAATCCTCTGACTTAAGTGAAGCAGATGGCCCTCTGTGATGTAGGTGGCCATCCCCAGTCACTTCACTACCCTAAGAGAAAAGCGTGTGAGCCCCAAGGAGGAAGGGGATCCACCTCAGGACTATGGCATAGGAGTTCTGCCGAGTTTCCAGTCTTGGAACATGACTACGTCAATCAACAAAGTTAAAGTGAATCTGTAGCTTGATGTGTGGATTTGGGGCTTTCCAGGCCCCAAAGATGTGTGGCGCAGTCCCTTAAAAGAGTGTGCCAGACAGAGCGGGGGTAGGAGGAGGTGAAGATAACGTCCTACTGGTTCCGGTTCTGGGTCTCCCAGGGCTGGACATGAAGAATAGTCTTTAATATCCCTGCCTAGAAAAGGTTACCCAGAGAGAAGGAGCAGAAAGAGGCCTGATGAAGCCCCCCCAGAAACAGAACATGGGGAACAAGGAACAGGGGAGGACGCAGGATACAGGATCAAGGCCACCGAGGACTGGGGGGATGACAAGTCAAGTTAGTACTCGAGGGTTGACGGTATCAAGAGAGTGGTGTCATTAAAGCAAGGGTGTTCTGACGGTTCTGGCAGGGGGAGGGACAGAGAGCTAAAAGAGGAGCCTGTGTGGAAACTGGCTTTACAGGACATTGGCAGGGAGCCACAGTGGAGGTGTGTACCATCAAAGCACGGAGCAGGGTAAAACCCTGGCAAGGACCAAAGATTTGAGAAGATAGATGCCTGTTATGAAAGACTTGTATGTTCTGGGATCATCCATACCCCAAAGCTACCTGTCTCCTACACCTGTACAGGCTGTCCTGTGCCGTCTACCTCCTGTCCCACTCTGTCTGCATTCCATCACCCAAAGATGTCAACATAAAGAGTAAAGCAAACAGTCAACCAAATAGAAGGCAGGGACTGGTGTGGGAGTAGCTTGTGGATTCAGTCTGGAGAGCAGCCTCGTACCCACCCTTGCTAGGGCATTGCTGGTAGGGAAGAAAGATAACAGGCATCTACAATCGGTGAGTTCACAGTTTCCAGCATGGGCTTAAACTTGGGAACAGATTAGGAAGATGTGACCTCAGTTGTGGCTGGAGTGCGCACCCACTCCTGGGGTCGTTGAGAAGTCAAGGTCAGGGTGTGCAGGAAGCTGTCGAGAGCATGGAGGACAGACGTGGGTGGGAGCAGAGAAGGTACTGAGTCCATGTGACAGGATTAGAACAAGGGGCCATGGGCCAGGGAGGGTGGACAGAGACTCAACAAGTCCCAAAACAACAAGGCTTCTGTGTGGAGAGGAACCAGTTAAGCATGAGGACAGGATGAGGGATATGCACACTCTAGGAAAGATGCTCTACCTGGTCGTGGTCCTGCTCCTCTCCCAGGCACATCTAACCTTTGGTCCATGGGCTGCATGTTCCCTAGGATAGCTATGAGTGTAGCCAAACACAAAACAGTAAACAAACTGAAAATATGAGGGTTTTTTGAGGTTTTTTTTTTTTTTGGTTCAATTACGTCATACTTGAGCGTTAGTTCTGTAGATGGCAACAGGATGCTGCATTGTCCAAGCCTGGGCACCTGTGTGAGAGGGCTCTGACTGATGAATTGGGCTTCTCAATCAGTCACAGACAATTGGGATTCTGTCCTATTTCCTGGTCGGCAAAGAACAGCAAGAGAGCTGCTAAGTCAGCCAAATCTCCTGCCCGCGGCAACTGTTCCCATAAGGGCTCCAGGCTAGAAGCCTCACTGTTGGGAACCCACTCCGGAGCCAAGGACACTCTTCCTGAGCCCCAGTATGGCCCATCACCAGCACGGCTGTGCAAGGCCACATTTGAGAGGTTATGCCAGGCAGCAAGGACTCTGAGACCAGGCATTACAACTTACAGCTCTATAACTTAGAAAGCTGCGTGGCTAGGAGAAAACGGCTTGACTTCTCTCTGCCTCCATTGCAAACGGGAAGGGTGGCAAGGCCACCCTCCTGAGGCTGCTGTGAGGATGAACTGAACTCCTCATAGGTTGTATCTAGTCCACAGCAAAGGTCCAGCAGCGAGGATGGTAGGGTAATTCCAGCCCAAAGTGCAAACAGCCCCTGTAGACAGATATGGTGTTCCCTGCTAATGCAGGCCTCGTGATACCTTAGAACCAGGTAAGATGACTCACCAAGTCCATGTAGTATTGAACTAAAGAACTCTACACACCCTCAGAAGGCTTAAATAGGGTAAGAAACAAACAAAGCCCGTAAGATGAACACAAGACCTGTTTGGGGATAAATAGGAGAGTGTCAGCTCCCTGCCCTCAGCCTGCAGAGACCTGTCATTCAGGACGAAGCTATGCCACTCCCCACATGAGAACACTCCTGTACCCAGTGGGAAATGGCCCAGTTTCTTGAATGTCCCTTGAACCTGCCACAGCTCATGGTCTCCTTCACGGGGCCTTCTCAGAATTTAGCAGCTACAGGGTTAATAGTCAATGGAGCCAAACACTAGGACTCTGCTCTGGCAATGTGATCCACCCCTTCCTAGGCCATCCCATGGTTAAATATTTAGTAAACCACCACCATCGCTTTTCTGCTGCTAATCAAACCCCACAGCTGACACAGGGTTAGAACGAAGGCAGCTCTGCTCAAAGAAGCCCTCACTCATAGTTTGGAGGCTGGCTCTGAGCCCAGAGAGCCAAAGTGAGATCTTCTTCAGAGCCCACATTGGCTTCTAGAGCAAAGGCAAGTAAAGGTGCTCCCAGCATCAGCAGGCCTCAGAGATCAGCCAAAGGGCTCATGGACTTTTCTCCCTCCTGGCCAGGCAAGCTAAAGGCCACCCTCCCTGGAAGTGTCTATGCCACTGCCTGGCACGTCTGGCTCTACCAAGCTGAGCAGAGGTAAGTGCTGTCTCCAACAAGCTGCTGGTTGGCAGTTCAAACAGAAAATCTCACCGCAGAGGCCAGTGAGATGGTTCCGTGGATAAACCAAGTCCAATGGTCCAAAACCTACTTGAAATCTCCTACTGGCTAGCAGCTTTTGGCTCTGGCTTTATTCCTGGGTTCAATATTTCCTTGAGTTCAATTCCTGCCTTTACCGTGAAGCTAAAGTGAATTCTAAAAACAGGATCTGGAGATGAATGTGGAACAAAGGAGACTTTGAGAAAGGGAGGGAGAGAATAAGAAAGGGGGTATGAAGATTCAGAGGGGACAATTAAGGACAATTAAGAGGAGGAGGGAAGAGAGAAGCAGGAAGGAGAGGGAGGAGGGAGGCACATGGGAATAGCTACAGCCATACCCAGACACAATGCTGTCCCTATAGAAAGCTTGCCAAACACCACACTATAAATACTTTATCTGTGTATTCTCCCTTAATCTTCACCCAACCTTGCAAAGCTGATTCTCAAATTCCTCCTTTGTCAAATCCCTGCCTCAGTTTCTCTGGCAGTCCTCATCATTGGCGAAATCCTCCGTAAGCTGCCCCCAAGTCAGCAAGGGTAACTCACCTGTGCTCTGAGCCGCCTCACTCACTCTAGGCTAAAGAACAAAAGGACGGTGCCTCGTAAATAGGTCAGCACCCAATATGATCAGATGTGAACCTGGGAACTTGTGAAATAAGCCAGCATTAATGATTAAGCTGCATCCAACTGTTACTGTAAACATCCCGGATGCCCATCATGATAAGCAATCAATGATTAATGTCTGAAGATCGATGACGGCAAGCTGGGCTGATTGAAAACATTCCTGTGGCAGTGTGTGCTCGTGCGGCAGCGTGTGCTCGAGCAGGAATTCAGGGCAGAGAAGTCCAGATGAAGCCATTCCCAGACCAGTCAGTGGTGTTGGCATTCGTTCTATGTGTATCTTATCTGATCCCCTTAACAGGAGGGTGCCAGCATGGGACAATTAAAAAGCCCTGCCTGAAGCAAAAGTCTACTGGAATGCCACGGAAGAGTCACAGCATGGTAACAAATGACACATAGGTAGGTATCAATCCTGGAGCCCGGGTGGGCAGTGATGGGCAAGTTCATTCTGCTCGGTTCCCTGGCTCTCACATTCAGCTGCATTTCTTATATAAACAGTCCAGGCTCTTCTGCCTAGGGATGACACCACCCACAGTGGCCTGGGCCCTCTTGTATCAAGTAGCAACCAAGAAAGAGTTCACAAACACTCCCCCAGGCCAATCTGATGGAAGCAATTCTTCAAATGAGGTTCTCTCTCCCTGAGTGTGTCAAGTTGACCAGCACAATTAGCTATAACACCTACTATATAGCCAGCATGTAGCTAGATAATAAACAAGCTTCGAAGAAGAGCAAATCTGTCCCTTCTATCCAGCAATCCACACTGCAGTGAAAGAAAAAACCAATGAGAGGGAGCTGCACTTAGTAAGCACTTACTGTATATCAGGCACATTTGATGCGGAGCCTCATTGAATGGTATGGGGTGATTCCATCTGCAGCCTACAGCTAGCTGTAGGTGAGAGTTAGACCACCCGGCCAAGGTTCCAGGCTTAGGGGTTAAAGTTGGGGTGCAAAGCAAGATCATCCACTCTGTCTCCCCCGCCGATGCTCCTTCATGATGGCTGTGGAAAGCTTATCAGCAATCAGACAGACAGAAGCAGGTGGGTGACTAGGCAGGGCTGAGACCTCAGTGGCTGTGCAGACTAGTTTGTGTGTCAACTTGACACAAGCTACAGTCATCTGAGAAGAAGAAGCCTCAATTGAGAAAATGCCTCTACAAGACTGGGCTATAGGCAAGCCTATTTTCTTAATTAGTGACTGATGGCTACAGCAAGTCAGACTCCTGCAAACCACCCTGCCTAAAGCCCTCGATGGTTTTGTAGGAATCCAAATGTCCTGAGCTCCACTCAGTCCTTGCACCTCATCAGTGTGACTATAACCCTCAGAAGAAGGCTTCGGCATTCCAGACTGGGGCCCAAATTCTAGAGCTGCTATTAAGCCACTGGGGGTCTCCAGAAAGTTGCCATGACCACACCTGCCCCCCACCCTTCATTTTCACTTTCTCACTAGACCACGATGGCCTCTGCCCCTGGCCTTCCTGCTGTCCTGGATCACCCACACTTCCCTGTCCCAGGACAAGGCCTGTCATTCCCGCCTTCTAACCAGGAAACCCATCTTGCCCTCACTCAGTACTTTAATTTTCTTCTTTTGGTCGATGAGTTTACCTTATTTGTCTGGGGGTTTTAGCTACTGATTTCTGCAGAATTTAACCCCCTAGGCATAGACTTCCTCTCCTCTCCTCTCTGTTGACTTTCCAGTGTCCAGAGCAGTGATCAGTATTCCTGACCAGAGGAGTCAGAATGCCAGGCGAGGTGTTCGACTCAGTTGCAGCTGCCAGAGAGTGCCACTAAACATCACACCTGAGACTGACACAGAGACAGAGCCCTGTGATGAGCTGAGCTGGGTGCTGAGTGCTGGGTGCTGGGTGAGGATGGGCAGACTTCTCCGTATCAGAGGTACAGTCCTGTGACATTGGTGACACTGGAGCCCAGGGTCCTGTGTTGGTCCAGGGACCTCCTACCCAGCTGGCTCTCCTGTCGCTTGACTCCCACCCTTCCTGCACCTGACCAGAGCCTGGGTCTGCAGTCTGCACTGAATCATAAGTCTCCTGCTACCCATCCTCTGGAGACCCAGAGGGACCACTGCAGCTCCCCACAGAGAGGGGCCTGGCTATCAAAGTGGCTGCTGTAGCTGCGGTGTTCTGTGCCTGTTTGTAGTGCTCACGGGCATCCCACAGGACATGTGACTTCTCCACGGACCAATCTCGATGAAGAGGTGACAGTTTGGGTGCACAGTCATTGGAAGTTGCATAAATCAATCTCTCTGGGGGCATGTATATGCGCGGGCATGTGGAAACCAGAAGTTGACATTGGCGTTTGTTCCTCAGGCAACGTCCACCTTGACTCTTGAAGCAGGGGCTTTCACTGATATTATCTGCTTGTCTCTACCTCCCATTCCTGTGATTCCAAGTGCATGCCTCCATGTCTGGCTTTTTTTTTAAGTGGGTGCTGGGGATCAAATGTGGTCTCCGTGTGTACAAGAAGAGAACATTACCAATCAAGAATCCTCCAGCCCCACAATTCTTTTGGTTAAAGAAATTCAATAAACATAAATATCTCTCTAGACTTCTTCAAAGTTACTCATTTAAAAAGTGGATCTGAACATTCCGAGATCTAGAGCCTCTTCTTTGACCCTTGGATTTGGCTGAAGTGGAGCAGCGGAGTTCTGTATACACACCAACCAAAGTTCAGACGGTGACTGTCGCCACCAGCTGTGTGGCCTCAGAGCACACTCTTAACCCCTTCTGAGTTTGGCTTACCTAAATCACAAGGGCAACAGAATGCTCCTGTTTGGGGATTAACAATAACATGTGGACACAACACCCAACACCGAGCAGACTAGCTGAGTGCAGCTATTTTCAAGGTCTGTAAATCAATAGTTCCTAAAATTCAGAGGACTCAAGATAAATATTTATTTATACTTCGGCATTCATTGAGAGTTTTTCTCAGGTTCTTGTTCTGCTTGGCTCGAGTTCTCTGGCAAGAATGTAGCAGTCTCTGGGGCCTGAGGTTTGCATTGCTATGCTGCCTCAGCCCATGTGGGGATGGTAAGCAAAAGCCCACGATGTGCGTGCTGGCCAGCATGGGTCTTACTGAGACTTGAAGAGGCCAGTTTGAGCCCTTTTGCTGGACACAGCCCTGGAGAGTAAGAGCTTTGGGCTGCTGATGGTGTCTCCGCCCACTGCAGGGATCAAATGTCTCAGATAGAATAGAGAATAGAGAAGTCCAGAAGTAAGGGTGTTAGAGAGGGTGGTCCTGATGAGGAAATGCGTACGCTGATTGTGGTGGTGGGAAAGGAGAAAGGGTCATCCGAGCCCCCCAAGAATGCTAAAATGCACTGGGATGTACTGTGCGGAGTGGGCCAGAGATACAGGTGCAGCGTTCTCTCCAGCAAGACAGAGGACTAGAAAAGAGACATGCTCACTCGTGCATTTGTTTATTGACCACCTGCATGTCCATTTAGCAGTCTGCGTTAAGGTCCTACTGTGTATCAGATTCTGCCTATGTATAGGCAAGGACAGTTCTGCCCACTCCCATCAGCCCCTATATAAATTGCAGTCAGACACCAACAGCCAAATGCTTACATTATCGTTTGGATATACTCTCTTGGGGTCAATGTTTGGGCACTGTAATGGTTTTGTTTGTTTAGATAGGGTCTCACTGTATATATCCAGCCTCTCTGGATCTTGCTATGTAAATCAGCTTAGCCTCAAATTTATAGAGATCCACCTGCCCCTATCTCCCGAGGGCTGGGATTTAGGGCATACACTGCCATACCCGGTTCACTGTACTGGCTTGTATATGACATGTCCTCCTTGTTCATGTATTTGAACACGTGGTCTTCAGTTGGTGGTGCTGCTTGGGGAGGTTATGGAACCTTTAGTGGTAACGGTCCCACCGGAGGATGTGCATCACAGAAGACAGACTTTGAGGGTTTAGAGCCTCACCCCACTGCTTGCTCTGACCCTGCTTTCTGTGTGTAGACAAAAACATGTGAGCAGCCAGGTATCTGCTCCCGCCAGCATGGTGTGACGCCACTTTCCCCGTCATCGTGGAATCGTAAAGCAAGATAAATTCTTTCTTCTACAAGTTGCTTTTGGTCATGGGATTTTGTCACAGCAAATATGAGAGATGGTGGCAGGTGACAGGAGAGCCAGGGTCAGGAGATTCTGACTTACTTGGGAAAGTTTAAGGGGCTCATGCAGAGATTAGAGTGGGGTGGGGGAGGCAGTCAGTCAAGCAGCAGGAGCCATCAAGCAGAGTGTGTTTAGGCCAGAAGGAGCTTATATCAGAGAAGAGGTTCTCAACCTGTGGGTCACGACCCCCTTGGGGGTCAACTGTTTCACAGGGGTCACCTAGACCTAAGACCATCGGAAAACCCAGGTACCTGTATTATGATTCATAACAGAGTGGCAAAATCACAGTTATGAAGTAACAATGAGAATAATTTTATGGTCAGGGGTCACCACAACATGAGGAACTCTACTAAAGGGTGGCACCATTAGGAAGGTTGAGAGCCACTGTGTTCTAGAGATCCTTGTGGAGCCATGGTCACAGGGTGAGCAAGGCTTGCATTGGGAACAATGTTAGATATGTGGTCTGTCCCCACAGTAATGAGAATTCTAGTGGTTTCTAAATTGGAGTGGGGACTGGAAGCTGACTAAGTTTGCCTTTATGAAGGACCCTATGGAACTAAACTGGGAGACTGGGGGAGACGGAGAGTGTTGAAGAAAGTAGAATTAACCCACTTCAGTCTGTAAGGAGATGGTGTGGTCTAGACCAGGGTGAGGCTACTCATAGGAAGCTACCTATAAGGTGGCCCCAGGGATGGCAGGGGATGACCCCTGCTGGGTCATCACCAACACGGTGCTTGGTGCAGTGCTATTAGGAGCCCTGTTGTTACCTGTTCTGGTGTAGGAGGTCCTTCTTTCTATGTGTTGCTTGTATTGGTTAATGCATAAAAAATTGCCTTGGCCTGATAGCGCAGAACTTAGGTAGGTGGAGAAGATGGAACTGAATTCTGGGAGGAAGAAAGCAGAGTCAGAGAGACACCATGGACCTGCCACAGGAGATAGACGTGCTGAGACTTTGCTGGTAGGCCACAACCTCATGGTGATATACAGATTAATAGAAATGAGTTAAACTTATATATATGTAAGAGTTAGGCAATAAGAAGTAAGAGCTAATGGGCCAAGCAGTGTTTTAATTAATACAGTTTCTGTGTGGTTATTCCGGGGCTAAGCTAGCAGGGCAGCCAGGACAAACAAGCAGGCCCTCCTTGTAACACTGTTCTGAGCTGCAAGCAAAGACCACTTACTTCCAGAATTCCCCAGGGAAGACAGCTTAAGGGGACAGCCTAGTGCAGGGGTCAGTGCAGGGCTTCAGCCACAATGGCTAGGCTGTGTGACAAGGACAAGTTAAATGACCAGGCTGTCTGGATTTTGTTGTTGTTATTAAGGGGATCTTGGCTCTCTCGCTACAGCCCCAGAACTGCAGCTAAATGAGACACATGGAGACTCGGGAGCTGTTTGCTGACCCTTCATGCCCACGTAACAGCTGACCCTTCATGCCCACGTTCCCCTCTCTCCACCATGTCAGGTACTAAGTCTCCAAGTGCCTCCCTCCCTCCTTTTGTCCCTGAGTCTGTGACAGCTTGCTTGAGTCTGTGATGCTAGATCTTGTTCCTGTAGAACTTAGCGTTCCAATGAGTCGTGGGTATATCTATGTTACCCTGTTCCCAACCCTGGAGGCAAGTCTTTGCTCAGACTCCTCCGCCTAATCCCCGGCTACTTCTAGAACATTCTCTCGCTTTGCTGCTTATCTGCCCATACTTAGCCCTCAAAACTTAACCTGAGTCTGAACCTTCCCAAGAAATCTCAAGATTCTGTGTTTGATAAGTGGAGAGAGTAAGCTTATGACCTTTGACCCCAAGATCACATTCACGTTCTTCTACACAGTACACTCTGCCTTCACCTCCTGGTCCCAGTATCCTCTCCAGCCACTACAAACTGAGAAGCAGCTGAAACAAGGCCATCACTATTTATTTCTGCTCCCATGGCAGACACTGTGTGTGTGTGTGTTCATCTGAGGGGTGTGAGCTCACGTGTCATTTGGAGCACAGCCACCAGATTCCGCTCCTTGCTTTTCCACCCCATTTGAGACAGAGACTCTTTGCAGCTGTGAAAGCCAGACTTTCTGGAGACCCCAGCCCTCTATCATCTTCCCTTAGGCACATGGGAAGCCCCTTTGGCCTCTCTGTCTGGTTTTTAAGTTGGTCTGAGGTCATCAAACTGGCACAGAAAGTACTTTTAGCCACTGAACCATCTCTCCAGCCCCCAACAGCATTCTTAAATAAAAAAATTACTTTTTCATTTATGTATGTGTGTGTGTATGTATGAATGCCTGTCATGTCTGTGCAGATACCAAGGAGGTCAGAGAAGGTGTCTAAGCCCCTGGAGGTGGACTACAGGCAGTTGTGAGCTGGCTGATGTGGGTGCTAGGGTCCAAACTTGGGTCTCCTGGAAGCAATGTGTGCTCTCAGCAGCTAAGCCCTCTCTATAGCCCCTGGTAGACATCTTTGATCGAATGTAGGACCCTTTCCCTAAGCCCAGATTGAACCTCTGAATCCTTTTCAACACACCAGCATGAGTTCTCAGTGGAAACTAGACTAGGAAACAAGGTGGTACATGCTGGCTCTTGCCACTGACTCAACTCTGCCTTGTGCACATACCACACAACCTGGGAACCTTTGCCCATTTTCTCTGCCTTCCACACCCTGACTACAACCACTTACTCCGGGTATTGCCTCCCCTTCTTGGGTTGATTCAACACTGCCAGTGGGAACCACTGAATCCATCATTGGCAGAGGAAGCTAGCCCGAGGCATGAGTACCAAACTCTTCTGACCCACTGACGGATGAATTTCAAGTGGCAAGCTTACCTTGTATTGATTTACATTTTTTTTTTTTTTTAGCCACGAGAGAAGCTATGGTGGTAGGAGAGAAAGAGAAGTACTTGATCATGGAATAGATTCCTTCCAGCTCCATCTTCTAGACCAGTGCTTCTCAACCTGTGCGTTGCTACCCCCTTTGGAGATCATATATCAAATATCCCGCATATCAGATATTTACATTATAATTCATTACAGTAGCAAAATTACAGTTATGAAGTAGCAACAAAATAGCTTTATGGTTGGGGGTGGGGGTCACCACAACTTGAGGAACTGTAGTAAAGGGTCACAGCATTAGGAAGGTTGAGGACTACTGTTCTGTACCAAGAAAATCCTTAGCCTGGCTTCCTTAATATACATGGCACTCAAAACAGGTCATGAGGTGCTGATAAGATGATTAAGCGAGTTAAAGAGCTTGCAGCAAAAGCCCCATGACCTGAGTTCGATCCTCAGAACCCAAATAAAGGTGGAAGAAAAGAACAGACTTCACAGAATTATCCTCTTACCTCTGTATACATGCCACACACACATACACATCATCATCATAAAAATAAATAACTTTTAAGTACCTCAAAAAATAGATCCTGGGACAGTTCCTATGGCCAGGTCTTCCTTGTTGGCAGCCCAACTGCAGCCACTCCCTGCTTTAACCCTCCAGTTCTCTGGCTAGACCCACCTGCTCATCTGCTTACTCAGCAAAGTTTACATCATCCTTGCTCACAGGTGAGCACATCAAGGCTCAGAGAGGTGAAAGTGCTAGTCCAAAGTCACACAGCAAAAGAGGACCCTATCTGTCACCCTAGCCAATCCCCTACTGGGAATGCCCGGCTAACAGGTTTCAGAGGTCAGAGTCTTGGTGCTGATGTGATAAGCTGGATCCCTGTCACCAGGCTTTCCTCCTTCTGCCTGTTACAGAGGCTCCAGGTCTTTGCACCTGGACAGAAACCACACCCGTGTCCTGCCTCTCTCCCCAGTAGCCTTGGCCTTCAGCCAAGCCTTTTGACGGTGTCAGCTCAGGAACACTCCCACCTTCCCAGGACATGTGAGGTGCTGTGTACTCAGTGTGGGCCAGGCCATGGTGTCCCAGCTCCCATCTCAGGCCTGAGCAGTTACTGAAACTCTCCGAAGCCCAGCTTCTGCATCTGTGCCATCATGGGTATAAGCCTGACTTCCTGAGCTGGCATCCATGCCTACAGGTAGAGCCCATCACAGTTGACTCTTTATATCCAAAGGTTCTGCAGTTGGGGTCAAGCAGCCAACTACCACAAATAGGGGGGAAAACTGTCTGTAGGTGTCATGAGCAGGTCTGCACTCCCACGACATTTCCCGGTGCACGAGCTGTTAGCAGCCATCCAAAGATGCAGGGCAGTGAGAAGAAGTGAGATCCAGTGCCAAGGAGTTTTATCTATGGGATGTGAGCATCCAGTTTGGTACCTGAGGGCATCTTGGAATCCAAGGGATGGTGGTATTGGCGTTTTTAACCACAGCCACAGTTACTGACATAGATAGCAAAGTTAGACAGGGAGGGAGGGAGTGTGAATATTTAGGAGAGCCTGTTGTGGGGTGACCCAGGGCCGGCAGTGTGTACCTGTCTCTGGCATATGTCCTGCCCTCACCCCTGGTTCCAGACATCAAGACCTCTGAGCTTCTCACACCTCAGCCTTTCTCCTCTTGTTATCTCAGCAATGGGTCCCCTACAAAGGCCTCCTTCATCTGCGTGCTTCCCCTGGCCAGTTCTAGCCCACAATCTGAATTTTCCCATGCAGTCTCTGGGAGGTCCTGATCGGTTTATTCCAGTCCTGTGCCAGGCTCTTAGCTAGCAAGAACCGAGTGGACAAATAGCAATGGCTTCAATGTTCTAGGACAGATAGAATCGGGAACGCACTATGACTGAGTTACTCTACGCTACAGATAGAATCGGGAACGCACTATGACTGGCTTACTTACTCTAGGCTATCCCAGGCTTGGAACCCAGTTTCTCTCAGCTGCATAACGACACCAGCCTACTCCAGGACACTCACTGCTCCTCTCCCCAGGGAGGTGCCTGGCCTCTGTCATCCACCTACACAAGTACTGTCTGTTTGGTTTCAGTGACTCGGGTTCTCAGGGAGCACAAGCGCAGACAGGATTCAGATACGTCAAATGATTTGCTTATGGTCACACATCTGGGTGTTAAGACCGAAGTGGGCTGGGGCCTCTTAGACACCCACTCACACCCCTCCCTTCTCACCCAAGAAATTTTTTTTGCAGCCCAGGGTATAGAAAGGTATGAAAAATAGAAATATTTTAATGTTAGGTACACATCCAACTGTGCCATCGATTCCACAGAGAAAGAAAGTTGTATGCCAATGAAAGGGATGTGCTTGTTTATTTTACACAGAATAAAAGTCTTGGCTGAAGGTTTGATTCTGCCTGACACAGCGTCTTCCGCGTATTTCTGACCTGTGTGGTATTTTGATTTTATCATTGTCAATTCTGAGAATACTACTTCCCACAAATACATAATACAAAATGGCAAAAGTGTGTTTAGGGCCATTTAGAAATTGCTAGAAATTCTATCCTAAGCTTGGAGAGACGGCCCAGTGGTCAAGAGCACATAATACTCTTGAAGAAGACCTGAGTTCAGGTCCCAGCACCCACATCAGGCGGCTCATACAGTTATTGCCTGTAACTCCGGTCTATGTAAGTACCTGTGCCGGCATGTATAGACACACGCATGTGCATAACAAAAAAGAAAATCTTAAAAACAGCCCTAGCACAATACAACTAAAACATTCACTAATTTGATACTCATGTGCTGAGGAATGATAGCATGGAAACATTCAAGGTTTTGTTTTCATAATTAAGTCAGTTTCTGCCAGAGCAGAAGACTTAGTTCATATAGCTTAAAACTTGAGAGTCACAGAAACATTTTAACTAGCAGATTTCAAGCATAACACGACAGGTTCAGTGGCTGCTGGCCTGGTCACAGGCAAAGTGCAGCCCAGCATCCCCGTTCGATCGTGAAATGGGTGTCAGGTTGTCCTAATTTAAAGATGTGAGTGGAACAGGGCCTGAGCCTTACTCTACACGGCACTCACCCCGCAGCGCCTTAATTTCACGGCAGCAGGATCACCTTCCCAGATGCACACTACTCTCTGTGCTGGAGAGTCACAGCACGGCAGTCCCCGTCTCTCCAGGGCCACCAGTCCTCCATTGTGACTACTGTCCGTCCACTCTGATGTGTTGGGTCACACTCGGCTGACTCACTGTTCCAGCTCTGATTTCTGGTGTAAACCCTACTGTGTTTTCATCAGAAAAGAAAAACTGACTCACTGTTTCCAATACGGAAATGCCCGCTTTTCCCTGACTTGGTTGCGACAGGGGCCAATAGGGAAAAAGACAGAAATGGATAGGAACTACTTATGCAAGCAGCCTGGGGCACACAGACAGCCTGGGGCCTGCCAAAGCCGGAGGACCAGATCTCTGGCAGAGATCTGAATAGTTGAAGCAAATATGCTAATGACGGGTTGTGATCTTTTTCCCCCCATTTCCATGTGTGTGAGTGTGGTAGGCATGCCTTGGTATGCATTTTTTGTATGTGTGGGCACACGTG
Organism: Microtus ochrogaster; assembly: GCF_000317375.1. Classification (NCBI taxonomy): domain Eukaryota; kingdom Metazoa; phylum Chordata; class Mammalia; order Rodentia; family Cricetidae; genus Microtus; species Microtus ochrogaster. Next base: position 4,393,421 of record NW_004949103.1, read on the forward strand.
TGGAGTGTACTTGTGCATGTGAGTGCCTGTGCATGTGGAGGCCACAAGAGGGCATTGGTTACTCAAGCAGCAGCTATAGGTGGAGTGAACCACTAGGGTGCTGGGACCTGAACTCCAGGAGTATGGAAGAGCTGCAGGCACTCTCACCCATGGAGCCATCTCTAGCCCCGAATATAGCTCTTTACCTGTCTATTTACCACACTGACTCTGTTTCCCTGTCGAACACTGTCTGACCTGGATCCCTGTACACGTACTTTCATAATTACATAATACATAGATTGCAGCCACGTGGCCTGTCATCT
>NW_004949103.1:4395052-4396398 GCF_000317375.1 Microtus ochrogaster
TTCCTAACACCTACAAGCAGTATGTGTGGCCATAGACACCTCTGGAACTTTAGGGGTCTTGGTAAGAAGCAGCCCTAACCTTAGCTACTGTCCCAGGTAGTGTCTCTCCTCAATCTTGGTTGTGAGCTCCTAACTGACCACTGAATTCCCTCCTCTCCTCAATCTTGGTTGTGAGCTCCTAACTGACCACTGAATTCCTTCCTTAGCCAATCACAAAGGGAGATTAAAGCTGCTTGCATTTGTGATGGCTAGCATTACATTGAAAGGTTTAATTGCTATATTTATAAGGCATCTGGCATGCAAACCCCTACCTTCTGCAGGCTGTAGCCTGTCAGCCCACTTTCCTTTTTCCCCGGACGTTGAAGACCATTTTTAAATTGACTTTGTAAAATCTGATTGTTCTTACAAGATAATAGGTTATAAGATTAACTGCTATTTCTCCTTTTGTAATCAAGCTTGCTTATTATGCTTTAAAAGTTGATTGGGACAATTGCAAGACATATATATTAATATAAGAATCTGTGTGGTAATTTGAATGAAAATGGTCCCTGTAGGCTCATAGGGAGTGACACTATTAGGGGGTGTGGCCTTTTTGGAATAGGTGTCTTAGTTTGGGTTTTTATTGCTATGAAGAGCCACCATGACCACGGCAACCCTTGTGAAGAAAACATTTAGTTGGGGTGGCTCACTTGCAGTTTCAGAGGTTCAGTTAATTATCATCATGGTGGAGCACGGTGGTGTGCAGGCAGATGTGGTGCTGGAGCTGAGAGCCCTGTATCTTGACTCAGAGGCAATAGGAAGCTGACTGAGTGTCACACTGAATGGAGCTTGACCTCAAAGTCCACCCCCCACAGTGACACACTTCCTCCAACCATACCACACCTCCTAATAGTTCCACTCTCCTTGGGAGTCATCTTCTTTTAAACCACCACAACATGTATGGCCTTATTGGAGGAAGTGTGTCTCTGAGGGTGGGCTTTGAGGTTTCGGATACTCGAGCCAAGCCCAATTTCACTGTCTTTTCCTGCTGCCTGCCAATCCAGATATAGAACTCTTGGCTTCTTCTCTATCACCATGTCTGCCTGTGGGCTGCCGTGCTTCCTGCTATGAACCTCTGAACTGTAAGTCAGTCCCAATTAAATGCTTTCCTTTATAAGAGTTGCCATGGTCATGGTGTCTCTTCACAGTAATAGAAGCCCTAACTAAGACACCCTGCCTAGTGGATGGAAATAGAAAACACTATCCTGAGTGAGGTAAGCCAAACCCAAAAAGAGGAACATGGGATGTACTCACTCATATTTGGTTTCTAGCCATAAATAAAGGACATTGAGCCTATAATTAGTGAT
>NW_004949103.1:4396853-4434195 GCF_000317375.1 Microtus ochrogaster
GGGTGGTCCTTGGACTTCCCACAGGGCAGGGAATTCTGATTGCTCTTTGGGCTGATGAGGGAGGGGGACTTGATTGGGGAGGGGGAGGGAAATGGGAGGCGGTGGAGCAGGCTGTAAGAAGACAAGCAGCTGCTTACCCATCCTCTCTTCTGCTCTCTGGTCACAGGCACTTCTGCCACATAAGCTTGTCCCCCTGTTCTAAAGCAGTGTGGGTTCTTTGCCAGAGAGACAACCACCTGATCTTGAGTTTTCAGTCTTCCAAACTGTGAGCTAAATAAACTTTGTCACATATTATACAGTCTCTAGAATTTTGTTTTACCACCAGGAAAAGGATTGACGGTCTTTTCATACACACACACACACACACACACACACACAAGAGGGGGAAGGAAGAGAAAGAGAAGGGAGGGGAGGCATGGGCGACTTCACTCGGGTAAGAGAAGAGTCAGCCTTTGATCTAGGTACATGGCAAATATTGTATAATGTCAATTCTTTTCAAATTAGTGAAAGTTTGAAAATTTTTAAAGTAGTTTTTTTCCCCAACTATTTTTCAAATCAGAATTAGGTATGGGAATCATTTCTAAATAATACACACATTCTGAGTGCACCCTGTAGAGTGCCCTCAACTTCCAAGCTCATGGCAACTTCTGATATTTCCAAAAGAAGAATCAACCACTGGGTTCCTGGTCAGCTGCAGATTTTAGACGAGGCTCACCCTATATGCCTACAGCAGTGGGGTACTTTTTGCTTGGCTGTGCCTGGGCAGGGTCAGACCCAAATCCAGTGTATTTTTGACATTGTAATTGACTTTGGAAACTGCTTTCAGGGTATGAAATATTAAAATCACTAAACCTATTCTGGGATAGAAACATTTATAAAACGCACACACAGAGACACACACAGAGCATGAGAACAAACTGAGTGAGCAGGCGTGCAACAGGCAGTTAGGACAGGTTCCTGGAATGCATGCGAGTGGGACGCTTTCCCTAGGGTGTGGACAGAACCTCAGGCCTGCTTTTGGACACACGGGAGGTGTGTGAGGGAGGCATCCATATGCTTACACTGTGTAAGGATGGCGCCATCTTGCTGGCTCCCCTTCTCAGACTGTCAAGAAGCAAGCTGCAGGGTGGTGAGCCACCTCATATAGCAGCCATGTGTCAGGGAACCGAAGGGATGCCTGGAGTTCATGGGCAGCCCAACCAGCTCAGCTGGGAAGAGGTCACAGCTGAGCTGTGCCCGCTGCAGCCAATGGGACTTGTGAAAGGACGAGGTCTATGGCCTCAGCTGCTAAACTTTGGTAGCAGTGTTCTTCACCAATAGATAATATTTTACCATTCACGAAGAGTGCCGGAATAAAACCAGCCCTGTCGACTCCCACTGACTTCCCAACCCACCCCTTCTCTCTCTCATGAAAATATTATCCTTATTTTGTTTTTCTCACTCCCAGGCTCTTCTTAATATAGATATGCCATATACAGAAAACTCACCAAGTAGAATATGTTTTGCATGAAAAAATTGAAAGAACGTGTAAAAACCAAACTCTATAAAAGCAACAACAAAAATGGTCAATGGAGTCATTTTTTTTCAGATGATGAATAACGTTGAAATCTTAAAGGACACATACAAAATAATATCAACGTATCTTGTAGAAGAAAAATAATGAGAGGATTTTTCCTATTGTATTTCTGACGTTGCAAAGATGGACCATAAAATACTTTAAACCTGTGAAATAATGGATGAAGTAGAATAACGATATGGGAGAAGGATTCTGCTCCCGAGTTAAGGTGGCTTGAAAAGGGGGTGCTATGTGTCAAGTGTGTTGGAGCATGCTTATAATCCCAGCCCTTGGGGGGCAGAGGCAGGAACATCACTACTGGCTGCCATCTCCGAAATCATAAGTAAATGAACAAATACATGTTAAGTGATAATGAAAGGGGCTTTACAAGAAATTTGTAATAACAAATGGGGTCATGTCACCTCACAACATGTTTGTGTCCACTTCTGCCCTGCCTGCCAGCTTATTTATTGATAGGTAAAAAAGCAAAGCCAGAACACAAAAGAAAACACCAGTGGCCCTGTCTTCTGGTGCCTGTAAACTCCTACAGTCTCATGTCTACTTAGGGATGATGGGGTGCAAGGGGGTGCGTGCTTCTTCGTCGCTGCCAGTGACAAAGAGTGAGAGCCACAGTTGGATAGAGTTGCAGATTCCAGTGGTTAGGGACCTACTTTGAGAGCTACTTGGCTAAAAGTCACGCCTCAGGGTACACGTGGGAAGAGCTTGGGACCAGGAGGTCCCAGGGGATGACTGGGAAGATGACAGAAGGAAGCCACACCTACCATTCTTTAGCACCATTGGGCAGCAAATCTTTGACGGAGCTAAAGAGAAGGCTGTGTGGAATAGGGGGGATTGGGATAGGTAGGAACAGGAAGCCAAGCTGTGAGGCCTCCCCCAGTTCCTCTGAGCTGGGATAATGTTCATTATTTAATAGTAAAAGGAGATTTCCCCAGGAGGAACGAGCCCCAGGGAAAGTAAAGATCTCTTCTCATCCTAGACAGGGTAATTGCTGAGCAGTTCCCTGCCAGCTTGTCCTCTTAACCTAGGAGGAGAGATCAAAGGTGGGCACACCAGCTGCTGTGTCCCAGTAAGCACCCAGTGCCAGTGCTGGCTGGAGGCACTGTCCCTTTCAGCTTTCTTGGGAGGTTTTTAAACAGACCCAGCCAGTTTCTGCGAGGGCAGAAGGCCAAGAGACAAGGCTGCCTGCTGGCTGAGGTGCCTAAGGAGGGCCTGCCAGGAGGCCTGAGGTTCCACAGCAGGTTCAACGTCTGTCCAGTCATGGTCACAGCCACTCTCTGCTGTCATCTGCTGAGCAGTGCAAGCGGGGACCTCAGAAACCAGAAGAGGCACAGAAGGGAAGGCGAGTACAGCATTAAGGCTAACATAAGAGTCGGTGGCGACGGAGCTGGCTGTGCAGCGGCCTCTGTACACACAGCCAGGACTGCACCAAACCCCAAAAGCTGGGCTGTTTCCCCGCTTCCTATCCACATCCCAGGGTGGATCTCAGGTCTCCCTTTTGGGGTTTCTGTGACTCCCTCCAACACAGCACTTACCCCACTGCTGTTCTAGAATTTCTTTCTTAACCCCTCCTCCTCCCTGCAGTGAAACCACAAGCCACGTCTGTCCTGCCCTCAGAGCTAAGTGTATCCCCAAAGTCAGGTGAAGCACCCGCCCGATGCACAGAGGATGAGCCTTCGACCTAGGAGCAGGAGTTGAGTTCAGCATTTGTAAGTTAAGCAAACATGCTTAACTGTGTTATCTGGACCACTTAAACTCAGACTCCTGAGGATGGGAAGATGCAAGATCACACTGCCCAGGAGGGATCCTAGAGCAGAGGATGAGATTCCTCCACGATAGATGTGCTGTCCACATTGCCAGATCCTCAAGGAAGACAGACCCAGGAGGAGGGACGGGAATGGTTTTCCACCCAACCTGAAGACTTTCTTGCCACAGAAGCACATGTGCACATGTGTGCACAGACATGTTATACATGATCCCAAGTAGCAAATAAATATTCTCATTTTTCCGATGTGTGCATGTGTGTTGTTTTGTCTTTTTTGTTTCTTGAGCCAAGGTTTCTCTGTGTAGCCCTGGCTGTCCTGGAACTCGCTCTGTAGACCAGGCTGGCCTCAACTCACAGAGATCCACCTGCCTCTGCCTCCTGAGTGCTGGGATTACAAACATGTGTCACAACCACCTGGATCCTTTGTGTGTGTGTGTTTTAATGGATTTTGTGTTTTGCTTTTACTTGGGATTCACACAGCAATAATTATTTCCTATTCTTTGAACAGCTTTCCCAGGATTTGGTTTCCCAGGAGACCGCGGGTAATTTCTGTTAGAGAAGGCAGTTGCTTTGAAGAGAACAGGAGACAGGACACCAAAGCAGCACTGAGAAGGTCCTTGCTGGAGGCCAGGGACAGAAGGAGAATCTGGTTTCTTGTTATCTCCTAAGTGAACACCTTTCCCTGGAGGCTACGGGTAAGTGTGACAGAAACCAAGAGGAGGCATCGGGACACCCCTGGGCTGGGCGATGGGACTGACCAGCTCACTCCTCTCCTTGCCTCATGCATTTCTGCCATAATCCCCATGAAAGCTAAACGATGCTCCATTTCCTGAGACCCCTCCAGTGGAGGAGCTGTTCTCTCCCTCTGTAGAATGAATCTCCCTCTTCAAACATTTGAGAACAGAACCCGAAAGCCCCCCGTCATAGAGCCATGCTCTCCCAAAGCGGAGACAGGCTCAGTGATCTCACAGATATCCAGATATTTTCGGAGGAAATCTATGAATTTCTCGGAATTAAAGGTGGCTGAGAATCCAGTTAGTCACTTCATTTTCTCATCTATTACCAAGTTTGATAGCAAATCAGTTAGAAATCCAGGTTCCCCGGCACAATAACGTTGAAGACCCAGACTGACGTGGTCCTTTGAGCCCAGGCTTTCATTAGGTTTGTGGAAAGATGGACAGCTTAAGACATAAGGGTTTTGCCGCAATATTTTTCTATATGTTGCCATAACTTGAGAGGGATTAGGAGGTGTGGTCTTATTGGAGTAGGTGTGGCCTTATTGGAGAAAGTGTGTCACTGGGGGTAGACACTGAGGTTTCTAAAGCTTAAGTCACATCTAGTGACATCATTTCCTGCTGCCCACAGATCCAGATGTAGAACTCTCAGCTACTTCTCCAGCACCATGCCCACCTGCCTGGCACCAGGCTTCCCACCATGCTGAAAATGGACTAAACTTATGAAACTATACGCCAGCCTCAACTAAATGCTTTCTTTTATAGGATCTGCCATGGTCATGGTGTCTCTTCACAGCAATAGAACACTGGCTGAGACAGAACCATAGGTTCTGTGATTACAAAGGCCAAGAAGGCTGCAGATCCTGGAGACACAGGAAATCCAATGATACAAAGCAATCTTAGCTTTAAATCCAGGAGAGTTAATAGTCTGGTGCTGAAGGCACGGGCCAGGGAAGAGGTGTGACCAGGGTAAATTCTGAAGTCCCAAGGCTGGGGAACCAGGACCTCCCATGTCTGAGATGAATGTCCTGTCTCTGAGAAGAGGGAGGGAGAGGGAAGAGAGAAGAGGAGAGAAGAAAGGAGAGGAGAAAGGAGAGGAAGGAAGAGAACTTACCTTCCTCTGCTCTTACGTTCTGTTCTCACTGGGAGTCTTGCCGTCCCTGGGCTGCTGGTCCTGGGTGCTATAAGAAAGCAGGCTGGACAAGCCATGAGGAATAAGTCAGTAGACAGTGTTCCTTCATGGCCTCTGCTCCAGTTCCTGCCTCCAGGTTCCTGCCCTGAGCTCCTATTCTGACTTCCTGGAGGATGCTCTGACGGCCAAATGAACCATTTCCTGGCCCAGCTGCTTGTGGTCCGTGTTTTATTACAGCAACAGAGACCTAATGAGGACTGGCACCTTCCTGACAGGGTAAGGTGAGTCTTTTTACACACGTTGCCAACTGGAGCACAATAATCTGCTACTCTCCTCATTGCCTGGAGTCCTTTTCTTTGCCCAGATAGACATGGCGGGGGAGGGGGGCTTGTGGCAGAGGGGGACAGTGAGGAGGTGGGTGAGAAGTCAAGGCTTTGGCAGCTTTTGTGGTTTCTTATTAACAGCAGTGGCGTCAGCAGGTGGTGGTGCCCTCTAGTGTTAGAGACCTTGTTCAGGCCTTGGATGTTGGGATGGTTAGCTGTATCAGTGTTAAGCCATCTTGCTTAGGCCCTAAGAATTTCTTAACTCTTGACAGTAGCTGAGTTACAGCTCCAAGCAGGCCTGGGTATCAGGATTCCTCCTCCCTTGATAGGGACGGGACTACTATTACAGCTCCTTAACCTGGGTTGCTCCCCAAGGCTCGGCGGTGCTCCACGACTGTTTCTGCAGGGCCTGCGGCCTCTCTTGTTGGGTGCTACATAGCTGCCCAGCCTTATTCAGCTTCAGCCCTGGGTCCTTTGCTTCCACGTTCTCCTTTGCTCCTGTTCTGGTCATTTCCCCCAAACTGTCTGGTTTCCGGGTATTCTCATCGCTTGCACAGCCTGGGCCTCTGACCGCTCCCCCCAACCTCACTCTGCTGCCTCGGCTGTCTCTTCCTTCACGTTTCTGGCCCAAGCAAATGTCAAATGGGCTAATGAAATGACTGAGTCCTGCTTCTAATTCTTTTAACCTATTAGGCTCGTGATAAGCTTCTTCCTTACAGTACCATTGGTTTTTTAGAAATAAAAGGAATCCCTTCTCAATCCAGTGAGAGATAGTTCTGGTATAATACCTAAGTCAAGGAGAGATATGGGCATCTGGCTCTCCAAGGCTGGGGGTGGGGTGGGGCTTCTAAGCATCCTGCAGGGACCAGGTCTGATCCCATCACAAGGAATTGTCTAGCTGCAAAGTCAGTAGTAAGGAGACTTGGGGAGCTGCTCTCATGAAGCAATCCAGAAGGGGCTGAGCGCTGCATGGTTCACTGCAAACAGAGAAATGTGCTCAAAGCCAAAGCTGGGATTTAAACACTGAACTGGATGAGAATCATGTAGAGAAGGTAGATCAGTTACTTTCCGATGTCTGTGACAAAACGCCCGGCCGAAGCAACTCTAGGGAAGAATGCATTCTGGTTCACAGTTTAAAGAGGCCGGAGAGGCTCAGAGGTTAAGAGCACCTGCTGCTCTTGCAGAGAGGATCTGGGTTTGGTTCTCAGCACCCACATGATGGCTCACAACGACCCATAACTCCTATTCCAGGAGATCAATGCCCTCTTCTAACTTCCCTGAGCACCAGGTACACACAGCACAAATACATGCGTGCATGCAAAACACTTATAGACATGAAATAAAATAAATAAATCTAAAAACTCTTTTAAAAAGGAAAATAGCACACATTTTATCACAGTGGGTAAGGTATGGTGGAGTTCATGGCTACAGGATATGGGACTGGGAACCACTCAGTGATCAGGGAGCAGAAAAACGAGGATGCCAGCATCATTTATTTCCCAGCTATGTATTAATTTGGGGATCTAGTGCCACCTACATTTAGGGCAACTCCTCACCTCCAGTGGGTCTTCTTGAGAAAACCCCCACAGACACACTCAAGTGTTCCTCATGAATATATCTCTGGCATGATTACTTAATCTGGTCAAGTTGTCAATTAAAAGTCACAATCACAGGTTTTAATTGTTATACCACAAGAGCATAAAAATCGGCCCTGAGTGAGGAAATGACTGGGGTTGCTAGTAAGAACAGGTCACCTAGCATGGAAGATGCATTTGGACCACTTGGACTGGAGCTGAAACAGCAAGAAGACAGCTTTGCTCCAGGCCAGGGATGCATGTTTGCAGTCATTTAATGCAAGCAACAAAGACTGGTTTCATCGCAATGACAGTAGACCTGAGCTTTGCAGCCTTCAGCTAGTATCGGTGTCACTTCCCAGTAAGATGGAGCAGATGTTGCATGAAAAGGGGCAGCAGATCCAGAAACACCCCTGGACTTCACCCAGGCTCCCTCCACTAGCCTGCTCACTCTTTGCCCTGCACTATTGTTAGCTGGTACTTATTCTATGTCCTTCATCTACCACACTCTCATGTTGACATTGTCCATTCTTGGCAGCACCTTTCCCATGTCCAGCAACAACAGTGAAGTCTGAAGTCTGGGAGCCAGGCCCAGTTAGGGCTTTACCTGGAACATCTCCAGCAGACCCTGCACAGCCCTGTGAGATGTGTGTCTTTCTGGTTCTTTTTTCAGCAATGGAAGCTGTCACTACTGCTGTAGACACCAATAAACACCCCTGAGATATATATTCTACTCTCTTCCATTCTGTATGTCAACACTGGACAGGTTCTGCTGTGCTGGCAAGCATGTTCATGGCCTGGTAAAATCGGGGCTAATTTCTTGCTCACACTTAAGTCCGGAGCCACGTTGGTTGGCTATGTATTGGCTTTGCTGGTTCTGTTCAGACACTAGATACCCCTAACCTTGGCATCCACTCCCTGTAGCAGGCAGCTCTGGTTAGTGAGATCTAGGGGGACTCAGCCATCGCTCTGGGAAGATGTTTTCCTTCTGATACTTACACCACCCTTCTTTCTCCTCCACCTTCCTTTCCAGAGTACAGGTACAGCCTTGAAGGATGAACCCACATAAGATGGTGGCACCGAGGCAGGGGCCAGAACTGTCAGCCTCCATTAGCAGAAGTTCTGGGTTGTTCTGTCCTATTGTGCACCTAATGGGGATTATCATGGTACTCAGGGTACCCTGTGAGCCAGGCCCCTGCCAGTTTAGTTTGGCTAGTGGGAGGCTCTACAGAACTCCCTGATCCACCTGCACAAGCCCTCTTCCTTTGTACCTTTAAGCTCGGCACTGATAACAGCTTTCTGCAAGATACTTGCGGGTGCTCCGCCACTCTACCTGCCTTTAGCATCCCATTCACAGCACTTCAAATGGTCCATTTGCTCAGCCATCTCCAGTCTTATCCTTGGAGCTGGTGTCTGCTGTACACTCAGAGGCACAAGCTGCTCACTGCTTCCTGACGCAGCTTGTCCTATCCAAGAAGTGGGTTGTCTCTCCATGTTTTTCCTGTGCTCCTGACTCTGCTTTGAGGGCTTGCCTGGAGGATTCTGACAGGCAGAGCTATTTTCAAGTCTCTGTGCTATTCTCTCCAGTTACCCAGCAGACTCTTGCCTGCTTCGGCGTCTGTTATTTGGGGAGTAACACCCACACGTTAAAGGATGGTTGTGAGAGATAAACTCCAGCCCATCTGTCAGAATTCTACAGGTAGCAAGACATCAGAAACAGTGGATCTGAATCTATTATCCACGGTCATGCCACGCGGAGTTGTCTGGTCTGATCAGAAGGGTGCAACTACATGTGGAATACATGGTACGTGCTTGTGCTAAAAAATAATTAGGTGTCATTCATCTGAGACTCGAATGCATCTAGGTGTCTTATAAAGTGCAGCATCCAGTGGCAGCCATTCTTATTATTAATCTCCAGAACTCCTTGACCTTAGGTCAATATTAGACAACTGATTTTTAAAAAGCAAAATAATAATGAGTTAGCAGGTGAAGAGAAGCTGAGAACTGGTGGAGGGATTTGTGGGAGTGAGGGATGCGCGGCTGGAGAGTCACCCTTGCTTCCGGCCAGTATTCCCCAAAATCACATTGGGAAACAGAGATGGGGAAATTTCTAGAAAGAGGGAATCCTGGTGTGGCACTGAGTAGACTCTCAGCATTATTGGAAACAACCTTTGGTGTTTTCACCCAGAGTAATAGTTATGTCTTGTTTATGTGTTTATTTATGGTGTTAGCAATGAAACCAGGGCGGTCTCACCTGCTAGATAGGTGCTGTCTCATTGAGCTACATCCCCATCCCTGTTAATGCTAAAGGAACCCTTACTACAACCCTTGCTTAACTGCCTCTTTAGGGGTATGGGTTACAGCAGTAATAGCTTTGTTTTTCTTAGGAAATTTCCCCTTTGAATAACAAAAATAGTAAGAATTAAAGGTTAGAAATTAGAATCTTTCTGTAACTAAATGCTTGGGCAAATTTAAAGTTGTTTTTTGTCCTACAGAAATAAATTGTTGTTTTTTAGAGTTGATTTCATTCAGCGGTTGTCAAATTTTGTCCAGTAAAACTTTTACATATAAAATGATACCTAGAATTCTAACTGGCCAGGATATTTATCAGTTAAAAATGAACTCCACCAAGCTGAACTATATGCGCAACTTTAGCCCTGTGGCTGTTTGAAAAGCCGTGTTTGAGCTGCAGATCAGACTGCATTAATATGATGGATCCTCATGACTTCCTGCCATGTGTGTGACATGGCTACTGCAGCTTTGTGTCCATCGTCACAACTGCACGCACATCAGTTGTCAACTGTTGTCTGCTCTGAGTTGCAAGGTCATTGAGAAAATCTTTGCTCATGAAGATGACACGCAACTGATAATTTTTTTTAAAATCACCTTGCAATCCAAATATAGTTAACATACGTGTAAGAAACAAAATAAAGCTCCTTAATGTATTCCCTGACTTGCCCAGAAGTCTTGTGTGGGCATTTGCTGTGAATGGGAGGTTGGTTGCTCTCCTTGCCAATTTGGGAGCAGTCACACTGGGGATGAGCCTACCTCATTGTGGACTGTTCTTCCAAGCCTCCAAGTCCAGCTCTTGAGCCCTCTGAAAGTGTGCTCACCGGACTAAGGGCGCCCATAAAATCAGAGTGGATACTGTGGGTGTGTATGCCATGAGCCCACACGGATGCTCCCTCTTCCTCCTCCTGGTAGAAACCAGACTTGAGATTACAGGAGCAGAGACCTAAAGCCCAGGGATAGCCACTCAGAGTTGTCAACTCTTAATATTAATGGTGCTATGCTCATATTATTAATTAATTAGTATCATGGTGACTTGAGAGAATGGGACTGACAGATGCTTAAATGAATGGACCATTTCCAAATAATGTTTCACACTGGTAAATGGATACGAGAAAAATCCAAGGTGGGTTTCAACTTAACAGAGGACAGAAAGTCAGTGGCTGGGATTTCAGGTTGCTCAAGATAATTCCCGCTTGGCTTTTTACTGGTCTTCCTTGGGATAGTGTCCAAGATGAAGACCTACAGTTCTTGTCTGCAAAGTGGACCAAGTCCTTCCTCTGTGCATGAGACCAGATTGTCACTTCTTGAGCAAGAACGATGTATCACACATTGGAGACAGACATTCCCTAAAATGGAAAACAATGCTATTCTTCTAATTTAGGGAAAGGGGGGGGGGACATATTTTTCTGGTAAGTGTGCCCTGATAAGAAGTGTTGGGTTAACCAGTTTCTTCCAGATACTTGTATGTAGTTTTGCTTGGTTTTCAGTGGCGTGTCTCACAATCATGGATCTTGGGGTCATTAAGGAGGATCTACACTTCCATGGAGCCGTCAGCTCTGAGGTCCATACTGGGAGCATTCAGCTCCAACAGGTTCTGGGTGACTTGAGGAGGAAATTCACACAAGACTAACCCCAAGAGATCCTTGGAGAGCTATTTTCACACCTGTCGCGTGACCACCATGACCACTGTGCCAGTGCAGGGGTCAGCTGGCCCTGCCTCTCCATGGACACCACAGCAAGAGAGCTGACCCCGCACTCAGGAGAGACGCCCCACCCCTCACCACAGGTGAGAGAAAACTGACCCTGATGGGATGGGCACAGGGGAGCTGGCTCTGCCCCCTCATCTGAGTCCAGTGGCTGGGACTGACCAGCTCGGTACCACCCAGTCTAGGACCTGCTGGAGCTAGTGAAGGTTCTGGTCCTGAGGAACAATATCCGCAGGACCTCCATGACTCGGGGTGGCTGTGGGCTATCTGAGGGGAGTTTCAGTGAGGATCCAGCGATGACCGTGTACCAGAAACCAGAGGCTTTGAACCAGACCAATGACTCACTGCAACGAACATTTGCAAGAAAGGCTGATTGGACAAAGGGTATGCTAAATGACACAATGCTGCCAGCGCCACCAAGACAAATGAAGGACTTGGAGAGGTGGGAAAGATGGAGATTTCCTGTTCTTGTTTGCTTTTTTAAAATTTTCTTTTGGCACAGGGGTGAGGGACGAATATGGGCAAATTGGGAGGTGAGCATAGTTAAGGTGCATGATGTAAAATTCCAAAAAACTAGTAAATTTTTTTTAAAAAAACTACAAATATATATATATATTTATCTCCCCAAGTATCAGAGTTGTGTATGTGTGTTGGCCTCCTACTGTCTGGCATGGTCTCACCCAGTGAGACTCCACTGGAGAAAACTGCACTGGTTCCCTCAGGGTGAGAAAGAACTAGGCATCACAGCACCTGAAGCTGGCTGATGGGCCCTGCTGGTGGGCATGCTATTCTGATTCAGTGTAGCCTGGGGATCTTAGGATCTTTTCTCTTTTCAGGCAGTCAGAGCTGTAGCCCAAATGTAGATGGCTGGCATAGAGCTGTTATCCTGGCTCTAAGAGGAAGAGGGCAGGTCCCATCCCACTGCTGTGAATGCTCCTCAAACAAGTCAGTGATGGCGACCTGGTGGTCTGGTGTGTGGCCACCAAACTGCTAGCTCACAAAAACTTCCCACGTCCCCCTCAGAGTTAACTTTCCCTGACATTCTGTGCTCCCTTGAAGCTTTCGCATACAGATCTTTGTTGTTGAAATAATAGATTGTGGGTACGGGTACTTTTTTGAAAAGTGTCTATAGAAATGAAGCCAACCCCACCAGCCCGCTGTACACTGGTAGCACTTGAAATGGGGCCACTCAATAGGCATTATCATGCACTGTGGTTTCTATTCCTCTATTTTGAAAATTGTACTAATTTCATGAAAAAAAAAAAAACCCTCAAATGTGTTTAAAGAAAAAATTGCTAGGTATCAAACTCACGAAATGTCCCTTGGTCTGGTACAGGGCAGTGTCTGTATTACTGGTCAAACCGTCATTCTCCTTCCAGCATTGGCTTAATTATGACTATAGTCAAATGCAACCACTTTAACTTGCTTGTCTTTCTTGGAACCAAGTTTGGGGGCTGCAGGCATGTGTCGGTGGCTAAGAGCACTTACTGCACAATGACGAGGGCCAGAATTCAGGTCCTAGACTCATACAAGCCAAGTATCCTTGTATGCGTCTGCCTCCAGCACCAATGGAGTCAGACAGGCGTGCAGTCTATCTGAGAACGAGAACCCCAGGTTGTGGGAGAGGGTTTGACTCAAAGCTTCTGGCCTCTGCATGTGTGCTGTAATACATGTGCACTTACATTCACACATATAAAGCTTGTGTTTAAAAAACCAAACCAAACCAAACCAAACCCACTTTCCATTTAATTTTCCCATGGCGTCTTCTACCCTGAAGCAAATGGCTCCTCTTGTCAAACTTCGCGGCTCTGATGTCCCTCTGACTCCACAAGGATTAAGACTTGACAGGCCACCACCCGTCAGAGGCTGCCCACTTTCATCCACTGACTCACTGACATGAAAACATCTGGTCTCACTGCCCAACATGTGTCTGACCTTGTTCTGTGGGGATTTTGTTTCAGATAACGGCGTCCTTTTTACACCTGAATGGAGGAGCAACATCAAGAACCCGAGAAAGGATTGTTTTTATGGAGAGTACATATTTGAACCCAAGAGCGGTGCCTTTTCTTAAATACTCAGATCTGGTTCATGGCTTGAAGATTAGGCTGATTATAGACAGGAGGGTGAGATAACATCAGGCCCAATGCTCAGTTTACAAATGAAACCTGGGCCCTAAGGGGGTGGACCAGGCCATATGGGGTCTGGAAGCAGGGATGGGAACAGGCAGAGTCCTGGTTTCTCTGGGGCTATCCTTCCATGTGATTGCCATAATGTGGGTTCGTGAGGACCCTACCAGATATGCTGGCTGGTGGGTCCTCCAAAGCATCCCATCCTCCCGCACGTACCACCACACAGAGCCAGTGATCCACAATCAAGAGAAAAGATATTTAATTATTTCTCAGTCTAGTCTCTTAAAGCGCTCAAAGTGTTTTCACAAATGCAAGGGGAGGGATTGTTCTCAGCCAACATTTACCAGTGATTCCGACACACGCAAAGAAACTGCCAATCACGGTGCTTTATACTTACTTTAATTTCTGCACTGAAAAAGAAAAAAAAAAGGTAAAAACATGACAAGTTACAGTGACATCATCTTGTCCTTAATCTCTGCTCTTGGGGCCAGAGGGGGGGGAAGAGACAGGAAAACATTGAAGCATGGTTATCATGTGACCAGGACACCTCAGTCTGGCTAAGGGCTTTACTCGCCTAGACATGGTACTGTCAGTGCGCCAGTTCAGGAACAAGACAGACAACAGTCAAGATACATTAAAAAAAAAAATAATTTCCATGATTTCCGTTCTTAAAATCAAGCACAAAATCTGATCTGACAATGAGGTCAAGGTTCACGTGTCCCCGTGGGATCTGGGGATGGCTCCAGGGAGACAGCCATGTAACATGACTAACACCAAGGAGCAGACACCTGTTCTCCACAGAACGCTGACACAGGGGTCTGTAGAGCAGCTCCTCCTCTCCAGTGCAGCTGCATCCTGCATGGGAAAGGGGAGTCGTGGCCTGCTCCCTACCCAACTTCCTGATAAGCTGCAAGAGCCACAGGGGCTGGGGTCTGTGCTTTGGAGGCTGCTGCCTCTGGAATGTTCCACGCTCTCATGGTCTGGTGGGCTGTAAGTTTTTAGGTACGCTCCACACGCTGTTTAAGTGCTTGCTTTATTTCTCATGTGCAAACTGTTACTGTCTAAAGCTTTCAGAAGGACGCGTACAGACGTGGACACCCTGCAGAGAGGAGGGTATTCACAGGCCCTGCTCACTCCCGGGGCAGGCGGGAAGGGGAGCATTACAGAAATAGTTAAGAGAAGGGTGCTCCGAGGCAGTTAAAATCTAGTCCCTGATTCGGTCCATGGGGTGAGCGGTGTCCTCAGTAGGTGATTGTCCACTCCTTCACAGAGGCGTCATGGGAGGTGGTGACCAGTGTGTGCTCATCCAGCCAGGCCAGGCTGCTGACATGGTGCAGCCGGTGAGCATCTGGGAAGAAGAAAGCAATGTGAGGAAACGGGCCCACTCTGCCTCTCCCTATATTTGATTAAGAAGAGAGAAGCCAAGGCTAAAGTCATCAGTGAGAACCAGAAACTACCACGGAGGCAGTTTCATTTTCACAAGGACAACAAGTTTGTGAGGGCAGAGGCAGGACCAGGTGAACTCAGCCTTGTACCAATTCCAGGCTTCTACAATGCCAAGTGGTTCCTCTCTAATTCCCAACACTGATATATATCACTAGTCAGACAAGAAGAACAGACACACGTGTGAGTCCACAGGATCTACATTCACAGATTCAACCAGTCAGCTCCACACTGGCTCTGAGCTCAATAGACCAATCAGTTACTCCGTCAATACCACAGCATGACAAGCGGATGAAGTGCACTGATGCTGTGTCAGTTTATATACAAACGGTGCCGTGCCATTTCCAACAAAGGACTTGAGGTCTTTGAATTTTGTTACCTGAGGAGGTCTTGTTACTAAAGTGGAAAGGATGGGTGGGGAATGGACAACAAGAGTTGAGGACGTGTCTGGTGCCCCTCCAGAAGTCATACCAGAGTGATGGGATTCCAGCTGCCATCTTACCTCCATTATTCTTGACTCCAGCCATGAGATCCTGCATCTTTGGACTCCTTCAGCTCAAACTTCTCACAAAGCCCCAAGGACCTCCCAGTTCCAGGAAAGGGGTTCCAACAGGATTCCTAGTTCCTAGGCCCAGGTAGCTCCTAGCCTAGATCAGCAGCCTAACCTAGGTGGAGCAGATGTCTTTGGGGGGTCGGGCCATCCTGGGCCAGAGAACTCCCTAAGCTGCAGCACTCTCCATGGCAAGGCCAGGAGTCTGTGACCACAGCAGACAGACGCCAGCACTGTTCTTGGACCACTAGCGCTGACACAGTACCTTTCTGACCCATTTACTTGTGAAATTTCTAGATTTCCTTACAAACCAAAATGGCTCCTTGGAAGTTGCTTCAGGATTCCTCCTCTGGTCTGCCTTATGTGAATTCTGACACAGCAGATAGTGGGTCTCCCTAACTTGCAGCTGTTGGGGTGGTCTCAGGACAGCTTTAAGATAGGCTAGGATCTCTGTTCTGGTACACACAGAAAGTTGTCTCCCAGGGGACAGTATAAAATGGAATGTAGCTGTCTCACTCAGGATCACCAGCCATATGTGACTCTGGATCCTAGCATGGAACTACCAGCAGAAGCAGTGTGATAAGATAACGGATAACCAGAATAAAGATTAAAAAAAAAAATCTGTCTCCTTTGAAAATATGGCTACTTGGAAAAACATGCTTCCCATTACTCTACTGACGGCACCACGGTGGGACTGAGCTAACTTAGTTGTGAGTTAAGGCACAGGAGCAGGGTGGGAAAGAAAGGTATCGAAAGTTTTTCCTCATTTATGTCCTACATATGGAGAGCAAGGATTCCTACTGTAATGAGTGTCTCAGGATCCCTCTGCACAGGCCAGCAGAGTGTCTGGTGTGGGCTGGGGGAGGGAAGGACAAAGCCACATCTCCATCAGGTCACCTTTTAAAGCACAGACCCCATTTGACCCTAGGAAGCGTGGTCAGGGAATTGACAGGCTGAGACCCAGGGTAAGTTACCTTGGATCTTCACTTTGGTCTCTGGATCACTCAGTGTCCATACGTATACCATCATGTCCATGCCACCAGAGGCAAAGTGTTCATTGTCTGGTGACCAGGCCAGGCACACAATTTTTGCATGGTGTCCATAAAAAACATTGTTCTCCTAGTACAGAAAGAAAACAGAGGCATAGGATCGTAGTGCAGGCCAGAGGGCACGTGTCCTCCCAGCCAGCCTCCACAGTAACAGGGATCCCAAGAGTTCCAGCAGGTATCTGCCATTCACAGAGTGGAAGACATAACTGAGCAGGTCAAAACCCAAGAGCATCTGGCTAGGGTGGGTCCTCCCTTAGGTCTCTAGTACAGGGCTCTGCACCCTACTCACCGAGTAGCCATCAGCCACACTGAATACTGTGACCACCTTACTGGCATCACACACAGCCAGGAAGGCGCCATCATGGGAGTAGGCCACGTCCGTCACTGGCCCCTTGGCTTCTAGGAGCTTGCCTTCATCCTTTAGTGTGGTGCCCAGGATGGAGTATACACGCACATTGCCATCCTATAGGCAGGGATAGGAAGTGGTCACTCCTTAATATCCACACTATGTGCCCTCTGTCACAGCGGAAGGTCAGGTTTTTCACTAAAGAAGTACTCTGCCATGGCCCAGTAGACACCAGTATGAGCCCAGGGCTCTGATTGCCAAGAAACAGCTGGTTCCTCCTTCCATACTCCCTTATGCATGTCACCTCAACTGGGCAGAAAAGACTGGACCCCAGGCCTCCTTACTGTTGCTCTTGGTGTTGGCTGGCTACCAAATAGGCCCCATAAATAGTGTTCACAGCTCCCTGAAAGGTCAATCTGGAGAAAACTGTACCAACAGCTTCCCCGTCTCTAGGGGCACCAGTTGTGCTGGGCAAGCTACATATATCTGTCTCCAGCAAGCTTCCTGCCATCATGTGCCAAGTATGCCTTGTATAATTGCTATTCTTGGTTATTAACTTGACTATATCTGGAATTAACTAAAACCCAAGAGCCTAGGAATATCTGTGAGGCTTTTTTTTTTAAATTTATTTATTTATTAAGGATTTCTGCCTCCTCCCCGCCACCGCCTCCCATTTCCCTCCCCCTCCCCCGATCAAGTCCCTCTCCCTCATCAGCTCAAGAGCAATCAGGGTTCCCTGACCTGTGGGAAGTCTTTTTTTTTTTTTTCTTAATTGAAGCATTTGAAGTGGGAAGACCACTTTTAATCCAGAATTTTGTTTTTTGTTTTTTCAAGACAGGGTTTCTCTGTGGCTTTGGAGCCTGTCCTGGAACTAGCTCTTGTAGACCAGGCTGGCCTTGAACTCACAGAGATCCACCTGCCTCTGCCTCTCAAGTGCTGGGATTAAAGGCATGAGCCACCACCACCCGGCTAATCCAGAACTTTTAAATCAGGAAGATACTTTAATCTGTGCTACACCTGCTGGCTGTCTATAGGAAGGACATGGAAGGACGCTTGCTTTCTTTGTTCTTCCTCTCACAGGCAAATCCATTCTTTCTCTGGCATTAGAGCATACTTCTTCAGGATTCCAGTGTATACTGAAGACCATGGCCTTTTCCAGGCCCCAAATTGTTCAGATACCAAGGTCACAGGGTAAAGAAGAAAAGGACCTTACCGAGCCCCCAACAGCCACTGCGTCCCCACCAGGGTGCACAGCCACGACTTCGGGCTCGTAGCCAGGGTTGTCGATACTGAAGCACTTCTTCTGGTCCTTCAGGAGGACAATCTGTAACATGAAAGATGTAGTCAGGTCAGTGGCCCCTTGAGTCACTGTTCATCAGCAGGAAAGATGAGTTCTGGTTAGTGGCTCTGGGCTCTAAGCCACACCCTGGGCCAGTCTCAACCTCGATAAAAGCATTTCCTCCCTCACTGTAGAGACCGTGTTACTTTTAGTTGCAGGCCAGAACCTGAGAAAATGTTCAGTGACAAGCATGTGAAGTGCTGATCTCTGAAGGGCAAAGGGCAGAAGTACCAGGAAGGGACTTGGTTCAACCATCAGGGAAAGTGGCCTGACTTGAGGATTCCACCTCTAGATCCTAGATCCTAGGTCATAAGAAACAACTAATGCCTGTATAGTGCAGGTTTTTGTTCAGCCTGGAGGACAGTGTGTTATCCAAAGTAATAGTAACTAAGGTTACTGGACACTCAGCACAGAGTTGTTTGTGCAGCCCTTCAGGGCACCAGTGCAGGTCTGTGGGAACAACTGTGCAGCAAGGAAGAGGAGGAGCTGGGAGGCATAGCATAGTTGGGGTGGGGGTGTAGCAGGGGGTCTGCAAATGTACTGCTCTGAGAGAACCCTCAAGACCTACCCCGCTCTAAGAGAGGTGGAAGACTATGTGTGGAGAACGCTATACCACACTCAGTCAAGCTGGGGCAGGCCATGTTTGCCCGAGCAGCAGACACTTCCATGTGTTTGCTGTTAGGACTTTGGAGATATGTGGCAGCCTGATCTTAACTAAGCTACGTTCTGGTTAGGGGTAAAGGTCATACATGGACCTTGCCTTGCCCCCCACAACAGCAGATAAAATGTTTACACACATGCACAGAGAAAAGCCCTTCTTTTGGGAGATGGTGCCCTAATCTGCCATTACTCTGTGGAGGAATTTGTCACTACCTTCTGAATGACAGGTAATCTGAATCCCTGCTTTCACCCACCTTGGCTAATTCTTCTGATCAGCCTCAAGGACAGGGTCAGCTTAGGGCCACTATGACCTCAGATGAATTAACTGGGGCCTGGACAAAGAAGTGCCTGTCTGAGGCCTTCCCAAAGAAAAGGCCTTAAGTCTTCACGTACTGTTCACCAGGGCCAGGTGCTGATACAAGGCTGACAGATCTGTCATGGAGAAGCAGCTGCCCAGAGAGCCCCATGCAACACATTCCTTTTTGTGCCTTGTGGCTGTGCATACTGAGTTACTTGGCAATGCCATCGAATTATCTGGGACACAGAATCCACGCTCCCTTTAGCAATCAGCTTCACAGACCAGGGAGGGGTGGGGAAGATTCTGAATGGCTCTTTCTTCAGCAGAGTCTGTCACTCAAGCCAATAGGAAGCACTAGTCAGCTTCTGGCTCTGACCACAGATGGGATGCCTGGGTTTGCAGAGATGACACATTGTGGAACAGAATTCTGCACAAAGTAGGTCAGGCACAGATGTGAGCCCAGGGCTCTGTTCTAGAGGAACAGATATGCAGGAACTAGAGAGTTAGACCCTATCATGGCCTGGGATCTACCTTCTCATGTGGCAGTGTCACCCCAGCTGAGTTGTACTAGGAGTATGACAACTTTATCTTCACAATCACCCCGTGCTTTTGTTAGAAAGAACATAAAAGCTCAGAGAGGGTGAGCTTCATTAGGGAAAGGCACATCTGCAGAATAATGGCAAAGCCATATAGCTGAGTGCCTCAGACCTCACGGAAAAATGGCTCTATAATTTAGTCTCATGAGACCAGCTCTGCCCTCTTCCTGTGTCTCAATTTTGGGGGCAGCACTTTGCTAAAAGGTCCTAACTAGTAGCAGAGTGAGTCCATGCAAAGGCAACCCTGTAGCACAAAACCCTGGCTACACGTAGTTGTCATCTTGACACAACCTAGAGAAACCTGGAAGATGGAACCTCAGCCGAAAAACTGCTTTAAATTAAACAGGTGTGTGGGGGTATTGTCTTGACTACTAATTGACACACACAAGGAGGACCCAATTCATTATGGGCAGTACCATCCCTAGGCAGGCATTCCTGGGATAGGAATGAGACCAGCAAGCAGCATTTCTTCAGAGCTCCTGCTCTAGTGGTCCTCAATGATGGCCTGAGTGGCTGCTCTTCCATAAGTCCTGAGTTCAATTCCCACAACCACATGGTGGCTCACAACCATCTATGAGATCTGGAGCCCTCTTCTGGTGTGCAGGCATACATGCAGGCAGAATACTGTGTCAACCTTTCTTCCCCAAGTTAGTTTTGGTCTGTGTTTTATCACAGTATCAAAAAAGGAAACCAGAACATGAGTCATGAGTGAAATTTAGAAACTAGACAGTAGTTATACATCTCATATTCCACTACTTCTGGTTAAAATGCAGCCAACCGTACCTGTCCAATGCATACGACCACGGTATATCCCCCAGGGCCAACAGCTACACACTTTGGTTGAACATCCAGTTTCACAACACCTTGTCCACTGTTGGGGAGGAGGGAGGGCAGTTACTTCCACATTCAGCTGGTTCAGCACGGTTATTAATACATACTGAGAAAATTGCACCTCTTAACTATATGGAGAAGAAAATCCTACTGTAATCTCTCCTGAAGGGCAACTTGCTAAAATTTGAGGTGACAAATAGGGCACTGAGGTCTTTTTATCATAAAGGGAGACCAGAGTAGGGAAAAGGTATCAGCAACAAGTGGAGGTTAGAAGTTGGGTAGATTCTTCCTGTACACCTGTGCTAAAAGCAGACATATTATCCCCACCCAGCTGTAGGCTCGAGACTGGATTTTCTAGGTATATACAGAATTGAGTTCTGCTCCTCCCCTCAAGGTTAACTAAGATTCTAATACCTTTAATGAAGACCCAGTTCCCTCTTATATTAGACAAATGCTATCAAAACTCACCTAGAATAATTTATAGCCCTATCTTTCTTGAAAATATTAACAAGCTTCCACAGAACTGAGTCAAGCCATGGTTGGCCACCAGAGTGCCCAAGTCTTGACTGTTGCAGCCATGGGTTGCCAACAGGACAACTTTCATGAGTGATATCACAAGGCAATAAGAAGCAGACAGCCGAGACCCCTGGGTTCTCAGATGCCAGTGGCCACTCATCAAAACAGACTGTACACATTGGCAGGTTTGCTGCCAGTCACACACGTATCTGAAGTGGGACCCTTATAAAAATGCACTCCTGCCAACCCCACCCTTCTCCTGGTCAGACACATTTCTACCAAAATGTGAGCTACAAGATGGTCTACCAAGAACTGCTTTACAGGGTGGAGTTGGGGGTGGGTGGGAGGTCTTGCTAAACTAAGGTCAGTGGGTCTATTTCTGAGTCAACGACTTGGAGCAGCCCATCTCAGCCCTCTTGCCTGTTCTCACCTTCCATTGCTGAGGATGGACACCTCTGATTCAGTATCCACTTATACTCTAAACAGGAGGTGTCTCCTTATACCCAGCATCTGGCATGCCATCAATCTGTGAGCTTCCCTTGAACTTTTCAATAGCCTGAGCTTTATTGTCACTACCTCTACTGGCAGAAAGATACAAAGGAAAGCAGACAAAATAATAATGCATGGGCTGCATCTGCTTTGGTGCAGAGTCTACAACTGGCCACACCTATGAGTCTGGTTACTAGGGCCCTGCCACTCAGTATCCTGAGCTTAGTACCTGAATGATGTTCAGAAACAAACATAAAGGGCAGACATAAACCCCTTGACATGGAATGTTACAGGCATGTGGCTCCTTCTGGGCCTCTCTAGAGTCATGGCTGGCTTCCTCGGGCAGAACGTACCTGTAGTCCCTCAGCGTGAGGTTGGTGTACCGCACAGTGTCGTCCATGCTGCAACTGACCAACTGGCCAGACTCATCCACCGTCATTCTGGACACCTGATTGGTGTGGCCTTTTCCAGAGAAGGAGTCATTCTCTCCTGTCTCTGAATCCCAGTAATGTGGAGTACAATTAAGGAGAAACCAGACCTCAGGATGACGGTATCTACTGCACTGGACAGGCATGGCTGCCCTTCACACAGACAGAAGACACCACAGGAAGAACAGGAGGCATTCTCACGGATGGCCAAGCTTAGAATTTCAGAGCTAAGGCAGTGTAAGTCAGTGGGGCAGCCTGGCTACTAGCCAAGAGACCAAGGCAGTAAATAGCAAAGCCTTGTTTTAAGAAGGCACATAAAGCTAGCGTGCTGGATACAGGCTGACTTGTCAATGATGGACACGGCAGCTGACACACCTCATGTATCATAGTCTAAAATCTAACTTTCTGGGTGCCAACACAAGGCCACGGTAGGCCAGGAAGTTCCATAATATGTGGTACTTGCAGTCAGAACACAGGCACACAATAAACACTGTATATATAGTACTGTAACCTCTGGACTATAGGCTACACATA
Source organism: Microtus ochrogaster (assembly GCF_000317375.1). NCBI lineage: Eukaryota > Metazoa > Chordata > Mammalia > Rodentia > Cricetidae > Microtus > Microtus ochrogaster. The sequence goes on from NW_004949103.1 coordinate 4,419,161, forward strand.
AAACAAATGATTTCAGGTTTAGACTTGGGTCCCACTCACAAGGTTGGTATCTCTATGTAAATACTCTGGAAACAAAAACAGAAAAAACACTTTTGGCCACACAGTTTCACCCTTTTTAGGATGGGAGAGTTTCCTGGGTCTTGGGAAGAGAAAAGTTGTCTCCAGCACCACGGGAAGAGAAAAGTTGTCTCTGTGTCAGCTCCACAGTCAAAGGATATTGATATGTCCATCATGGCTCCCGGAATAGATGTAGGACTTGCCACCATTTCTGTGCACTGTCAGACATTGGATGGATTTACTGTGACCCTGAGAGGGAGACAACAGGATGGGGTGAGCCGAGGTAGCAAGTCCTACCCTCTGCCAATCATGAGCTGAGTTATGCTGGAACCCCAGCCATAAATAAGTCAGGAGCTACAATTAGTCATCCATCTCCCAGTCAGCTGATCTGACAAACCTCCATATGCTGCCTCCCTCAATACCTAAAACCCACACCTGGGCTAAGGACAAGGTCTACACCAAAGCCTAGCACTTAGGACCTAACCCTTATCCCTGCTGCCACCCATGAGCACATCGGCTGGGTCTCTCTCAGGGTGTAAGGCAGCCAGGATAGGATTATACACTGGAGGCCCTGGTGCTTTAGGGGTGACCACTTTGGCTTAGGCCCTCCTTGGTACTTATTCTTCCTAGTATTTCTCCCAACTGATGAAGGAGGTGGCCTTGTGTACACAGGACTCTCTAGAGAGCACCTCTCACCTTCTCTGTGACTGGCTCAGAGAGCATGTCTTGAGCTCTGACCTCACCCTTTCCCTGGGTTCCCCCACTAGCCTTGCTGGTCTGCTTCATGTTTGGGGCTTCTTCCCTACATCTTGTCTCAGGGATCCTGTGGGTCCCTTTATTGCTACAATATGGCATTTACCCTCAGCTAATAGTGACAGTCCTTGGTAGAATGCACTGTATAATGTGCCCAGGCTGTGTTCTGTTCAGCACAGTACGAGCCTCACGGGAGTCCAGGAGACTTCCTGGTCTGCTGCATGAAAACCTAAGCTCAGCAAGATTCTGGGGACCTGTGTGTTTCTTGGTTGCCTCTGGCAATGGCCCTGCTTGAAAGATTTAAGATTTCAGCCTTCATCACAATGTCTAGTCCTCTCTGAGGTTGGGTTGTTTAAAAAGCTAATATTCTTAGGTGATTCTCACACACCCTCAAGCATGAGAAACAGGCTAGAGAAAGCAGCACATAGGCCAGCTCCAGAGACCCAGATGGAGTTCCTCGGGGCAGCCAGGAGCCCTTTGCTATAAAGCTCCCAGGTAAGGCGGCCATGTAGCCAGGGCTAAGAATCGCATTCTAATCTCAAACTTCTGGTTCCCTGGTACAGCTCGTGTTCTTGGCAGCCTGAGAGCAGCAGTGGCCACCTGGCATGAGCTATACTGCTGTACAAAGAGGATGAGATATAGGTTTCTTTGAGAAGTTTTATCTGTACAATTTCTCACAATTGAAACTGAAGCCATAGCACAGAATTGTCTGTCTCTGGGAAGCTCTGGCTTCATCATACATGACTTCCCACCCGCAGTGGTACCCATGTTCTGTCACACACCCAACCCTGGTCTGGGACCCAACAACAGAGGGGCTCCCAATTCTGTCCTCAGGGTCAGCACCAAGTTGCCTTGTTCTGGGAAGTCACTCAGTGGGGACTGGGAGGTCAGGAGATCCCCTTTGAATAGCAGGTTGTACTGGCTAGAGAAGAGATGGGACTGGGTATTTTTTTTACTGGAACAGCTTAAAATGTAAACTCTGGAAATTATTAGCAATTAGGATAAGAAGTGGGGAGCAGGAAAAGGAGCCTATGTTCTGGGTAGTTTTATGCCCACTTGATACAAACTAAAGTCATCTGAGAAGAGAGAACTTCAATTAAGAAAATGCCTCTATAAGACTGGGCTATAGGCCACCCTGTAGGACATTTTCTTAGTGACTGATGAAGCAGAGCCCAGCCCATTAGGGTCGTATTATCCCTGGACTGTTGGTAATGTGTTCTATAACAAAGCAGGCTGAGATAGACATGAAAACAGCATCCTTCCATGGCTTCTGTAGCTCCTGCCTCCAAGTGCCTGTCCCTTCCTTCGATGGTGAACAGATATATGGATGTGTAAAGCCAAATAAACCCTTTCCTCCCCAAATTGCTTTTGGTCATAGTGTTTCAGCATGGCAATAGTAACCCTAAATAAGGAAGCTTGGCTGTGGAAAACCTCCCTTAAAATCATGGCTCAGTCATTAAGGACCCTAAGATCTTCCAGAAGACAGGGTAAAGGTGATCCTGGGGGCTGACCCACTTGGCTACAGATCTCCTGAGAGGCTAAAGTGGCAGAGGCAGATGGAGGCAGAAGTAAGACGTTCACTCAGCCAGGAAAGCACAACGTGGCCTGCAGCACTTGGCTTGAACAAGCCCTAGGGAGGGTTTGGAACCTCAAGGTATGTTCTGTTCAGGATGGCCTTTGGCAGCTGGTCCATTTGCTCCTGTCCTCTATTCCTGTGAACTCCAGGGTATCCCTTATGCCCATTTTCAAACTACACCATGATCCAGATTCAAGGCCATCCCTCCCACTGACTCCTAGCTGAGCCCCCATCTCATTTATTCACTCAGCCTCCATGCTCTATATCCTGTCTTAACACTCAGAACGTTCCTGGTCTTGTCTTGAGTTGTGAGGCACAATGCAAGTCCTAACAGAAAGTCAAGCCACTCAGGAAATAGTGACTTTCAGCAGCAGAGAACAGCGCAGACCCTAACTGTGCATTGCTCACAATACTTCCAGGGGGTTACTAATGTCCCAAAATATCAACTTGACTTCTGCCGAAGGGTCAAGGAAGCCTGACATTTCTGCTTCCATTTGACTATCCCCGTTTCCCCATTTCACAGCAGACCACAGGAGTCTGTTTCCTAGGCACACCATACCTAGAACAGGGCTCACCTTGATGACCCGGAGGGGCTTGCTGGGATTGTTTTTGTCCAGGTAGTTGATGTATCCAGACAGGGAGATGCTGAGAAGGTGGTCCTTCTGCCACAGGCAGCCCAGCTGCTGGTCCAGAACATTGGAGCCCATGGGAAATGTGCTGACCACAGAGTTCACATTGACATCCCAAATCTTAGAGGTTTTATCTCCAGATGCAGACAGCAAATGAGTGCTATCAGGACTCCAACTAATCTATTTCAACAAAACAATGCCGTATGTCAGAGGGTTTCAGAACCACATGTGCCCCGAAAGTAGCAGCCTACAGCCATCGTTTCACAATAGAGAATAGGGAACTGAAGAAAGTGTTAGGATGAGCCTAGTTCCCAGGGTTCCTGCTCAGCCATTGGCTGCACCCATCCAACTATGACTTAAAGCTGTGCCATGGTTCAACTCTTATCTGCTTACATCAATATTCATCTAGTTTCGAACAATCTACGATGACTTGACTATCAATACAGAACTGGCTAAATTAAAATCAGCAAATCAGGAAACATCCTTATACTCACAGCATAAATTCCTCCGTCATGGGCCTTGGTTCCTCCAAGGGCACACACTTTCTCTCCTGTCTTCCCATCATAAATGAATATCTTCAAGAAACAAACAAGTTATTAGAAGCTGGTGTAGTGTGCCATTACCCCACCATTTCCCTAGCAACTGTGGCTATACAGTTGGAGCCTTGAGCAGTCTTTGAAATAAGAGACCTTTATCTGCTGAACTTTGGTGATCCCTGGGAGTGGGGAACAGGGAGCACTACCATGAACCTGCCTAGGTATAGTCCCCCTCTCTGTGCCAGTTCTTACCTGGCCATCAGCGCTAGCTGTGGCAAATCTGTTCCCATCAGGAGAGAACCGCACACAGTTGACAAAGCGGCTGTGATCCTGTGGGAGAGAGGGCTGTCATACACTTGACAAAGCTTACAAAAGCATTCTACTTAGGCCCCTTCCCCCAAACACAGGTAGGATTCATTAGTCCACAGGAACATTTTAAGCTTAGAGAAACTCCCAGGCAGTCCCTCAGCATAGCTCAGTGTGAAAGGCTATTCTTCAGTCAGGCCTCCCTCCCTTATCAAGTGCCTCCTGATGCATCCATCCTCTTCCCTCTGAGGCCCCAGACGGCTTATGTACTAATTGCTGGCTCTGAGATAGCATTAAGAGGCAACTTCTGGCAGGCCTAGTTAGCTCTGGGGGTGTTTGCTGAGGAACAAATGAGTTTTTAAAAAAAATCAAGCAGTGGCTGTGACTTTCAATCAGGACGAAGAGTCTAAGACCAAGGCTTAAGGCAGGCCAGGGCAGTACCTAGTCTTGGGAGGTAGTAATGGCACAAAGGGCCCCTGCTCTAGTTCTGGAGACTCCTTATTTATGTTTGTGTTTGCCTGCTGTTCTGCTCTTCTGGTTACTCTCATCTGTTTAACTGCAGTTTCTCACGAGGCACAACTTGCCACACTGCATGGAATCAGTCTTTCCAAGTTAGGGCCTCATTAGCTCTGCCACTGTCACAAGTTGTCACCATTTCATGCACAGGGCCATGGCAAGCTTTAGGGAAAACTCTTCACAGCAGAGCATGAGACTCAATGGAGTTGGGCAACTTAAGCTGCAACAGTTGTGAAAATCCAGAGTCCAGTTTCTTTTTCTTTTTTTCTTTTCGAGATAGGGTTTCTCTGTGGCTTTGGAGCCTGTCCTGGAACTAGCTTTGTAGACCAGGCTGGTCTCGAACTCACAGAGATCCGCCTGCCTCTGCCTCCCGAGTGCTGGGATTAAAGGCATGCGCCAGACTCCAGTTTCTTGTCTGCATTGACTTGCCTACACTGGCAGGCCTGGGCAGGTTCTGGCCAAGGGGCAACCTAGTGGGTTACAACCTTAACTCCTCAGACTGAGTGCCACCCATTCTGACATCTATCTCTGGGTGCAAAGAAGCCTGCTACACAGGAGACCCTGTGTCTCACATCTATTAGTTGCAGGGCTCAAGATGATGGAAGCAAGATCTCAGAGCCAAACCCCTTCCTGACCTCTGTGGTGTGGTATACACACCTTCTTTTGGTCAAGGTCAAATAACCCAGAGGAGGTACTGATGGAGCCACAGCTAGACCAGAATATCCAGCTCACTCCCCATTAATCTACCCTCAGCACAAGGGTTTCACACTGGGTCCTCAAATGCCTGCTCTGCCTATTCCACAGAAAGAAAGCAAAGGAGCCACACTGGTGTCAGCTTACTCTTGGACCCTCTATTTACACAGGGTTATTAGGGCACTCTAGAATTCAGAGACTTAAGTGCCCATTCCAATAGAGACACCCAGAGACCAGAGGATAGACCAAGGGTACAGACTTGTTACTGTGTAAAAGGAACATGTAATGAAAGGAACATTAGAGAAAAGCAGACAGCAAGTACTCAACTCCAGCCTCTAACAAACTCCTTGTCCCTTGTCACTGCTTCCCTGGGGTCAGACAGACCCTTAGTACTTGACTGGCCAGATGCAGGGTGATCTTAGGAGGCAATACTGGAAACAACACATAGACTCCAGGACCTCCATCAGAGCTTGTGGTCAAGCTCCAAAGCTTTTACCTTTGTGGGACTCTCTTGGAAAATGCACAATCTGGTAGAGGTGAGGTACTGTGCCCTAGAGACCACACAGGTTTAAGAGACTAAGAGAAGGCTGGACAAAGCAGACAAGGAATGGGTGACAGAGCCTACATGAGCCCATTTAGAGCCCTAGTCCATCATTCCTTTCTGCAACTCAGGCACCAGAGTGTATATGGGCAGGAGACATGCCTGCTCCTGAAATAGACCCTGTGCAGGCAGAACAGCCAACAGTAGCCCATTAGCCAAAGAAAACGAGGGCTAATAATAGTGTTTTCCACAGACAGGGCCCAGTAGTGTGGAGGGAGTTTGGAAAGTGTCTCAGTGAGTCCAGGAGTTCAGCCACGTCACATGGCTGCCAGACCCCTCCACTTGATGAGACAAAGACTTCTGGTCCTCAGCCCAGTCTTCCAGAGGTATCACATTCAACCTCATTGGTCTAGTCTTCAATATCCCTGTGTGAAATGTTCCATTCTCCTGGAATTACTCTTGCCCCCTTGTAGCCAACACTTAATGAACATGGGTATAGACTGTATCAGTGAGTTCCCCAACCCCACACTCCTACACTATCCCCATCATCTTCTTCACCACCACCACCACCAAAAAAAAAAAAAACAAAACCCACCACATACACACAAAAACCCCAAACCAACCAAACAAAGAAAACACCACCACCAACAAAAAAACAAATAAAAAAAAAACCCCCTGAAAAAACAAAAAAAAAAAACAAAAAAAAAAACCAAAACCCCAAACCAACCAAACAAAGAAAACACCACCACCAACAAAAAAACAAATAAAAAAAAAACCCCAAACAAAAAAACAAGTTTCGAGTAGACATTCAAATCTACTCCACTGATGGGGATTCAGGTGCTCTTGAGCTCTTTAATGGTCTGACTCTATACTGGACACGCTTGTTACCCACGTTGGCTTATTAAAGACCTTCTGCAGAAGGCCTCCTGAATTCACACTGGTCTCTCAAAGGGAGAACTGTCTGCAGATGATGGGAGAGCCCTGCTCCAAAATCCCAAAGGTCTTCTCTATGATTCATCCATACGGGCATGCCAAAGGCCTCCAAAGAGCATCCCTAATGTTCTTTGGGATGTTTACTGACATCTCAAGTACCACTGGGTCTGCCAGGAAAGGCAAATCTATAACCAGAATAGGTACCTACTCTACAAAGCATTATCCTTCTCCATTAAGAAGTGGTCCAACGCGGTCTACCTGCCTTGTTTGGTTGGTTGCCCTAGAGAATGGTGTGATATTGGGGGCTCAGTGTTTCTCTCTACAGTTAGAAGATCTGGCATTTATCAGCAGCTGAGGCCAGATCAACCTTGATGAGTAGAAGTCCATATTGCCAATCCCATGCAAAATCTCCATCTCTGCTATCATGGCCACTTTTTCATGGGTCTACTGGGCAATAACAGGGATGGCCCACTCACCCCTTCTAAGGCCAAGAGTGGACCCCCCCCAGGGGAAATCTGCCCATCTCATCCATGGTCTCTCCTTTGTTCCTGGAGGGTTACCTCCTAAGGTCACCTACTACATCCAAAATCCACAGTGGGTATAGACAAAGTAGTACTTTGGTCTATTCCAGGAAAAAGGTTTCTCCACCCTACTTTCAAATATGGACAACACCCAAGTGTGGTAGCTAGGGCTGGCAGGCATAAAAAACTCTGGCTACAGGTAAACCTGGGCTCACTTCAGAATTGCTCAAGTCTATGCCCTGCTCTTAACAACGATGTGATGTGATATGATCTCCAAACTTGGACCAGCAAGTTGGACATGACCTTGGTAGATCAGGTCCTATTTATCTTTCTCCCAGCTACTATTTTCCTTCTGAGGTTAGCATATCACAGGCTGGTCTCATCACGTATCACACAAATTCTTAACAATTACTTTCTGAGGCAGCAGCTTGAACTCACCCCCCAACTGTGCCTTGTCCCAGTGATACACTATGGGCTCTCCTCCCAATGCTCAGGAAAGCTCTCACAGGGCAACTACTTCAGCCCCAAGACCCTTACAAGTCCTGGGTTTCTTGCCTAAAGACAAAGCATGAGGTAGAAAGCAGATGTGAGATGCTTGACTTCAAGGACAGAGTGCCTGTGGGCTGTTCACTTGGATGAAGATTCTAGCAAGCACAGGCTATTTGGCCTGCAGACAGAAGGAAGTAGAGGTAGCCTGGTTCCTAGCATTCATGCACTAAGGGATAAAATATCTGGTGAAAAAGGATTGCTATATGGATTTCAGTTTAAAAAAAAAGTTAATCTTCTCTAACAAACATAATAACAACAAAAATCCAACACCCTCACATAATTTTAGTTAAAGCCACAGATATTTTAATTTTTAAAGCCTTTCACTAGGAAGAGCTCAATGAACTCCTTAGAACCACTACAGGTCCAGCTTTTGTTATCAGACCCCACATGTGGGCACACAGTCCATCTTTTACAGAGAGCCCCACCTACCCTAGGTTTTCTATTGTTCCCCATCTGTCAGCACACTACCCTACCTCAAGACAGCACGCGGGAAGCCACAGCAGGGCAGACATCACCCCTGTCCAGCCCTACAACTGCAGCTTCACTGCTAGTCAGAGCAGCCAAGGTCAGATACACATTCAGTTACTGACTCCAAGTCTCCATGACCTTACCAATGGGCCCTCTCTCCCTTTTGTCATTGGTCCTGTAGGAATAGTTTTAGATGGAAACATGAACCTTCTCTGCAATTATGGGGTCTGGACAGGGGTGGGGTGTGTGTGTGTATGTGTCTTCTGGTCAGAGAGTGCAGAGGTACAATTAAGCTGGAAGGTAGCAGAACCAATCAGTTCTGTGCCAGGTGCCACCTGGGTCTCTGTTCCTTGGTCCACAACCCTTTCTGCATCTTCCAGGCCTGGGCAGGGCCCAGGGTTGTAGGCTCCAAGGACTTCAGTATAAACGGTGGTGTCCACCTAGAGACGGCCAGCTGAGAATGTGAAGAAGGAGACTGTGGATCAGTCAGGCACCCAGTGAGTTCACACAGAAAACTGAGGCGAGGCATAGGCTCCGTGCCAGCGACAAACCCTGACCCCACATCTCCATTAAATGCTCTTTAGCTGCTGTGTTCTTTTGCACAAGTCAATCCACACGTGCAAGAGAAAGGACCACTCTTGCTTCAGGAAAGGGAGCCCCACCCACACACAGCTCAGACCGAGAGCCTAAACAGTGTGGAGGGAAGTCTGGGGAAGGCAGGTAGTATCACTACAAAACTGAAGGACAGTTTTCAGTTGATGTAGAAACCTCATCTTCCCTCCCCCAAGATTAGACCCCAGAGATTGGCTGGCTCAGCACCCCCCAACTCAGAGTCCATGGGGCATCCACCCCTGCTTAAGAACACCAACCATGAGCCACATCTTTTAACAAAGCTCCCAGAATAGCCACACAGCCACTACCTCCCAATGGAAGCCACAGCAGACCAGGAAGAGAGCTACAGGAGGTTAAGAAACTTGGATCAGCACACCTGCTGGACACAGACCTTACTTAGCTTCCCCAGGGATGAAGCAGAGCCGACTTCACGACAAAGAAGGGATCCCTAGATAGTCATCCATACTCTAGCCAAGACCTGTTTATGGAAACAGCCTACTACATGAGTCCTGTCCTTGCCCCTGCCAGGGATTCTGTGCCTGCTATTTATGACTTGTTACTAAAATACTAAAATTAACAGTCCTCCTCAGCAAGTCACTTTAAGGATAGTATCTCATTTAATCCCCAATGAAGTATGGACACTGGAATCACTGACACTTCTGAGGGATAAGTCTGAAGACCTTGGAGAAGCTACAAACTCAACCACCTTCAAGGACAGAAGACATGTCCTTTCTGATTAAACAGTCACTCCATCTCCCGTTACCAGAACTAGGACTAGCTGCTTTGTTCATGGTATATGGGAAAGAGTCACTAGGAAAGCCAGTGCAAGCACGAGAGCTATAAAGACTGCCCAGGTCACAGAACCTTCACCCCCACCATTTGGCTTCACTCCAGTGTGTTAGTTAGCCTGAATACTGGTCCCCATCAGTTACCCTCACTCCGGAATGGCAGCCTGAACACTAGAGCAGTGACAGAGCATGAACACTGCCAGCTACACTTTGGACAAGGCCCCACAGACCACTATCCTGTGATGGGAAACAGGAGGTGGAGGAGCCTGTCACTTGGCCAAGTCAGGGAAAACTGCAGAGCAGGGACCCTGAATGCTCCCCCCCCAAAAAGGCTGAGCACTTGATTCCTCAACCAAATTCCACTCCGGGCATCTCTGCTCTACATGGACTTACCCTAGAGGCCAACTCAGATGTCCCGAAGGCAGATCTTTTTGCTAATTTGGTGGCTTAGCAAGGCCAGCTTAACAGAGCTAAATACACTGGCATTCACTACCCTAGTACTATGTGCACTCACATTATCCTGGGATATGCCCTTCTCTGCTGGAGCCTTCATGTCCAGCACGGAATCTAGGATTACGAGGACCAGGGATGGAAACACCTCCATCTCTCCCTATTTTCCCCACTGAATCTGCTTCCTGTATATTATAGCACTTAGAGCATACACTGTTCCCTTCTTGCATCCATATCTAAACATATTCACCCAGGCTCCATGATCTTACATACAAACCACAAAACTCACCCAAAACCACCCTAAGAAAAGAAAGCCTACTTACGCCAATTGTAAACTTGAACTTGAATGGGGGGCCTTCGAAGAACGCTGCACAGTTATCATCACTTCCTGTTGCTAGTCGGTAGGGCCTGCTCTGCTTGATGTCCACACTGTTGATGACTTTGTTGTGTCCTGTGATCTCACCCACAGAAGAGCCACTGTCCCATAAGAAAACAGCTCCAAACCTTTCCCCAATCAGGGTCAAAGAGAGAAAGAGGAAAAAGAAAAAAAATTAATACAGAAAGGACAATGGGGAAGCAAATGGGAAAGCTGCTGGAGCACAGGCCTGTGATGGATGTTGCATGGCTACCTCAGGATGCTCTAGGGACTGATACTGCCCTAAGACCTGATTTGGGGCTTTCAAGCTCATGTCCAAAGGCATCCCAGAACAGACGGAGCCTATGCAGGAAAGGGGCCAGCTGTCCATGTCTGCATGGCCCAGTGTTAGCACCTTCAACATTGATTTGCTACAGGAAGCAGCACTGGGGAACAGCTTCCTGGCTTCATCACTTTCTAAGTTTCTTTAGGAAGGCCAGGCAACAGGCAAGTTGCTACCTCCTTGTGGAAAGGAACTGGCCTGCTCTGTGCTGGCACCTATGGCCACAAACTGCTGTAGCTACTACTTTCTGCTAATGAGAAAACCTGGGCTGCAGCTTTCACCCTGCTGGTCACTAGTCCCATGTGGGCAGCCATTTCCCCAACAGGATCTGTTTACCTCTTTGTCATGCACAGAGAACCTCGGGATATAGGCCCATCTACAAGAAAAAACATGCCCAGCCCTTTTTCCTGCAACGTTGAGTGGACATGTCTAATGGCTTAGAGGGTACTCCAATAAAGTAACATTTCTTTCACCACCAGGCCCTTCCTTGCTGCCTAGGATAGAGGCATAACAACTAGAGTCCAGAGTTCCAGGAAGTAATGGGCTTAGGACATCAGAGTGTGGAGAGAGAAGGTGCTTATACCTTGATGACATTCCTACTATGTTATGGAGTCTCCCTGATACATGAAAAATTGGCCCTGAAGGGGCTAGTACTCCAACTAGTCACACCACTGGAAAAGAAAGTGTGTTGGCATCCTCAGGAGCTGAGTCACACTTGTCCAAGCCCATAGAGACCTTACTGAAGCCTCTTCCTACAAAAGGGCAGGCAGGCCATAGCACAAGTATGGGGATGGGAGCAGGGAGGGGCTGAGGTGAATGACTCACTTCTCCCTTCCTTCCCCGACCACGGCGATCCTCTTACTGTCTTCAGTCCAGGCAATGTCCTTGATCTTCCCAGCAAAAGGCTGGTACTCATACTTTAGAAGATGCTCCTTTTGTGTGGTATCCCAGATCCTTAGCTTTCCAGAGACATCTGCAGGACATGACAGGGTAGAAGGGCTACATTTCACCACCATCCAGGGAAGCATGGCCACAGCACCAGCTCCATTTCTTCTGGTCCAGGCTTAGTACTCAGACACTCTTAAATCAAGGTGCTGCCTCCACATAGCTGTCACAGTACCCTTATTGGCCAACAACCTTTTGGTAGGATCAGAAACAGCCCAGGGATAGCCAAATCTCAGCATACCAGAAAATGGTTTCCAGTATGATTTGCAGAGCATTTGCATGAGCTCCACAACACTTGGACTAAAACCCTTCATTTCTCAAGTATGATAATGCTACAGGACCTGCCTCTCCTGTCAGGTACAGGCGCAGCTGAGCAGACCATGATGCGTGGTGACCGGTGGCCACTTGCATACCATAAGCTTTGCACATAAGCACAGGCAGATGTGCAATCTCAGTCTCTTGAACATTTGCCCCTCCTCCCCACATGTAAGAAGAGGGGCTGAGTAATATGCTTCTGTGAGATGGATGAGGTGGGCGGTACAAAGAACGAACAGACTATGGTGTGAGTTGTTCCCCATGGAATGCTGCCAACAGATTGTAAAGAAAGGAATACTTGGGGTCCCCACCCACCTCTTCCCAAATTAGCATCATGCCCGTGCCACGGAAAGAAAGGGAGTGCTTTACCTAACTCTTTAGGCTTACAAAGCTCACATGGCCTCCAAGAAGGCAGGCAGGGTGTAGCTTTTCCTGAGGATGCCACAGCGCTTTAGTGAGCACTGAATAGAAGTAGAAGCTGAAAACATCTTCCCTTTCTGGGCTTAGCAGAAGTGGAGGAGCGCAAGGGCAGCTCCAGAGGAGGGCAGCAGCTAGCATCCAGACCTTGCGAGTCAAGTATTCAGGGACTAAATCTGTTTCTGTTGGATGCGGGCTTCTTGGACCACATCAAGACCTCACAGAGGGCTCCTTTGTAAAAGTATTACCTAAAAGGGTCATCTCATGGGGTTGCTATGAGGTCAAAAAGAAGTCACATATGTAAAATCTCAGACTAATCTTCAGAGTGCAATCAGTTCTTGTTCCAAGTAAACCATGAACTAAGGCTCTACACACTACAGACCCCCACAACAAGCAAACATAGGACCAATGTCTAGAACAGTGCTTCTCAACTTCTAATACTATGACCCTTAACATTATTCCTCAAGTTGTGGCGACTCCCAACCATAAAATTATTTTATTGCTATTTCGTACTGTAATTTTCTACTGTTATGAATTATAATGTAAATATCTGTATTTTCCAGTGGTCTGAGGTGACCGCTGTAAAAGGGGTCATTCAATCCCAAAGAGGTCACAACCCACATATTGAGAACCACTGATCTAGAACCAGGACATGCACAAGACTGGAAACGCTATTCCTATGTTTCCAGCTATTTCATGTCCAGCTGGGACACCAATCCCCAGGAACAGAAGACAAGGTAGGTTAGTGGTGTGCCAGTAAGTCCCTCCCCATTCACCGGTCGTTAAAAGTCCAGGAAGACAGCAGTGTTGAGGCATATTCCAGAAAAAATAGAGATCTGTTTAGTCATTGAAACAACAGGCCAACAAGGAAAGGATGAAGCCAGCAGTAAGAGGAGCTGTGAGTGCATAGGAAAGGCACTGCCCCTCCCTCCAAACATACAGAGGCAATCCATATATACACAGGCACCCTACACACATACATACACACATATGCATGTAACTCATGAATAAAAATGTACACAGGCACCACACAGATATATGTTCATGCATATACACACACTCATTTGCACACTAACTCAAGCACACATGATCACGAGGCCTCTTCCTATTAGGGCCCACACTGTCCGCCCCTTTTAGGCAGGGCAGGACCCAGCTTTTCTAGCCCCTGGTTCATCTACCTGCTGCCACTCCTCATGTAGTTCTCCGCGCCATCCCTTGACTGGCATCCAGTCATTTATGCACTACCTTTACCACCAGACCAGCAGCGTCTTCCTCTGGGCCCACTTCACTCTTTTCAGAGGAAATTGGAACAGGAAAGAGATAGAAAGCGCCTGGAAATCAAAACCAAGACCTCAACCTATCAGGGTAGATCTCAACATTCATCAAACATGGGATGGAGGCCACGTCCCAGGTTGGGTGCAGGGGACAGAGTAGTTACCAAAGAGACTAAATAGTTGACAAGTAGCTAGATCATTTTCAGTGATCTGTTGGTCTTTAGAGCACTGGGGGAAAACTGCCCAGTGCACTGTGACATCAGGAATGGGCTTCTTCCAGGCAAACTCATGTTCACACTTAGACAGGAAGCAGAGCCACAGGAATAGCCATTCTTCTGAGTCTGTGTCATCCTTCAATCCCACACAAGTGGTACTGGGAGCACACATCTGCTCATCAAATGCCATGGGGCTTGAAGCGGGAGGAGGAGGACTTAAGGACAGTAGCTTTTATTCCCCAAGGAGAGCTAGTCTATGTACATTACCCTCCCTGCCATGTCTTTCCTTTAGGAAACCTGTCCTGGGCAATGGGCCAAATCGGGCACCCTTCTGTATCTGTAGGGCAGTCTGGGAATTACTGTCAAGCATCAAGGGGATAGAAGAGCAGACAAACATCAACATCACCCCAGGATGTTGAAGAAAACTGAAACTGCCTTAGAAACGACTCCTGTGATTAGAGGGCCTTTTCAGAGGCACAGGCTCCAGGGACCCAGGCCGCTCATGTAGTTAGTATTCCTGGTTCTATCTTCCAATAAATACTGGCCAGCTAGACTAACAGCATCTACATATTTCAAAGAAACAGGGGCCCCAGCTGGGATGGAGATGTATGCTTCACGGTACTGGGATCCAACCCTGTGGGTACACCCTTTAGCAGCTAACCTATTCAAGACAGTATAGACTTTCCTAAACTTCTCCACCCCCTCCCTTATTCAAACATGCTAACACTATTTTTAGTCCAGGGCATTCAGGTGCACAGCAAATATCCCACTGTTACCTTTAATAATCACTTTGCCTTCTTCAAAGAAGTATGCTGAAAATGTGAAACTGTGACCTCCACCCATGAGCTCCCTCCATTCTGCCAGCAAACCAGGGAGTTAAAAAAACATCAAAATCATACCAATGTCCCCTTTCATAGACTGTCCTTTGTCGCACCCTCAGCACCCATATCCTACAAAGATTTTGCATTTAATCTGAAGGCCATCAGATTTCTGTCTTGCCCAACAGCCTCAAGGAGGACAGTGAGGTCAGGTTTAGGCTCAAAGGCTCTCAGACTGAGATGGCAAAGCAGGAGCTATGCCAAGATGGTGGCTGCCCTCACTAGCAACCTTCCTCTCTTGATAGATTTCTTAGAGCACTCAGCCCTGTGTTAAACACAATTTTAAAAGGCACTCCAGCCAAATCCTGGGGTTTAAATGAAGAGACATTTTTGCTGGCAAGAGGGGCCAGAGGCAAAAACCTCTA
>NW_004949103.1:4434295-4459349 GCF_000317375.1 Microtus ochrogaster
AACAAACAAAAGAAAGAAAGAAAGAAAGAAAGAGAGAGAGAAAGAAAGAAAGAAAGAAAGAAAGAAATCACCAAATCTTAGTTTTACAGAAGTGGAAATATCTAAACACAAACCCAGTAAAGTCCCCTACAGTGTGTCAGATTCCTAGGCCAGCCCTTCGCTATTACAGCACACCTGCTGTCCTGCCTCTGTCAGCTTCACTGATAGCTGCCATGGTCATTCCTAGCAACCCTTGTGCATACATCACCTTGCTAGATCCTCAACCCACAGAGAGTTTTATCTGCAGCCCCAGTTCACATAGAGAATTAAGGTACAAGAATGTAAATTGATAATTCTGATAGACTGAGAATATACAACAAGTAAGGAGTGAGTTGGGGGCCCTCCCAGCTCTGCAGTCTGCCATGTCCTAGACACCACCACAAAGCGTGTGAGGGCAGTAGATAAAGATGGCCACAGCACCTGAAGATCCTGGTCCTCCCTGTTCTGACCAAGTGCCTTGGCTCTCACTCCCAGTCATTGCTCATTCACACTTCCCTCCCTGTGCTGGAAACAGAGATAAGCAAGCAAGCCATTAATTGTTTGGATATCTAAATGAGGAAAATTAACGAATGAATGATGAGTGGTAAATGAATGAGATGCAAGGTACACTACTCTACCTTCCCCGCTTCTGGTTCTCACCTGTAAAGGTTAAATGCTACTTCTAAGAGCTAAGAGTGTAAGCTCCCACAAATGTAAATAAATGCCTGTCCCATCTGCCACAGTTCCCAGTGGTTCAGGCTGGAGGGTATAAAGGCCAGGTCTTACACACAATGCCAGCACTGGTTGCAAGGCTGGCTAGAAAGAAGCAGCTGGTGGATTGACATAAAACAGTCACGACATGCCCAGGCCAAGCTCCAACAACAAACATAGTGTAGATACCCAGAGGCCTCACAGAAGTCTTTCTGTTGACCTCCAGCTAGAACACTGGAACACTGCGAACTACAAAGTATCCGCTGTCAGTCTGCATCGGGCACTCTGGAGGTTTAGTTTCCTCATTATCTTAACTACAGCTAGTCAACGGTATTCTCCAAGCCCTTATCCAGAACCCACCCCATTCCCAAGTCAAAAGGTGCTATCTGGGCCACACATGTGTCCAAGAACGGCACTCAAAGTTACCTCCAGAAGCAATGTAGAACCCGCTGGGTGCATACTTGGCCACTACCACCTGATGGGCATGTTCCGTGTAGATGTCAGCAATAGCAGGGTTCTGTGGGGAGAAAAGTGGAGGCTGAATGGAAGAAATGTACAGGCAACTATAGCCACTAGCTTCCAACCTAAGACCAGACCAAGGACACACAATGTTTACCATTAGAGACCATTATGGACAAAGTCCTAGAAAGATATCTGTCCATCCACTGATGCCCATCTGACCTCTTGGAGTAAGGGAGTCTGAGGTCAGTTTTTGCTGGCTTGATTTTTTATACTTCCCAATACACCATGAATATGTACTTGTGGAACACTGACCAAACAAACAGTGATTAAGGAGCTCTACGGTTCTCCTGTCCTCCTGTGTAGAATTCATTGTCACCTGACAGCTTCCATCTAGTCTACTCCCACACCGTCTCCTGAGTAGTGCCAATCTTATTCAAGCACTCCTGGCTCTGATGTTCAGGAGCAGAAAGGCTGAGGCTGGGGGCCTTCTGTCAGAAACCTGGACTTGGGGAGAAAAGAGGATTCCCTGCACCATTCCATAGCACACATCAAAAATGGCTGGACTTGGAGGCAAGAACAGGGTAGAAACTGGGGCTAGGAGCTCTCTATTCCCCAGTTCATAAAAGCATTCCTGTTCATTCATTCCAAACCCCCTCTCACAAGTATGTACACCTAGGCAGCTCCCAGCACAGCCACAGACGCTTCTCAGCCTCTCCACAGTTAAGCTTGCTTTCTGGAAAGAATAAAGATGCAGCTGTCTATCCAGATTCCTGCTGTTGGCTTTCTCCTGACCAGTACTCTCTTAGGAAAGGAGGCAGCTTCCCAGTCTCAAGGCTGAGATCACAGGGGAGAGGGTAAGGTGGTGCCAAGATTTTTCCTGAAGCCCCTGCCTGTCTTCCAAAGACCCTAGAGGTTTGTTTATTCCTAGTCAAGGGATCCCATACAGCCTTCACTCTATAGACTAAGACTATCCACCACCAGCCAGCCAATGCAGCCCCTCTGGGACTCCTGAACAACGTCACTTCTCTGTATATGTTGGTCCCTTGCCCAGCAAATGTGCCTGCAACCACTACTCACTCATCTTAAGCGACATCTCCTCTGCATCCTCTACAACGTGCTAAGCTGCTTCACAGCTCTTCTGTAGTAATTACTTAGTAAAGCAGTTACCACATCCCTGAGGGGGTTGCATGGAAAGCTGGAAGCCCCACCTCTCCATACAGCATACCTGCAAGTCCTTAATGTGCCTGCCCTTCTCCAACATTTCTGTGACTTGCTTCATGATATCCCATGAGCCATCACAGCACTTAGCAAATAATGTGCTAAATACATGGTGTGAGGTAGGGGAAAAACATTGACAGTCTTTCTCTTTCACCTAAAACGTAACCCATAGAATAAGCATGTGTAAAAAAAAGAGAGAGAGAGAGAGACTCCAAAGAGGGCATTGAACCAAGTCAGTATACAAGTGAGTGTTCAATAGCACTCATCTTTTAGGAAATGAAAATCAAAACTACCATACCTACAAGAACCAATGAGACCAAAGACACCAGATGCTAAAGAGGATGGAGGGAAGGGGCACCAGTCTGTCCACACAGTGCTGTTGAAAACGTGGTGACACAGTTGAAAAACAGCTAGGTAATTACTTATGAAGATTAAATGCATATGGGATGGCAAGATGGCTCAGTGGATAAAGCAACCTGAGTTCAATCCCTGGAACCCACATGAAGGTGGAAGGAGAGAACTGACTTGGAAGTTGCCCTCTGGCCTCCATACATATGCTAAACATGCCCGCCAATGATAAAAATAAATTGAAAAAGAAAACCCCATGCCCAAAAAAGGCAACCATGGGAAGAGGGCCTCAAACTGAGGACAACCCCGATGGCAATCAGCAGGTGAACAAGAAAACTAGGTATGGTATATCCACCACTCTCAAGACAACACTGTTCAAAACACAAAATGGACCAGGTCCATACTACTAACTTCTCACCCAGCTGCACCTCCAAAGCCTCAGTCATGGAGACCCAGGAGAGACCACACACTTTTGATTCATGTCACAGGGAGTAAGTTCTAGAATGCTAACCCCTATTAAAATTGCTCAGGAACTGCTATGGATAGCATGCCTGGTAGGAGTCAGGGGGCTTTCTGGAATGCTGGGAGTATTGCCATGGTTACAGGACTAGTCAGGTCAAGCTGGGCACCTGCATAGCACAACTCACCGAGGCAACCCCCCCCCCTTCTTGCTCAAATCAGCTCAAGTTTCACATTCTGACCAGCCCCTGATACATCTATCCTCACCTACAGCTGACAGAGCCTCTTGAGGGCTACAAACCCTGCACAGAATTGGGTGACCTCCTAGGCTGCAAGGGTAGGAAATAAGCCATGAGGAAAAGGCATCCCAAAATGAAGGAAGAGGAGGCAGAGGCCAAGGGACTAAATTCTGCTCCTAACATTCCTGACCCTAAATGGTCAGGGTGCCTGCAGAGGGCTTGCAAAGCCCCAAAGGGCACCAAATCCCGCCTAAGCTGGATGAATCATTCACTTTCTCTCTTACTCGCTCACTCTCGTTTGTATTCTGACTACAACTGGGTCAAAAGACTCCAAATTACAGATAATGACTTGCATCTGAGTCAGCAGCCTCCTCCCCACCTCCCTAGGCTCACAGCAGGAGAATCTACTAGTGCCAGGAAGGTGGGGTGGCTTCCCTGCTCAGGTAACTGTGTGTCCCATTGCAGGAGGCTCGGTCCAGGTCAGAAGACACCCAGAGTGACCATAAACACCCTCACCTCTATTCTGCAAGCACCTAGCTTTCTCTCTAGGAGGAGCAGCCTATCTGAGGAACCAATTTCAGGAGCACGGGTGCATGGTTACCACTGTTACCACTGTGTGCAGGGCCTCACTGCCCTAGCTGGAGCTGGGGTCACCATTCAGGAGAGTCTCCACATGGTAGTGCTCCTCAGCCCAGATGTCCTTCTTACAATACTGCAAGGGGCAGGGGATCAGGCTCTAGCCATCAAGTCAGAGGCCACAGGAATACTGGGAGAAAGCAAAGTGCCATCTCACCACATGGAGACACCGTGGGGTCTACAGGCCTGGTTCTCCACTAGGGTTGCCCAGGACTATCCACCAGCCCTGCTGAATACACCCATCTTTACCCAACACATTTTCAACCCAGCTCTTCCAGTGGCTCCTGGTATTAGCGGCAACCATTTAACCAATACCTCTACCATCCATCAAGCTGGACATCAGTTGGCCCATCCTGTGCCCTGGAACCACAGGCCTTTCTGTATTTCTTGCCTGGGAATGCAGCAGCAATTAGTACAGCCCAGAGTGCTCTATGTTCAGGAGGAAAAGGCTGAGGTTAGGATTAGAGTAGAGGCTTGCCTAAGTCAACCAGGGTAGCCTGCAGAGGACCTGAGGGAACATACAAACTAAACCTTTAAGCCAGGTCAGTCAGAATCACAAAAGGGGCCTTCATGTGCTTCTTTAATTGTCAAAGGTCACCAGCACTGGGCACCCACCCACTGTTCACCAGTATGAGGTGAAGGCACATTTCCAGGAAGGGCAATTGTGATCCAAGTACTCCAGGCTAGAGGTGGCAGGGACTGGGAGCAGATCCTGTCATGGGCAGGCCTGTGCTAAACACAATGTACAGGGCCCTTCTGTTTCATCAGTGACACATGCCAACCCTGTGTTACTGCAGTCACACAGCTCCAAAACAGCACACACACCTTCACATCCAGAACGTAACTTATGCCTGGGCCAAGCTGAGCCCTAGACTACACCATGCTGAGAGAATTGGTGGATTCCAACTGATCCCTTAGAGCCACCTTCACTTGGTACAGTGCCAGCCCTTGGTAGTAACCACAAGCTGTGGTTCACATGCTGACCAGTCATGCCCCCAATAACTCACGGTGTATTGGTTAACCTGACTGGGCAGACACCAAACAGCACATCAGACACCTTCCCTGGCTCCAAAGCACAATCCTCAGATTACCATGGTACAAAGTCCTTTCCCTGATACACCCCTCATCCAGCCCATGCTCCACAATCACTGCTTAATCCCCCACTTCCATCTAGAGTGTGCCCCCTTCCCAATTCTAAATCCCCCTGTCCCAGTTAGGATGTAGCAAAATGCACCTTGCCTACCTGGCCTTCCCTGATGTGCAACAACACCCACATTATTTGCAATGTGGTAGCTCCCACCAACCGTCTATATTAAGCGGACTATACACTTTAAGCAGGACTTGTGAGTATGATCTATCATCCTAAAGAACCCTGTATTCACTATGACAGGCACTGGATAGACTCTTCTACTGACGCTCCCTTCAAAAAGATGTGAGTTATAATCTAATACCTAACTGAAAAAGTCAAGGCACAATGACACTAAGTGACTTGATGTGACCCAGACCCAGTTACGGTAAGGGCAGGACCTTAAATAACAGTCTTCCTCCACTTGGTCTTATTCTCCTATCACAGCTGGCTATCAACATCAGTCTGGTTCCTGAGCTCACCCTGGCTGACACACATGTACATGGCTATCATGCTGGATAGAGCCAGGTCCTGAGAGGAGGCAGGGTGGTCACTTACAGACCTAAAAGTATTTTAGTGTAACCTGAAAGCATCAGTGACCCTTGGTCTGTGTCAGGATGCTGCCACCTTGCTTCTGTACTTCCTCCTACCTGCCCAGCCCCGGTTGAGCATGAGCCATTGGGAGATGGCTCCATCTAACCAATAGCAAGGCAGGGAGGATGTCAGGGGAGAACCAGCACAAGTGGACAACCTTCTACAGATGTTCTGTGGGTCAGCTTGGCTATACCTAAAGACTATTACTTCTCCTCTATCCCAACATTTGTCCTACTCAGTAAGGGTACAAAGAGATGAAGATTCTTGACAGGGAATGACGTCCCAGAGATGTCCTGGGTTTCTATACTGGGTGGAGACTGAAGGTAGAATTGGCTGTGGAGGTGGTATAGGGCCTTTCCAGGAAGGTAGCAAGTCCAGTATCAAAGCTGGGAACTAGAATCTTTCTCGAAAACGTGTCACAAGTAGGGAACACTCTCTACAGAGATGACAGATGCAAAGCAGGTAAAGCTCTTCAGAGAGTCAAGGCCTGAAGCAGAACCACTTGTTCACTGGCCTCAAGTACTAGCTGCAGCTTCTTTTTTCATACCGAAAGGGTCTGTCATCTCTCTCCCTGCTCCTCCCAGAAGATACACACCAAACCAAAAGCCACTGTGCAGTATATACTGGCTTCCTGTCTGGATTTTGTCCATTTACTGTCTGTCTAAACCCTCCTCTGAGGAAACTCTTGCCCACTTTCTGAAAACCCAAGTGTGCCACTTCTTCAGTAGTTGTCCTTGTGTCTCTTTGGCACGAGTAGTTCTTTCCTCATGCTCTACAGCACTCACAACATTCTTATAACATAGCCAATACACTGTGTGTGAGAATGTCCCCTACTAGGGTTGTCAAAACCCGACACTTCTGCCATTTTGGAGTAGGTATTTCTGTTACAGGATGGTCCTGTGATATGTATAATGTTCAGCAACATCTATCTGTTGAACATCACCAATACACTGTATTTTACATTGATTGTGAACAAAATCACCCTCCTCCAGGAAACAGTGACAGAAGTCTTGGCTTACACCTCATGGACTAAGCTAAGCAACATCCTGGCTTACTGGGTACTAGAAATATCCAGAAACAACAGACAGCTACCTAGATGACAAGACTTTTGAGCAAGGCATTTATCTCCAGCTTGCTATTGGGCCTTCCATAATCAAACCATAAACACTAGTTTCAACTGCACGGGTAGTTGTCACCTTGACACCGTCAAATATCTTTGAATGCTTCCAGGGGCCTTAAGAACAATGCTGGCCCAGGCAGTGGTGACACAAGCCTTTAATCCCAGCACTTGAGAGGCAGACACAGCCTGGTCCATAAAGTGAGTTCCAGGACAGCAGTGCTATACAGAAAAACCCTACATCAAAAAATTGAAAGAGCAATGCTAGGCTACTGAAGGGTAGCCTGAGCCACACAAATACACACACACACACACACACACACACACACACACACACACACACACACACACAACTTCTGACTGCTGTCTTGAGTCTTCTCCCTCATCTGTGTTGTGGCAGTCACTACTCTATCTTTACCCATCTGGTAACCATAGACCCTACCTGCCCTCTGTTGAAGCACCTCGTCTAGTCCTCATCCACCAGGTGGTCTTGGGTGAAGGGAACAGAATTCCTGGCCCTGGACACTGAGCTGTCTAGTCCTCATCCACCAGGTGGTCTGGGGTGAAGGGACTGGAGTTCCTGGCTGTTACTGTTTGCTCATTTCTGTCTAAGTGGTCATCAAACACACAACCTGTACAGTTGCACAGAACTCAATTTGCTAAGACAAATTGTGCTCTATGAGCATGCCCTTTAACCTGTACCCCATAGGCTACAGCCATCCTAGAGATGCAGCAGCGACTCCTTAGGCATGTACCTGGACAGAGGGACTGTCAGTCTTCAAGTCCTGTTTCTCCCACCCCCACCTGCAAGGGCCCACACAGGGCCCTTTGTGCACAGCTGGTAACAGATGGTGCCAAATGAAAACTGGTTTGAGTTCAACCTCCTCTAAGCAAGCAGTCCAAAGAGACAAGCCCATGATTACTCCAACTGCTGAGTGTCACTTCCTGATACCTGATTTTATATAACCAAGTTTCCCAGATATATACCTTAGTTCTGCAACCCAGAATACCTTAAGTTCTCCTCATGTTCTTTCCCCATTTGGGGTGGGTGGGGGGTGTCACATTTGTCAAGGGATAAAACTAAAGTTTTCAAATGCCAGTTTCCAGATGGCCTCCATCTCCACATGCTTTAACTCTGAAGAGAATTTCCTCTTCAAGTGTGGCAACAGGACATGGGAAAAGAAATAGGGAGCACCTTTCCTACTAGCCAATACAAAAGCCAGGTTCATGAAGCTGTTTCAGTCACAGAAAGCTGACAGGCAGCCCCAGCAGGAGGTGAGAACAATACACTCATGTAAGTTCAAAAGGTGGGTATCAAAAAACTTAGGATACAGCAGTGCCATGCACTCTATCCCTGCACCAGGGAGGCAGAAGCAGGCGGAGTTTGAATTTTATGCAGTCTTGGCTATATAGTGAAACCCTCTAACAGGAAAAGTAACTAGATGTGGTAACTTGGTGGGATACTGTGTGCCAGGTGTTCCAGTGTAAGGATGTGTGGGGAACGACACAGTCAAAGTCCCACTTTCTTGGAGATGCAGGCAAAGGAGAACATCCTTGAACACTTAGGAACAGCAACAGAAATAGGAGGCTTGGTAAACATTTACTGCCAGCAGAAGGCAAGAGAAGGCCAGAGGCAGAAATGCTGTTTAGGATAAAGGCCCTCTATTGAGGTAATGCATAAACAGAACTGTAGAAGACAAAAGGGAGCAGGCCTTACAGCCTTATACACATTGGAGAATGACTCTCCAGGCAAAGGCCACACCACCAGTAGGTCCTTAGAGAGGTATGTCTGAAGGATGTGTGGCTTGCGAGGAGTGAGTACGCAGGCAAGTGGGCCTCGAGCTGACGGAGGAGGGAAGGTCAGAGGAAGAGCACTGGGCAATGCTGCTGAGTGTGAGCCATGGGGAGACTTAGACTGGTCAGAGCTGCTCCAGGAGGCACAGTAAGAACAAACCTCAGGGCAGCAAGTATGACACACTTGGATACAGCAGGGAGCAAAACAAGGTGAGTCGGCAGATTCTGCAGGACTCTAATGAATTGTGACATGGTGGCTAGGGGTTCAGAGTAGTCTTGGCTTTTATACCTTAACACCAGAGGAATAGGGCTGAATCTAGGGGAAGAGACATCCAAGAACCCCAAATATGTTCAGGGACACATAGGAGTCAGGAGTCTACAAGACATTCAGACCTTCCTCAATATGGCGCTAGCCTTCCATCCCTCCTGAATTTGTATTCCTACCAGACCCTTCCTGCAGCCTGAATGTTCCTGAGAATTCACACCTCATTTTCTCTAGCAGCACTCTGTCCTAATAAAAATCTAATCTCATCTCTGAGGAACAGGAGCCCAACAGCAAATTATTGCATGCCTGATGACATCTAGCTCACAAAGGGATGTAGTAACAGAAAGTAACAGAACCCTATACCATGTTGTCCTGGCACGCCAGGAACTTAATGGGGGAGGTGGGGGTGGGGAAGGATGGGACTGACAACAGGACAGAAGTGGCTGCACCTTCAGGAGAGAAAAGTGAAGCCTGGAGGGGAAAACTGGCAGGTTTATACATCACTAGAGGTGAACCCACCCCTTTCAACCTCCCTGTGCACTGCTCCTCTAACAGTACCAGGCCAGCAGAATCAAGGGATGAGCTGACCTAGCACCGGTGACCACTCTGTGTGTGTACTTCTCCCCACTGGAGGTTAATAGACAGAGTGAAGCGGAGGGAGGTATAGTGGTATATTGTTATTTGTGTTTTAATAAATAAAGCTTGCCTAAACATCGGTGCAAAGCAGCCACAGTAGTCAGCCATACAGGCCACACAGTAGTTGCACACACCATTAATGCAACCAGCCATAGAGGCCAGGCAGTGGTGGTGCACACCTTTAACACCAGAACTAGAGAGGAATATAAGACGGAAGGAGACAGTTCTCACTCTCAATCTGATTTGTGGATGCAGGATTGCTCATTTTTGGTCTGACGTGGAGGTTAAGAGCCAGTGGCTAGGGGCTGGAGAGATGGCTCAGTGGTTAAGAACATTGCCTGCTCTTCCAAAGGTCCTGAGTTCAATTCCCAGCAACCACATGGTGGCTCACAACCATCTGTAAAGAGGTCTGGTGACCTCTTCCGGCCTGCAGGCATACACACAGACAGAATACTGTATACATAATAAATAAAATAAATATTTTTTTTAAAAAAAGAGCCAGTGGCTAGCTGCTCTGCTTTTCTGACCTTCAGGTTGAACCCCAATATTTGTCTTTGAGTTTTTATTATTCGTGCTACAGAGAGACTGTGGAGGAGGCCCCGGACACATGAAAATGCTTTAGATATCTTTGTTAATCCACAGAGCTCCCAGGTGGCCATCTCCATTTTCCCTTTACTTTCTCAAAACCTTCTGACCTCAATACAGTATTCAGTCCATGACAAGGCTTCCCCAGTTCTAAGGAGGCTGGATCAGCTTTCTAGGAATCCATGCAACTAGCAAGGCAGGCTTGCACCCAAACTTCCACCTCACTCGAGGTGCCCAACGATCCTTCCGGGGTCAGAAACTACCATGGGGCTGATGACCGGCTGGCTTAATCAGACCAGCAAAGACACAGTCAGGAGCCACCACAGTCCAGAATGCAGCCTCTCTTTATAAAGAAACTGGGGTCTGCCCGCAGTCAGCTGGGAGGCTCTTGGTGGATACCGGTGTCTGTGAGCCACCTCATCTGACCAAAGATGTTTCCAGCATGCCTGGAGGAGCTGAAGGTGACAACTCTTGGTGGAAGAATCAACTAACACCTCCATCTCTCTACCACTTCTTCACCAAGCATGCCCCTAGCTCCTGGTTACCACCTCCAGGTTCCACCCCAAACCATTCCTTAGGTCTGAGGAGGGGAGAGACAAGATTTGATCAGCCATCCTGGAGATGGAAAGGAGGCAGACTGACTCATTTCAACAGAAGAAAAACAGTAATTTGCAAGGGCCTTCCAAAAAGCTGGCGTGGGAACAGCGGTCATCTGAAGGAAACCACCCAGCTGAACACACTAGTTCCCGTTTCTTCTCTGAGACTCAAATCCAGAACCGTTGGAGTTCAGACGACTGGGTGTGTTGCCTGAACTCTGGCACACCAGGAAGCCAAGGGTATTAGGATGATTAAGCAGAAGGGCCATTTACCAAGTGCTCCACTTGTGCCAGGCCCAGCCAGCATGAGGACGGCTGACCAGCTCAGTCAGTCAGTAAGGCCGCCAGGGGAAGTGGAGGATCACCTCACTCCATTTCCCCAATGCGGAAACTAGGCTCAGAGAGGGCCATTCACCAACCACCCGTGATCAAGCACCAGCAGACTCAAAGCCCTTGCTCTCCAGAGCCAGACCGATCCAAGCCTCAGTTTCACAGTCAATGGGGGATGGGGGGGGGTGGACGAAACAGTCCAGCCTAGTAATCTGAGGCTCCAAGGTGTGGCTCCTGGGCAGAAGGGGCGTGGCTCCTCCGCTCCCCAGGCCAACCCGCTGGGAGATGAGGGGGCGGAAGGGCAAGAATTCCCGACAGCGGAGGTAGCTCGCAGGGCAGGGACGGAAACAGGCCCCGCGGGGGCATGGGGTACTCACATCAATGTTTCTCAGGATGACGCACTTGCCATTGGTGTAGAGGAAATTATCGCCCTTGGGGTCTCCACCGAGGATCTTGGAGACGCCCCGCTCCACCTGGGGGAGGCTGGCGAACACCTTCTCTGGGGAGACACAAACGCGGGACGGTGCATGAGGGATGGTCCCGGACTCTCGGGACCCGGGGAGTCCCAGGCCGTCAGCTCCGGGGGTCCCAGGCCGGTCACCTGTTGCCGCCTGCGGGCGCGGCCGGCGGACTTCCTGGTCGGCGACGGTGGCGGCCAGGCCCTGGGGTCGCGCAGTCCGGCCCGCCCAGCCCACAGCGCCCACTCTGGGATTCCTGGCCCGCACCCCACGGCCGTGCGCGACCCCAGCCGCGCCCGCCTGCCTACACCGACCCCAGAAGCCGGCGGCCGCGCGCCGAGGCCCACGCACTCACTGATCTCGTACGGCATCCTCGCCCACTTGTTACGGCGCCGCGCTCGAATGGGACCTCGCAGTGGCCGAGCCCGGGGACGGCGCGGAAGGCGGCGCCGGGCGTGCCGGGCGCGGAGGGGGCGGTCCGAAGCCCGGCTCCGAGACCCGCTCGCTCCTGCCCTGCCTGCGCGCTGCCGCTGCGGACGAACCCAACCCGGAAGCGCGGCCCCGGCGCGGCTCGCCCCCAGCTTTGACCATATATAGTCAAGCGCTCGGCTCGGCGGCTGCAGCCCCACGAGCCTGCGCGGACACCGCCCCGCCCCCTCGTGCGTCCCCGCCCCGGAAGTGACGCAAAGGCACGAGCCGTGAAAAGGCGGCGCGGGCCGCAGTAGAAGTCGGCAGACGCTGGTCGTCTGCTCGGATTCTTTCCTTGCTGAGCGTTTGTTCTCCTGCCTTTCGCCAGCTTGGCGCCCTGGCTCGCAAAAGAGTTGAAGCCGCAGCGCGGATAGCTTTTAAAATCTCGCTTTTCACTGGGTATACTTAGGCGCTTTTCTTCCTACTACTCTCTGGACCTGAATTCTCGCTCTCTCTTCTTGTTCTTACTCTTAAAACTTCCTAGTAGCAAAACAGCCCAGAGCAAAGGATGTAATTGCTAAGACGGCAGGAGTTATTTTCTAAAAACGGGGGCGGCGGCCGGGCATGGCGTTGGGAGCGGGGGAGGCATAAGGGTTGGAACTCTTGTAGAAGGGGAAAGAAAGCAAAGCCTGGAATTTGCTCTGAACACCGCAATGACTCAGAGTAAAACGAAGACTTAACAGCTACTTGTCTGAAAAGCTCTGAAGCCCTAGTTGAGAAACCGGGGATAAGTGGCCTTTTGAAGAAGGAGCTCTTAGGAATTTGTTAATTACTCTGCAGGTCAGTTGGACCCTTTTCTCTTGCTTCACCTGGATACCCACCTGTTTACTTTTTGGCCTGACCTAGCTTCTCTTACTCTTAAGTTGCTATCTAGTTATAGCAACTTAAAGCCTATAGGAGTTCCAAATTTCTTAAAGAGTGCCTTTTTAGGTGTCCTAGGTCCTGTGTGGGAGCCTCGGGGGTTACTTGAAAATGTATCCTGCTTTCCTTACTACTTGGTGTTAGAGCACAAATGACTGAAACTAAGGTTCTAAGAATGCTACCCTAGTCCGTCTGTGGCATCTGTTGTCTGCCAGGATTGTGGGTCTAGGGGGTCGTGTACTCAAAAGTATGGACTTAACTGTCACAGGTTTTCTCAATGAGTCTCACCTGCGCCAACCTTGAAACTAATCAATGAGTCTCACCTGCTCCAACCTTGAAACTAACACTTTCTAGGGGCCTAGCCTGCTCTCCCCACCTGCTCTGATTTGACGGTTGACATTATGTCCCAAGCCTTGAACGAAGAACCACGAAACTGCCCACCAGCAACATGTAGCTACTTGACTACAACTATGACTTAACAGTCCCTTTGTTACTCGCTCCCTTATGCGGTGTAGATGAAAAACAATCCAGTGGCTCTTAAGGCTGTGCTAGAGATGTTTTCTCTAACAGCAGGATATCTATCCTCGAATTCTGGGACAGGATAGTGTAGGCTTGTGGGTTTCTGCTCTATTAGAATTGTTCAAGGGTAACAGCTGATAAAAATAACCTTTCTAGGGCTGGAGAAGTAGCTCAACAGTTTAAAAGAGCACTGACTGTCCTTCCAGAGGAGCCAGGTTCAGATCCCAGAACCCACATAGCACCTCAAAACTGTTTGTAACTCCAATTCCAAGGAATCTGGCACCTTCACAGATACAGGCAAAGACACTAACGCACAAAATGTTGTGCTTTCTAAAACCAGACTATAGTCTCGGCTCAGCATGGTAGAAAACTGCGGGATCACTTCTGTGATGACTACTGGGGTAACTTACCAGATCTGGGTGCTTGGCAAGCTGGTTACTATCCTGTGTGCAAAAAGCCTTGGCACTGGCAGTGAAAAGAGGGACCCTACAAAAGTACTTCTGGCTCAAGCTCTCCTCAACATCGGACAGAGTCCAGGCTCTCTTGGTAAATTTTTCAGCTTAAGTTAAATGAAAGCTCCAGAGAGTTTAGATACTGGGGGCAGCTTATTCACTACAAAAATCGTGTGCCGTGTCAGGTTTTCCAGGCTTTAGTGTAAGGGTCACTCAGCTGTTGACTTGTTGCTGCGTGAAACCAGGTGTAGCCAACTTGTTCCTTGCAATGAATGTCCTGTCTTCCTCTCCCTCACTGCCGGCTTTGGCACGACCTTTCCCACCGTGATTAGGGAGTGGTCCAGCTTCATATTTTTACATTTCTTGCGAATTTGTTTTTGCCTGCATGTCTGTGTGAAAGTGTTGGGTCACCTGGAACTGGAGTTAGACAGTTGGAAGCTGCCATGTGGCATGCTGGGAATTGAACCCAGGTCCTCTGGAAGGAGCAGCTGGTGCTCTTATCAGCCCTCTCCTCAGCTTCATACTTCAATGGCAAGAAGCTCGCCCACTCCCGTGCTCGACCCCCCATCTGTCCTTCATCAAATCCAGTCTTTGAGAGCACTCGCTTTGAATCCTTGGATCTCTATCTTAGTAGTGAGTGCTGCCCTGCTCTCTAAGCGGCCTCGCATCACCTGGGCCTATTTTAACCAGCTGATTCTGCTCTACATAGAATCAACCCACTATATATACCTAGTGTGGTCTTAGTCACCTTACCCCTCCACTCAGCTTTTGGTCTCCGAAGTCCAGAGTTACCTGTCCTGCCTGGCTGTCATACTGCCAAATGGTTGTGGTTCTTCTCTGCCTACACCTTGCTCAGTCTCCTGTACCTGCTCCTTTGTAGGCCATTCCAGACTCCTCCACTTGAGGTCAGCCCCCTTTACAAGCTACATGTCGCGGTGTTCAGCTCTGGTTACAGCATTTCTGCCTTCCCCCATTAGCACGCTTTCCAGACAATTCAAATGAAGTTGCTGATTGCTATTGCTGTGAGGAAATGGGCAGCATAAAATGTCACAAACGTGCATTCAACTTCAAAGCACACTACTTAAAAGAACAAGGGACCAGGAAACATGGAAAGACTTGGAATAGTTTGTCTTGGGTAAGCTAGCTTTGTTACTTGAATTGGGGAATGTAGGCACCCCGTAATTTTTGTGTGTGTTATCTTACAACCCCCAGCTAGAATGTTGCCTCAAGCTTGTTTCCACTAATAAGTAGATACACCCGGAGTTGTGAGATCCTGTGTGTGGTGGGAACAGGAAACAGATGGTTCTGAACGCCCAAGGCTTATCCAACCACTTCCTTGCTGCCCTTGTATTCTTCGGCCCAGCTCTAGAGGAAAGGGCTTTCCTCACCTATATCCAGCCTGAAATGGGGCTGGTGCCTAGTTCCTACCCACCTAGACCTGCTGTGTGGACTTGAGTCTCTGGGAAAGTCTGTCACTGAGTCTTGCCTCCTTCTCACAGCCTACCCTCTGGAGGAATTTCAGTAACGCAGTCTCTGTTAAATGAGCTGAAGTAAACCCTACTCAGGCCATCTCCAGTCTCTGGAATAGCTAGAATTGGGTCTCCTCTCTCCAATGCATCCTCACTTTCTTCTGTCTGCCGTGGTGGCTGTCTGTGTGCTCTTGAAGAGGCCTGACGGTAGAAGTGGCTGTTCATTGCTGGACCCACTATGCAAGGTCTTTGGCCTAGCCTATTCTTGGATCTTGTAAATCCTAAAATCTAACCCAGGCTTAAAGATATCTTAAGTGCACTTAGATGAGACCTAGAAAGATTCTTTTAAATCATACGTGGGAAATGAGCTTCAAGTACTTGTTTGTTTCCAGGGCAGGGGAGGGCGCATTGTCTGTGGGGAGAGCTGAGCTGTTGTTCAAAAAGGTCTGCTGCTCTGTTCTTTTGAGCCCTTGACTGAGGACTGGTTAGAGGAATTCTGGCCTGACTCTAAACTTCTACCCAGAAGTTATTAGCCTCTGCATCCTAAACCCCCTAGAGAAGGGAGAACAAGTAGATCCTTTACTCATTCCTAAGGGATCTTGTTAACTGGATCCCTCCTGGGTGTCCATAAATACTTTGTTTTCAATTGATCACCCCATGGCAAGCTCAGTGTCGTGTCTGCTGTAGTTTTTGTTTGTGACTGCTCCAAGAACCCCGTAAAGTTTATCTTCGGCTTGCCACCCAGATTCACAGCCTATTGCTGAGGGGGATGTCCAGGCGGGAAACTGGAGTAGAAACTGGAGGAACGCTGCTTTACTGTCTTGTTCTCTAATTCATGATCATCATGCTTACCATCTTTGACAACCCAGGGCTACCTACCTGCCCAGTGATAGCACTGCCCACAGTGGACAGTGCTCTCCCACGTCAATCAAAACAGTTCATCACAGATGAAGCAATTAGTGAAACTTCATGGCAACTCCATTTGAGGTTCCCCATCTATTCCAGATAAGTTGAGGTTTGTGTCAGGTTGGCTTTGGGGTCTGTCACGGACCCAGTCTCAGTTTAAGATCCTCTACAGTAGTCACTAGGAACTCTCACTGCCAACATCACATCTACTTAATAATTTGGGTGATGGGGCCCCGATTTGTAGTTCCTTACCTATCAATTTCCTGAAACTTCCTAAGTAGCTAAACCTGTGAAGTCACGGGGGTTGATCCTTATGAGGTTTGACTGATGGCTAACTGCTGCACTTTGCAAACCTTGTTTTGAAAGACTTGGAGGGACCTAATCACGTGTCTTACGACCATTCGGGGAAATTCTTCTGTGGTGTAGCTATGAGATGTTACTGTCTCCAGCTCTGCAGCCCCCACCACTCTTAGAGTACTATAGCACCTGCCTTTTGCTCTAGCAGGTAAAGTGGTATCCTGAGGCCAGTAATCTTGCCTCAGTTTGCCTACTCAAAGCTATTTTCCAGGACCGTGTTTTCTGCTACCTTATTCAGTGCACATTCTAGGAGAGCTAGCTCTGGGCACTGACTGCATGCTGTCTGAGCACACCTATGTTTCCATAGACCAGGCTGGCCTCAAATTCTGAGACCTTCCTGTTTCTGCCTCCCAAGTTTTTCTGGAATTAAAGGAGTATACCACTACACCCGGTTTTTTCCCCAGGGGCAACAGGGGTTCAGGTTTTGGCTTATCCAAGTTCAGAAGCCATAAATGATGTGCAACTAGGGTTCAAGATTAGTGTTGTCTTCAGAGCTTAGTACATAGAAAAGCCCAATACACAGGAAATGGTTTTTATAAACGTCAATTTTAACCACTTGGCCAAGCTTGGTGTTAGTAGCACTTAACCTAAAAGGTTTTGTACATCTCTTCCAACTTAGGTTGAAAAGCCAGCCCCCTTGACTTTAAAGCTACAGAGAAACCCTGTCTCGAAAAACAAAGTTTGGTTCTTGAGACTGGTGTGTATTGTATGGTTGTACCCTGGGTGTTAGTATTCAGGCATGTAGTGGCCTGCCCTTGAGGTCCTAGCAGGATGTATGTGTCCTCAGCTGCAGCCACTAAGAACACCTGACTGTGCTCAGGATGTTAGCATTCAGGCATGTACTGGCCTGCCCTTGAGGTCCTAGCAGGATGTGTCCTCAGCTGCAGCCACTAAGAACACCTGACTGTGCTCAGGATGTTAGCATTCAGGCATCTGTACTGGTCTGCCCTTGGGGTCCTGACAGGGTGCCTGCATCCGCAGCTGCAGCCACTAAGCACATTCTGTGCACATTCGTTACTTTCTCTTTTAAAAGGTGGGCCTTAGCAGGGCAGTGGTGGCGCATGCCTTTAATCCCAGCAGAGACGGGCAAGTCTGAGTTCGAGGTCAGCCTGGTCTAAAGAGCAAGTTCCAGGACAGGTCCCAAAGCTACAGAGAAACCCTGTCTTGAAAACCAAAACAAAAACAACACAAATTCTTCCGTTTCTGCCTGTCTCTATGCCTTTTTCCTACTCCTGTTCCAAGTATCTTCTCTCCCTTCCCCCCCTTTCCCATTCACTTCCCCCAATTAAAAACCTCTCCACCTGAGCTGTTGCAATAGTGTCTTTTATTGCTTTTTCTCCCAAATTACAATACAAGCTATTGGAAGCTCGGCCTAGTGATTACTTTATGTGGGTTACTGTATTGCAGAGTCATAGCAGAACCCATTGCTGTTTGCATGGAGACTGTTTCTAGAGATCTGTTTGTACAGAACCCAGCCAAGTCTGACTTGCATGTCTAATTAGCACTGTGCTTTCATCTTGACTCTGGGAAAGCTATGCCACAGGACATGCTTTTGTGTGTGTGTGTGGGGGGGGGTGCTCCTTCAAACCTTTTCCTATGGAACTAGCCCAGTGGAACTAGCCCAGTGGAACTAGCCCAGTGGAACTAGCCCAGTGGAACTAGCCCAGTGGAACTAGCCCAGTGGAACTAGCCCAGACCTCTTCTTGGGGGCTGTTGAAGATCTTGGTATAAGTCCTAAAGCTTCCAGAGCTTCATTCCAGCTCCTGCCTGATAACCCCTCTGACCTTGTCCTGAGTTGGCTACTTCTGAAGCCTTCCTCTGTTAGGTTTCTCCCTAGTCCACATCTGAATTCACAGCAACCAGAGGCCTCTTCCCTCCAAAAACACATACGAGTACTTAGCTTCCATGGAGAAGAGATGCAGATGAACTGGATGCTCTGCTGGCTTCTCTTTTTCTAAAGAGTGGTGAACTCTGCCAAGGGGAAGGCATAAGTATAGTTTATCTGAGCTCTTTCTGCTGCTAGCAGGTATTCTCTGATCTGCGTCCCTGTAAGTCGAGTATTCTCCACTGAAAGGGAACAGAGTTGCAGGTCTGCATGTGTGAATAAGGAGGAATATTGGTTGGCAAGGGTAACCGTAATCAACTCCAAATCAGAGTGGCCTAAAGAACAGAAATCTGTCTTAGAGAAGCGCAAATAAAGGGAATGCTAGGGTTGGTTTCTACTGTGATGGAAAGAGAAATTTCTTCAGTCTTTTTTTCCCCCCAGCCTCCTGCTATGGGCTCTTAGTGCTCCTTGACCTGGAGTACCATCCTCTTGCTCGAGACAGTCTCCCTGCATCAATTGTTCTCAGTTTCCTGTGTGACAGCACGAGTTCCAGCACGATGGTTGGATGCTGCTGTCCTCAAGCATCTTGTCAGTTTTGTTTTCATCAAGAGCATCCTAATCTCCAGACCATCCAGATTGGGTCTGTTGACAGACTCTCGGAGGAGGGTTGTGGGGTCAGTTTCACATTCTTCCTCCCACCCCACCCCCGCCACTCAGCCTTCCGCTTTTGACTCACTTGGACCATGAAATGACATGCAGCTGGGGTAGCTCTTTGGGAGGAGTAACTGAATATTATCTGGGGGTCTAAAGGCAGATGATCCTGAGGTGGGGAGGGGTCAGTTGGTTGAGCCAGGAAGGCTGCAGCAAGTTTCTGCTTTGAGTGTGGTTTAACCTTTATTATGGTACAGGGACTGGCAAGACTCCTGCAACCATAGAAGAGCTCACTACCTTGCAGGGAATGTCTCCCTGCATCAATTTTATTT
Organism: Microtus ochrogaster; assembly: GCF_000317375.1. Lineage (NCBI taxonomy): Eukaryota > Metazoa > Chordata > Mammalia > Rodentia > Cricetidae > Microtus > Microtus ochrogaster. The sequence goes on from NW_004949103.1 coordinate 4,453,728, forward strand.
CCTATTTGAAAAGGAAATTGGTCAAGTGTACTACCAGAAAAATGTAAATGAGAACCTGTGCTTCAAATGCAGAGAGGATGTTACCTGTGTCTTAGTTACGGTTTCCACTTGTGAGAAAATGCCATGGCTAAAAGCAAGCTGGGGAGGAAAGGGCTTATTTCAGCTCAACACTTCCACACGGCAGTCCAGCATATGGAAGTCTGGGCAAGAACTGAAGCCATTGGGGAAGTTCTTACAGCCTTATGCACCCTGTAGCTTGCTTAGCCTGCTTTCTTGTACAACCCAGGGCTACAAGCCAGAGGTAGCACCACCCACAGTGAGCTGGGTCCCCCAATATCAACTAAGGAAATGACATAGGCTCACCCAGAATCCTAATCTGGTAGGGGACATTTTTCTCAATTGAAGTTCCCTCTTTCAAAATGATTCTATCTCTGCTTTACAGAAGCTCCTCAGTTTCGGGAGGTCCCATTTATTAAATGTTTCCCTTAATGTCTGTGCTGTTGGGGTTATACGTAGGAAGTGGTCTCCTGTGCCCATGTGTTGTAGAGTACTTCCCACTTTCTCTTCTATCAGGTTCAGTGTTCAGATTGATATTGAGGTCCAAATCCATTTGGACTTGATTTTTGTGCATGGTTATAGATATGGATCTATTTTCATTCTTCTACAGGTTGACATCCAGTTATGCCAGCACCATTTGTTGAAGATTCTTTCTTCCATTGTATACTTTTAGCTTCCTTGTCAAAAATCAGGTGTTTAGGTTTGTGGGTTAATATCCGGGTCTTCTATTCGATTCCATAGGCCGACTTCTGTTTTTATGCCAATACCGAGCTGTTTTCAATACTGTAGCTCTGTAATAGAGTTTGAAATCAGGCATGGTAATGCCTTTAGTGCGCCCACCCACTGAGACGGTGGGGCTGATCTAATGGGAGCTCACCAAGGCTAGCTCGACTGGAACTGAAAAAGCATGGGATCAAACCGGACTCTCTGAACGTGGTGGACAATGAGGGCTGACTGAGAAGCCAAGGACAATGGCACTGGGTTTTGATCCTACTGCATGTACTGGCTTTGTGGGAGCCTAGTCTGTTTAGATGCGCACCTTCCCGGACCTGGATGGAGGGGGGAGGACCTTGGACTTCCCACAGGGCAGGGAATCCTGACTGCTCTTTGGACTGGAGAGGGAGGGGTAGAGGGGAGGGGGAGGAGGAGGGAAATGGGAGGTGGGGAGGAGGTGGAAATTTTTAATAAAATGAAAAAAATAAGTAAAAAAATCTAACTCGCATGTGTTAAAGTAAAACTAGCCAGTGCAGCCTGTCACATATTTGACATCCTATTTCAAAAGGATCACCACTATTCAGTTCTTTAACATGTAATGCATATGTATATGTATATAGCCTATACAGAAATAATTTCTCTACTTAGCTGGAGTCCCCAAGTAGGCTAGCCCCATTGTTTTCCATCTAACACATGTTAAAGGATGAAATGTATAGAACTGCTCGCAGCTTTCTGGAAGCAGTAGTTCTTCATATTGCCATAATGACTTACTGGACACTTGACACACACACTGATAACTAATTGGGCTCCGTCATTTTCTGAGCAGTTCAGCATTGTTAATGGCTTTGGGCTGTTTCTTTTGCAGCTGATCAAGGAGCTGCTCCATGGTTCAGTTCTCGCCAGTGTTGATGAATATAAATTTTCATCTCGTATCATACCTGTTGGGGTATCTAGGTTCAGATCCTGTTGGAGAAATCAATGAAGCTTTGTTAAACCAGTTTAGTTTCATCAAGCTCTAGATGTCCCTGCTTTTAATTTCTTTATCAGAAGTCATCTGTACAAGAAAGGAACTGCTGGTTCTCAAGAGCAGCTGTTCGTACAGTTCGTTGATCTCTGAATTTGAAGCCTCACAACATCCATTTGCAAACCCATTAAGTTCTGAAGTTCCTCCTTCCTCTGAAGTAGGGTGCCCACTGTTCAGGAAAACCAACTGTGTATTCAAAGCTTACACCTGTGTGGTCTTGGAGATAAAATTCCCGGGTTGCTGTTGAGTTAATCACAGTGCTTTACAGATTCTTCAGCCAACATTGTGCTTTCTTGGCTAAAGTTGTCCGAGTTCTAGTAATCTGTCAGAATCTGCGTTTTTGTTTTTTTTTTTTTTTTAAATTGAACTGTTTATATCTGTAGACTTCTGCTCTGAGGGGTGGGCTAAGATGCCTCCCCTATTTGTTTTTCCATTCTGCTGTGCTGTGTCATGGCCACCAGGTGGTGTCAAATGACCCCCACTGCACCTGTCCCCTCAACTTAGCAGCAAGCTAACAAGAAGTCTTAATTTTTTTCATTTTACATGCCAATCCCAGTTCCCTCTTTCTCCTAATTCCCCACCTCCTTCATCCCACCCCCACCCACTTAGAGGGGATAAGGCCTCTGTTGGGTCCAGGGAGGTCGTGCAAAGAGAGACAGACCACCAAAGTCTAATAAACCAGAAGCAAACATCATTTCAGAAACCAGAATCCAGGAAAAATAAACTTTCATGGCGCACAAAAGCTTATCAGCTGAAACCACAGCCAGAGATGGATTTAGTAAGGCTGTGGCCTAGGCCGGTTTCTGAACCCACCTTATTGTAGGGGCATATTAAACATTAGGTCTTGAACAAAGGAATTTAAAACTCAGAGATTCTTACTTTACAATCTCCATTAATAGTTTTTCAGTTAAACTAGTGTTTGTACTTCAACTCTTGTTACTTCCAGGTAGTGTTAACTGAAGCCCTGTGATCTCCCTTCGATGCTGCCAGTTTCACATAGCAGGGATGATAATGTGTAACTTAGAGGTCATATATTTCCTAAAAGTTGACTTGGCTCATATCGTAGGCTAGCTCTCAGTTTGCAGAGATGCTTTTTCCTTGTAAATAGAGCTATGGGTTGCAAAGAGGAATAACCCACTGCTAATCCTTAAGCTGCTAAGAAAGCTGTTGACAGTCTGTTCTCACTCTCCTAGGCTTACAACTTTATATTTCTACATTCCTATTTCTGGAATCTACATTTTTATATTCTTGGACCCTTCAGCCTCCTTTGGGGAGTCAACCAAAGACTGGTATACCAAGTTGAGGGCAGGACCAAGCCCCTCCCTCCTGACTCGGGCATCAGGCTGGGCAGTGTATCCCACTGTAGGTAATGGGCTCCAAAAAGCCAGTTCATGCACCCAGGGTAAGTCCACGGACACAAACAGATCAAGTCATATAACAATCACCCACATTCTCAATTTCTCCAGGCCCTTGCCCAGCTCACGCATGGTACAGTGACACACGAACTGTTCCGAGAGTAAAACGGGCGTTGCAGATTGAGGCCCACCAGTGAGAATCAGGAGTTAAACATTCTGTGACTTCAGATGAGTTAGGGGGTGGCTTTGGGTGCTTAACGACTCTTTGTATGTAGAGGTGCATGGCCTGTGTTAGCTGCCTGCCAGTCAAATATTTCCCCTGTGAGGCTAGCTATGCAGGTGCTGTATTTGAGGGAAGGAAGTTTCTTTAAATTGTTGAATCTGAAAGGGGACTGGTTTGCTGTTAATGTAGCCGCTTGCCTGTGTTTCTTCACAAGACGAGTACATCCAGCACAACTCAAGGGATGGATCTGAGTGGGGTGGCAAGGGAATGAAAAGACAAACGCCTGGGGTAACCTCAGCTCTGGAGAAGCCACAGAACAAGAATGGAAGCTCAGGGTATTTGTTATACAGCTGAGCCAATCTCCACAAGGGGAAGTGGTCACTGTATGGGAGTCGTCTTCAGTCCTAAATATCTAGCAGACAAAGATGGTGTACTTTTTCTGCACATGCTGTCAACATCCACACAGACCCAGAGGAAAGCTTTGTATCCCTCACTCCCCTGGCGTTCAGGGTGAAGTTGTTGGCCATTTTGCCATGGGTCTGAAGCTTTGGTCTGTAGTGCAAACTTTAATTGGTCTTAAAAAGCCCCAGAGTCAAATATCTAAAGATTATAAGAAACTATATAATTAACTATATGCAAATATATACAGGCAATACAACAATAACACTCAAAATGGTGGTAGGTTTAAACTCAAAAGGCCACCCACCTTGAGGAATGCTACATCTCCTAAATATATCTAATAGTCATTAACAGGACATTGCATGGATTTAGATGTCCAAGAATATGAGGGCATTTAATTCAAATTGCCACAAGAAGTTGGACTCGGGATCCAGCTCTGTAAAATGGGCAGGTCTTCAGGAAGGACGGTCCCCACCTACATTGGTGTTGTCTGGAGTTAAGCTATCCTTCACTAGTCACTATGATGGCTTTATCTTATTTTAAAGCAGCAGGAAAGTTGAACCCTGCCAGCTTTCTTATATACAGGGCAGCATCTGAAGCCATCAGTTTGTTGGGTCCAGGGGGGTCGCACAAAGATGAGAACACCAAGTCTAATAAGCCAGAAGCAAACTTTATTCCAGAAACCAGATCCTAGGAAAACCAGAAGCAAACTGAAAAATTAAAACAGAGCGGGGCACAGAAGCTTATCAGCTAGCTGAGACCACAGGCAAGAGTTCGGGCTTCAGACACTGGCATCAACTAGTTTTCTGAACCCATCTTTATAGTAAGGACACCAAGCATTAGGTCTGGGCAAAGGAACTTTTACAACCTTACCCTGATCCTTGGGTTGATCAGCGGAGACCCTAAAAATGGGAGTGAGTGCTAATGTCAATGGGTAACTAGGCAGCCATCATGAAATGTTTCAGGGGAGATTACAACGAAAGTCGCTAATTGCGAGAAAACAGATGTCTTTAGCAACTAGAAAAGGGGCTGCTAGTAATACTAAAGGGTTATAAATTAGGATTAACCGGTTCTTAAGCTGAGAACTAAGATAGCAGAAAGCTTTTTACACTATCTCAAGGTAAAACTCAGATATGCCATACTTTACAATCTTATCAGAGCTCATTAATTAAACCATTGTATTTGTTCACTGTCTCCTGATACCGCCAGGTGTAAACTGGAATCTTAATGCCTCTCCTCTGGTGGTGCCAGTTCTCCATAACGGAGACAGTGTGTCTAACCCTAAGGTCACATCTGTCTCCTTAAGGTTAGCTCAGTTCACATCTGTCATTTATCAAGAATGGTCAGGACACTACTCTCAATTTGCAGGGAGAAGCTCTAGCCTCGTAAATATAAAATGGCCAGTTGTAAATGGCTAACCTGATGGAGATTTCCCAAGCATCTGAGAGAAAGTAGCTCCTTGTTTTCAGACCCTTCAAATTCATTGCCAGGATCTTCTGATCCTCCAATGTATGAGTCGGGAGTCCCACCGAAGGTCGAATTGTTTCTATGTGCATAGAAATGGCTGACTTCATTGCTTCCACTTTGGCTGTGGAGTATCTGAGAAGAGGTGATAATGGGGACAGCAGCTTGTACTTGAAAGCTAGTGTTTTAAGATTCAGTAGTGATTTTTTTTTTCCTTTTTAAATAAAAAGTAAGGTTTTAATTTTAACATTGTAAAATTACATATACAAAACAGTTGTCAAGGAAGATTATAGTTACAATATTCCATTTATATTTATCAAATTAAGGAAAATACTCTATCATCTATCCTATCTTTGTGAATCTAAATGTTATATCTAATTTATCTT
>NW_004949103.1:4459514-4480924 GCF_000317375.1 Microtus ochrogaster
TAACCTTGGGTTAGCCATCTTCAACCTACAGACCCATAGTATCTGGCAGACTCCCATGAAGCAGGAAATTTGAAAGAATGTTTCACCTATCTTGGCAGTTTGTCAGTCACTTTCTTCCATATCCTGCAGAATATCTGGTAGTTTCTTCTGTGAATCAGGAATCCTGAAGGACCATCTTGTATTTTGGAATGTTCAGCAGTTACTTTTCTGTGTGTTCTGCATGTCCAGTTTTACACAGCATGCCATCAGTGCTTGATGGTTTAAACTCATAACATGGATTTACCTATAGCTGACTAAGTAACCTTTACTTATGCATTGGGATATAAGAATAAAATGCCAAGAAGCCATTTGTGTGAACAGATGACCTCAGTGTGTCCCTCCTATATTCTGTTGGTTTCAGTCTCTGAAAGTGTCCCCATTTGAATTGGTCAGGAATAGGCTGCTTCTTGGAGCTGAAGTGGTGCCATGGCCTTTGCAGTCTATGGATGTCAAGATAGGTCATGTGATGGGCACAAACCTGGGCAGGGTCCTTCTACAGCAGCGAGTACCAGGAGGACACAACCTAGGTGAGGGTGCCTCAGATAAAAACTTGGTTCTTTGATTCTTATGTTTTCCTCAGTGAACAGCTATGGAGCCTCCGCGTCCTGATTCTACATGGTAGTCCATCATGGAAGTTTGGGCTGGACCCTGGAGGCAGGAACTGAAGCCCCAAAACGGTCATAAGTTGTAAGAAACTGAAAGTTCTTCCTACAGCCTTCTGCAACCGAGAGTTTTAGCCTGCTTTCTTATACAGCCCAGGAACCACCAGCTTGAGGTGGTACCACCCGCAGTGAGCTGGGCCCCCCAACATCAGTCATGAAACCGACCACAGACTAATCTGGTAGGGACATTTTTCTCAATTGAAGTTCCCTCTTTCAAAATGATTCTGCTTGTGTGTATTTATGAAAAACTAGCCAGCACAGCCTGTCACATGACATTCTATATCCTATTGCAATAGGATAACCACTATTCAGCGCTTTGACATGTAATTTATATGGATATGGACAATATGGAAGTAATGTATCTCTACCTAGGAAGTCCCCACCCCAGGTGGGCAGCCTTATTTCCCATCTAACACATTTGGAATGTGTAGAAATGGGTAATCTATATCTGTTCTGTATGTTTTGGAAACTGCTAGCAGTTTTGAACGAGTTTATTACAGCAAGTTAAAAATAGAAACAGCAGAGAAGAAAAGCATCCTATTGGGTGCTCGTGGCATCCAGCAGAGATGGTTGGAGTAGCCCTGCCTATAGAGGGCTTATATCCAGCTGAAATCAACTTGGGACAGCCACTTGAGTTGCCAGTGGAGACTCTCAGACAAAAGCAGAGTTTGCCCCCTGGGGCGAGCTTTTCACTAAATTAATTAGCCCAAAGTTACCAATAATGAAGACCCTCCTACATCACAGTAAAATAGGTGAGCATTTATTTTCATAAGACTTGACCTTGAGGAGCTGGGAGCATTGGTTCAGGGCAGGCTTGAAAACATTGAACTTAAACCTTCCAGCGAACACTGCTGGGTTTCCAGGGTTTGCAAGGTGGCTGTAACTCTAAGAATTCCAAATGACTTAAGCTCATACTTAAAAGTATGCTTATAAGATTCCAGGAATAGACTGGGGAAGCTGAAGCAGCCTGAGTTCCAAATGAAGAGTCCCAGGACCTGGTACTGTCTTCCATGGATGAGTTTTGTCTCACTGTAGGCATTTTTTTGGAAGGTGAGATCAACACTAGTGACCTGTTGGAAAATGGCTCGCAGCCACCTCGGCCCTCTTTCAAGGGCTCGTCTTTCACTGCACTACTTCGGCTTTAATTCTCATCCCTGTTTAACAGAACCACATCAGGTGGGGAAGCACATTCTAAAAATATGTTGGGAGTCTGGGAAAGGATAGCCCTCATCCTGAGTCTTTCTGGAATTTTAGAGCATGAGACAGGATGTTCGTCACATCCTCGCTTTAGATATATAGCATAGATACATGTAAAAGAAAGTGAAGACTCTGCTTGCATAAGTGAGCCTTAAAGTGCTCACTTCAACTCCAATCATTGCAGGAAGTAACAAAATAGCTGAGCTTTATATTCACTAAAATTACAGGAGAGCAGATTCATGACTAGTAGGTACAGAAATTAAAGACAAAGAACGAATGGGGGAGCAATTTTGGCTAAAGGAAAATATGTTAAAAAATTCAATCGGATAATCTAAGTTTCAGGTCTTGGGAGATTGAGACAAAGACCCTGCAAACCATGTTAGCTTATGTTCTTGGGGAAAGCCCAACAAAAGAGGGGACCTGACAAAAAATAAGGATAGGACGGGGCAGGAAAGGTGGCCTGTTTAACTGACATGAGCCGTTTTGAAAGAGGGACTGTGTGGAGACCTGTATGGCCCATCATGAAACCTGAATCTACCCAATGACTGCTTCAGCCCTCAAATCCTCTGGTTGCTTTTCTCTGCAGTTCTAGACTCTACCCCATCCATCACTGATGCCTCGACAGTGCTTAAGCATGCATGGGCAGCCCGTTTATGGCGGTTCTCCAGTTCCTGTCCTGGGCAGTCCTAAATGCTTGTGTTGTGAAACCCAAGGTTTCAGTCTTTGTTGTCCATCCAGCGTTTTTGGGCCTCCTTCGCCGTATCCTGTGCACTTCTCCAAACAGTGCCAGAGGCCAGGGGACTCTACCCAATTGATCAGACTATAAGCATATCCTTAACTGAGCTTCTAAGACTTGAACTCTTTAAGACAGGCCTGGGTATTCTTGCTTTTTACTAGGGAAATTCTTTCAACCTGTTTAACTGTGGCCAGAATGTGAAGAGTGGAGGCAGTAAGCTGCTTGAATGGCTGGCAGCTGAGCGCTCGCCTCTCCAAAATTTGCAGGCAGGAAACAGTACACTCAAAATGGGAGTTTTAAACTCAAAGGCCACAACTTTGAGGAACGCTACATCTCCTGAATATACCCAGTAGTGCCACTAACTGGGAACAAACCCAAATAGTGTCACTAATGGATGACATGCATGTATTCAGATATTCAAGATTAAAAGTAATTCTTCAAAGCACCATAAGAATCTGGATCCTGAGTCTCCATGGGTAGGTCTTCAGGAAGGAAGTATTGGTGTGGAATTTGAAAACTATCCTTCACTATTCACTATGATAGCTATATATTTTAAAAGCAGCAGGAAAGTTTGAACCCTGCCAGCTTTCTTATATACAGGGCAGCATCTGAAGCCATCAGTTCATTGCCAGGATCTTCTGATCCTCCAATGTATGAGTCGGGAGACCCACCGAAGGTTGAATTGTTTCTATGTGCATAGAAATGGCTGATGTCATTGCTTCCACTTTGGCTGTGGAGTATCTGGAGCAGGCTGGCTTCATTTGAGAAGAGGTGATAATGGGGACAGCAGCTTGTACTTGAAAGCTAGAGTTTCAGTAGTGCTTGATGGTTTAAACTCGTAACATGGATTACCCATAGCATGAAGGTGTAAATCACAAACAATCCCACACCCGTTTGGAATTATGATTAATAGAATGGTTATTTAAGAGGGAAAGAACTTACAAATCACCATCCCAGACAATAGCCCTCTGCGCAATAAGGAAGGGAGCCTAGTCGCCGGAAGGGGAGCAGAAACCCAGAGAAGGAGGGGAGGGCAGTGGCTGCTTTTTTAAAGACCACGCCCCAATGGGCTGGTATCTCAGCAGCTATTGGCTGAAGGAGCAGAAGGAGCTCCCGCAACACCTCCCCCTTTTAAAGAGTTCTAAATCTACTACGAAATTATATACAATAAGTAAATATCCTATTCTAACTAGCTTAAGTCTTGTATAATAACTTGGCCAGGTCATAAGAGGAAAGTAACTACATTTATATTGTCTTCAACCCCATTGAAGACCTGAGAAGGGAAACAATGTTACCGCAGTAATTAGGGAGTGCAATTAAACAACTTCCAAAACATGCAACAAATCAGACAACTAGCTACCTGGGCAATCGCCCAAGGTCCATGTTTGCAGCATTGAAGCAACCAACGTTGGCTAACGTAACTGACATACCATCTTTAAAGGCAAACTTTTCAAAACTATCTTACCCTGTTTGGCAGGATATGACAGTCCTGCTTTATCTATTTATGGATACTCTGTATCTCTGTCAGTGGTTGAGGTATGGGCATTTCTTTGCCCAAAGGCCAGTTCTGCCAAGAAGAAAGGCTCCAGGTGGAGTGTCTTTGGTGCCCAACATTCTTTCGGGAATAGATTGGTGTTGCTAGGAGCGATTGTGTCTCACTACCACAGAACTGAGTCAGATTAAAGGCCATTCTCTACAGCTCTTTGAAGAGGCTGAAGATTATCTATACTGAATATAATCTCCATGTATCTGAAGAACCTGATTAGTCTAATTATAAATGACAAACATAGATGACTATTGATCTATATAATTCTCAATACCTATCTAACTTAAAGACTAAGATAATAAACAACTGTGCAATAAATGAGGACACAATATGACCTCCAAATATAAACAATGTACAAATACACATTGCAATATGGTAGATAATATCTCAGTACATAAGCAATATATATCTTAATCAGAGGTAGAAATGTACATTGCAATATGGTAAATATACATATATCAATACAATATATATCAATACATAAAAAATGTTTTAAACAGAGGTAGAAGCATGCATGCATACAATAGTCAATATAACTTTATCAATATACAAGAATTGATACCACTATAATTGTCTAAAAACTAACTCACAATCTATTATCCCATCATCCAAGTATCCTTTTTTTCAAAGATCCCTGAGCTTATAAAATTCCTCCTCCAACCCTCAACCGTATACTAATTACAATCAACCCCTAAATGATGTCCCTAAACCCAAGTATAAAATTTACTGGGAGAGGGGATGTCATCCTCTAGAACTACTTCCAGCTGTCATGGGGGCAGCAACATTCTTTCTGGGGGATCCTGTGAAAGTAAAATGATGGTTAAATTTCAAGATCAATGTCTTTTAAAATTGCAAATAGTCTGAGTTTTGTGCAGGTCTGGCCAGAATGTTGTACAAGATGTGCACCATTTCAGCTAACCAAGTTGGAACCATCTTGTGCAACTGGTACCCAAAACAGGTCTTCTAGTAGCGCTATCAGTATCATGACGTCATATCAACCAGGTGGAGTTGTTGTTATGCGGCCCCATCTTCCTGGAAACTTCAAATGTCACTGCAGGAAAAACTCATGGTTCATTGTGAAAAACTTAAACATTAATCGTAGACATATAGGCATACATATATTCAATGAAAGGCACGATAGATAATATTCAATGAAAGGCACGATTGAAATGAAGAAAAGCAAAGATGTTTTCTAAACTCGTTTTTTCTGTCCCATATCATGGCTTTTGACATGAGACAAATTCCAGAAACTCTGGGTTTTTCTTTTAACAGGCTTGGAATCAGAGTGGGACCGAGCCACAAGTCCAACTCCAAAACCAGCTCTATAAATTTAGAAATATTTAGTATATCTTACTTACAGAACCTATTCAGTTTTTTTTGATAGTCCCTATTGGGCAGTTAAATCTTTCCGTCTGTCAGTATTCAAACATCCAGGGTTCCTTGAATTTTTCAAAGATGTTTTCCTGTGGAGATAAGAACAGAACCCTGCCCCCATTCTGTTTTTCTTACCACCTGTATGATTATCATCATTGTGGATGAGCTGTCATTTCTCTTTTCCAAGAGGTTTCTCTCTTCAAATTGAACCTTTATTAATTTTGATGGTATCCACAATTTTTCTTCTGTGGAAACAAACGAGCAAAACTCCTTCCCCAATGTAGTACATCTGCTGGCTTCCATTGAGAGGTCAGCACATCTTTGAAATAAACCGATTGATTTAGTTCAGACTTCTCCATTATCCAATGTCTTTCTGCCGCTGTTCCTTTCTCATTAGCGTTAAGAAAATTCAAGGTTAATAAAGCATTATGCAATCTATTTCTGGAGGTATTTCCAGTCTTTCTGTTTGTTCAGCATATCCTTTATAGTACGATTTGATCTTTCTATAACTGCCTGACCTGTAGGATTATTTGGTATATCTCTGTAATGTGTTTCATATTAAGCAAAAAAGCATTTCATTTTCTTAGATACATATGCTGGACCATTGTCTGTCTTATTTGTGTAGGTATACCCATGATGGCCATAACTTCCAATAAATGTGTGATTACCAAATCAGCCTTTTCTGAGCTTAGGACAGTTGCCCATTGAAAACCTGAATACGTGTCTATGGTGTGGTGTACATATTTTAATTTACCAAATTCCATAAAGTGGAACACATCCATCTGCCAGATTTCATTCCTTTGAGTACCCTTTGGGTTACTCCCTGCAGGCAACTGTTTGATTATAGAAAGAAGTAGGAGATCTCTTTATAATGTCCTTAGCTTATTGCCATGTAATGGAAAATTCTTTCTTTAGGTCTTTACTATTGACGTGATTTTTTTTTTTGTTTATGAAATCTGAGTCCTGCAACACGCTTCAAATCAATTGATCAATCTCAGCATTACCTTGTGCTAGAAGACCAGACAGACCCGTATGGGACCAGATGTGTATTATGTACATTGGACAAAGCCTATTCCTGATTGTCTTGTACCTGGATAAACAATGAAGTCAATTCTGTATCTGGTATAAATTTGGCGGTTTCAATATGCAAGATAACTCTTTCTGCATATTGTGAATCTGTAACTATATTAAGAGGTTCTTTAAAATCCCTTAGCACCATAAGAATGGCATATAATTCTGCCTTCTTGACAGAATTATAAGGGCTTTGTCCCACCTTAATTATTTATAACCTGCTTTCCATGATTTGTTTGCATCAGTATAAAACGTATGAGCTCCAGTTATTGGAGCATCATGTACAATTCTAGGAAGAATCCAAGAAGTTCCATAATACCTCATCATATCCTTCCCAGAATTATGAGTTCCTGGAACTACAGGAATGTTAATCTGGGTATTCCATTGCTGTAGCAGGTCACAGCCCCATAAATTTATTGCAATATTGGCTATGTATGGCCTTAGTCCTCCTATTTGCCCTTCAGGCCCTATGCATTCAACCCATCTTGTGCTTTGTTTTACATGAGATGTTCAGTTCCTGGGAATTGGAACCCTACCTCTTGAAGAGGCCAATTTGGATGCCAAGATTCTGGAGTAATGATAGTTACATCCATTGTGAGGGCCTGTGGAGTTTAAATCCATGTGGGGAGGCAAACAATAGGGTGCGTGGGGACTTGAAGCCAATCTGAGGCATGTAAAGAGAATATGTAAAGAATTGCAGCAAAAAAAAAAGCCACCGTGTGATATTAAACTGCTGACTCCATGCACAAGGCACAGGCTGTGGCTGAGGGGAGGGCTCGTACCAAGCCGAGCTGGTGGCAGGCAGCTGAGGGGGGGGGGGAAGAGGAGGGGTCCTAAAAACCAAATGTTTGGGCGCCAGATGAAGGTGTAAATAAAATTCCATACCCGTTTGGAATTATGATTAATAGAATGGTTATTTATTTAAGGGGGAAAAACTTACAGATCACCGTCTGTGCAATCAAGAAGGGAGCCTAGTCACCAGAAGTGGAGCGGGAAGCCAGAGAGCTAGCGGAGGGCAGTGGCCACTTTTTAAAAGAGACCACACTCCAATGGGCTGGTATCTCAACAGCTATTGGCTGAAGGAGCAGAAGGAGCTCCTGCAACAATAGCAGACTAAGTAACCTTTAATGCATTGGGATATAAGAATAAAATGCCTAGGCTCATTTAGCCAAGAAGCCATTTGTGTGGATAGATGACCGCAGTGTTATCCGTACTCTTGGACTTTTGATACTAATGGGCTGTTGGACAATTTCAGAGAAAACTGAAACTGCCTTTGCACTGGTCAGGAATAGGCTTCCGGTTGGAGAAGCTGAGAGGAAGTGGTGCGTGGCCTTTGCAGTCTGGATATCAGGACAGATAGGCCATGTGATGGGCGTAAACCTGGGTAGGGATCCTGCAGCGAGTACCAGGAGGGCACAACCTAGGTGAGGGTGCCTCAGAATAAAGACTTGGTTCTTTGATTCTTACATTTTCCTCAATGAACAGCTATGGAGCCTCTGCATCCTGCTGACAAGGGTCTTGAAATCCTTTTCCATAAAGGATGGAGTTGCGCAATTCCTCATCCACCTGTGGTGGGCAATTAGTCCCATCTGCTGCTGTCGCTGGTCTGTGAAAGGATGGTTATGGCTAGCGCTCATGGGTTGCTCTAGTTAAACCTGTTACTGTGAAGAACAGCACAATCAAAAGCAACTTGAGCAAGGAAGGTGGGGGTTATCTTTTATACTTCTAGGTCACAGTTTGTCGCTGATGTCAAGCTGGATCAGAAGAAACCACTGGCCATCTGCTGTGGGCTAGATCCTCCACATCTGTCAGGACAATCTCCTCCCAGATGTTCCCACTGGCTAATCTTGTGTTTTCATGTTTTTGAGATTAGGTGAATTTTTGCCTTGGCGCCTGCCCATCTCCTCCTATTTGATGCTATCTAATGGGTCTTTTAAAACCGGTTCAGGTTTCCCTGCTGGCCAGGGGCTTTTCTTACAAAATGCCCTTGCTGTTTCCTGGCTCCTGCCCGGGGGCCACGATCCCGCTCACCCCGCAGAAGGGTCTTCAGGAACAGGACCCGGCTCCTCTTTTGCCAGGGACCTCGCCAACCAAAGGCCTACCTCTTTGATTTAATTGTAGTGGGGCGATCTGCTCTCGGTGTTGCGCGCGCCCCGGTCCCCAGCGTCCACCTGCGCCGTCCGCCTGCCCCACTGGCTAATCTTAATCTAGGAAATTCTTCAAAGTTCCATCTTCCTAACTGACTAGTTTGCATGACATTTACAAGAATAATTAGTACTTTGGTTTGAATGAACAATACCTTCATTCCTAAGAGGCCTGAGCTCCTTAAAAACCTTGGGCCCTTATCAATCTTATGTTTTTTATTGTGAATTCCCACTACCCTTTAACACATTAGAGGTGATACACCCTTGAAAAGTCATGGGTCTTGGATTTCTTGCCCTTTCTGCAACAGGAACAGTTTCTCTTCTTGGCAAGAGTTCAGATGATCTGTCACCACCCACAAAGCCATTAAGACTTCTGAGTGTGTGGATAAAGGCATGCTTTCATTGACTCGCTGACTCAAGATAACAGGAGGAAGCAACTTCCATTAATCTTTTCTGTGGCTATGATAAAATGCTCAGTCAAAAGGAATTTGAAGAGGTTTTAACCTCACAGTTCAGGGGGGTATGGTCTGTCACTGCATGGAAGAGACAAAAATGGCTTGCTTGGTGCAGTTGGTCATGTGTGTGTGTGCTCAAGCAGAGTAATGAAAGTGGGCTTTCTTAGTGCTTGACCATTGTCAATTTTGACAAGTCCAGGACTGCAAGCCTAGAGACCTATTCCTAAAGAATGGTGCTGCTGCCTGCAGCTAAGATTATCTCCCTATACTAACGTAATTAAGAAAATGCCTTAGAAGTTGAGGTCTGACTTGAATATAATCTCCCACAGGTGTCCATAGCTTCTTCCTAGCAGTTTGAAGACTGTCAAGTTGACAGTGCCCAAGTAGTTCTACCTATTATAGAATACCTAGAATTCTATAATGATGGTTCAAAATTGGTGCCTTAAGTGTACTGGGCTGTTTGTATTAGGATTCTCTAGATGAACAGAAACAATGTGATAAGTAGATGACCTAACCGATGGCTAATTTATCTTGCATCAAAATAGCCAGAGTGGGTGAATCACACCTAAGAAGCTGAGAATACAGTAGTTCTGGACCCCTGAGACTGTGGCACCTCCACCATTTGGGGTATTGCTCACTGGGGAGTCTGCGGCTGGGGGCCTCAGCAGTCCTTATCTGGTGTGGAGAACCTGACAAGTTCTAGGAGAGCCATCTCTTAGTCTCCAACGGAAGCTTGGAAAAGTTGCTTCTAACATAGCAACTGGATAAATCACCTCAGAAGCAAGAGTAAAGGCAAGGCACCTTCTGCCCATCCTTCCCACTTTCTCTTCTATGAGGTTCAGTGTAGCTGGCTTTGTTTTTGATCCATTTGAATTTGAATTTTGTGCATGGTAAGGATCTATTTTCATCTACATGTTGATATCCAGTTATGTCAGCACCATTTGTTAAACATGGTTTCTTTTTTCCATTTTATGTTTTGCTTTGTCAAAATCAGGTGTTTGAAGGTGTGTGGATTAATATCCTGGTCTTCAATTCAGTTCCATTGACTCTCCTGTCTGATTTTATGCCGATACCAGGCTGTTCTCAGACTGTAGCTCTGTAGTAGAGTTTGAAGTCAGATTTTGATGCCGCTAGAGGTTCTCTTATTGTACAGGATTGTTCTTGGCTATCCTTGGTTTTTTGGTTTTTCACATAAAGTTGAGTACTGCTCTTTCGGGGTCTGAATTTTTCTGGGCATTGTGTTGAATCTGTAAATTGCTTTTGGTAAGATTGCCATTTTTTACAATTTTACTAGATTAAAAAAAATTTGGAATACAAGCCACCCTGTCTAGATTATTATGGCCAAATGCCATTTGTTCTTCACTATTTAACCTTGGACTTGGGCCTTCAAGATTTTTTTCTTGATTCAGATCCTTAGTATACTATTCTTGTGCTTGGCAAATAGCTTCTAATTTGTATCATTCATCTATGGAATTGTCAACTAGTTGGATGGATGGCATTTATTCCTTAAAGCAGCATTTGTTCCTTGAAGTACTGGGCACACTTACTGGTATTCCTCTGGATTTGCTATGGCTGGACTTGACTAAGCTATCTGTTAGTCTGGTTTGAGACTTTTGAGAATGCGGCTAGATACTGGCTCATCTATCCTCTCAGGGCTTGTTCTAGTTGGAGGAAGAAATTTCCTGTCTTTGGAACAGTGTTTCCTTTACAAATCTCTGTATTTTCTGTGGTCAAGGGCATAGCCATTGGCAGTTGCTGGACTCCTATGTAAGCTTCAGAACATTAAAAAAATGTCATGAACTTAGCTATGGGAAAGGTATTGCTAATTGTCTAGCTCATCTGACTTTAGGGTTTAGTGACTTTGGTTCATGTTGTCCCATGGCACATTGCCTTGATTGAAGGTCATTCTTTTTGAATAATGACTTGCCCCAGGATTTTCAGGGTAATAGCTCTGTAGGCTATAAAGATGGCTTGCATAATATCAGGTCCAAGGAGGGCCAGGACTCAGCAGTGTCTTGACATTACCCCATATGGAGAAACAAATTGTTTTACTTGCATATTGTCGCTGAATGCGAAACCAGATCTGCACAGTTAAGTATTTCTGACATGAACAGACTGCTGAGACTTTCAGGAAGAAATGTAGGTCATAAAAGCAAACCTTAGCATAGAAGCTCAACCAGAGATCAGTGTCATGGGAGATTTCTATGGAGCAATTAGAGAGTGCTTAGACGCTGCTTGCCGCTCCACAGCTTACAGGTGTCAGTGACCACTGAGCTGAATGTCAAGGGAAATGTAACATCATAGACAGTTGCCACATGTAGATACACTACTACCATAGTATGCATTATTCTGTCACTCTGCCAGATTTGTACAATAAGCTGTAGCTTTATTGTGACAGTACCAATCTCTATGTAACCAGTTGATGTTAAAGTCTAACACTAGACCTTCTGGCTCTATACTACACCTAATGATCCATCAGGGATTTCTGAGATCAGCATTAGAATGAGCCGCTATTTGATTGGCTGTGGGATGTGTTTCCTCAGGAATTAGTTTGACCCAAGCCTGTCCCTTGGCATGTAGGTCTTCCTAAGGAAGATTCCTATCTTTGCACTCACTGCGGATCCAAGGGTTTCCAATGACCTAGAACAGCATCCATCTATGGGAGGTGTCCAAAAATAGAGCTCACTGAGAGGTCAGTGCTGTGGCAGGTGGATTTAGTTTGCCAGATGCCTTCCATTCTCAGACTTGTCACTCAAAGGCTGAATATGATTACATACTATAAGGATTGATTCTATTGCCTCCCGTGTGTGAGAGAGAGGGGGGAAGAGGGGGGGGAGAGTGACCTGTCCCTCCCCTTTCTCCATCTCTTTCCATGTCTACCTCTTAGTTTGGGTTACTATTGCTTTTTATCATGGTGTTTCATCAGAGCAAATAAAGAGGGAAAGTGTTTATTTGCTTCACACATCCCAATTCCATAGTCCATCCCTGAAGGAAGTTAGGATAGAGACTCAAACTGGGCATGAACTTGGAGGCAGGAACTGCCAGGGAGGGGGTGCTCCTTTACTAGCTTGCTGCCTATCGCTTGAGCAGCCTGATTTCTTCTAGAGCCTAGTACTACCAGCAGGGCTCGTATGCCATGAACCACTAAATGCCTTACAGGCTTACCCTCAGCCCCATCTTATGGGAGTATTTTCCTCTTTTGCTTGAAGACAGCAATTTTATTTTGTTAACATATTTTCACATCAATTGTTATCTAAAACCTGTGAACAAGTGTTCTGGACCCCATGAACAAAACAGCATTGAGCAAGTCCAAATCAGGGATGGATGTCCAGTTCCTTAGACATTATAGGGCATGTCCATTCACCTCAAAACCTTGATGTCAGTCTAAGGTGGCAGATTTGGGAGTGTTTTGTATTTCCTTTCAGAGCACTTGTCTCTTTCAAAGTTTTTCATCTTCTCTTGCTGTGTACACAATTCTTAACACAGCACGTTGTCTTCCACTCCTGGGGATGGGCAAACACAGGCTGGTAATAGGAAGAGAAGTATACTTTGGGGACAGTCTTGGAACCCAGGTATGTCCAGTGTGCATCTGCAGGCAAACCCAGCATGCCTTATCTGCAGGGAGTTATCTGCCATGGACAATGCACCACCTGCATGCAGTGACTGGCATCAGAAAGGCCATAATATTCAAGGGAAGGGGCTGAGGCTTCACAGCCTTAGGGTGAACAACTCTCATGGCAATTCTTCCCCAGGCTGTTAAAAACAGATGATTCCCTTTCTGAAGTTAATAACTACCACTAAACCATCCTCCTCTCTTTTGAAGATTTGAGGCCTGTGTTCTTTGACTGTTTTGGGTTTTTGGGAACTGGGGTTTTTTGGGAACTGGCTTGATTTTTGGCCTCGAGATGTCTGGGGACTAACAGTTTTGCTTCAAATGAGTTTCTAGAGTTTCTAGTAGACTTTCGTTCTTGCCTTACTCAAGTTATGAGAGTGACACCATTGCCGAAGAGTGTTTCTGGACACCTCATTAATAGGAAACAGGATGGCTGGCAGGAGTGGCTAAGTCTTTAGCTTGGATACCGAGGGTTTGGTATAGTGAGAAGCTGGCGTTGGGGAGCTGGTGCTACCTGCAGTTAAGACTGTCTTCCTATACTAACGAAATTAAGAATATACTTTAGAAATTGAGGTCTGACTTGAATATAATCTCCCACAGGTGTCCATAGCTTCTTCCTAGCAGTTTGAAGACTGTCAAGTTGACAGTGCCCAAGTAGTTTTTCTACCTATTATAGAATACCTAGAATTCTATGATGGTTCAAAATTGGTGCCTTAGCTTAAGTGTACTGGGATGTTCTAATTGGGATTCTCTAGATGAGCGGAAACAATGAAAAAAGTAGATAAAATATCCAATGGCTAGGTGAGCTTGCATCAAAATAGCCAGAGTGGGTGAATCGCACCTAAGAAGCTGAGAATACAGTAATTCCTGGACCCTTGAGTGTGGCACCTCCACCATTTGGGGTATGGCTCACTGGGGAGTCTGCGGCTGGGGGCCTCGGCAGTCCTTATCTGGTGTGGAGAACCTGAAAAATTCTAGGGGAGCCATCTATCCTTAGTACACAATGGAAGCTTGGAAAAGCTGCTTCTGATACAGCAACTGGATAAATCACCTCAGAAGCAAGAGTGAAGAAGGCAAGGCATCTTCTGCTCTATCCTTTTATCTGGACTGTTACCAGGAAGAAGGTGGCACCCACAACTAGTGTGGATCGTCCCCACTCAGTTACAGAAAATTGGGGCAGTTTCTCAGCTGAGACTGCCTACTCAGGTGGCTCTAATGGCATCAAGTTGACACTGTTAAAACCATAAGCCATCCATGGTGGATTAGTGGACCTTCTCTTGACTATAACAAATGAGGTGGTTTATGAAGAGCGTTGAGAGTCTGACTCCTGGCCCACTTGGACAACACAGATGAGGGGCCCAGGTCCTTTGTAGTGATTGGTTAAGAGGTCTTTCAAGGAGATGGCTGAGTCAAGATTTGTTAGCACAAGGTCTTCTGAGACAGAGGCCTGTAAAGAGGAAGAGTTGAATAGAATATCAGAAGGGTGTGAGCGTATCGGTGCTCCATAGCAAATAACTTCAGCTACCACTGTCCTGTTAGGATGGCTGAGATCTCCTCTCACGAATGACACCTAGACCCTCAATAGGTGTCTTCCTAAGTACCATGACCTGCCTTGAAGAGAGGGACAGTATATGGTGCATGGTCTGCATGGCACAATCAATTATGCATGGCACACTTGAATATGCATGTCATGTATTCAGACCTCCTAAGTGCTTTTTGCTGAGAATTTAAGAATTCTTCCAAATATGCTGGGATGTATGGTAAAAGCAGGCTAGCTTTTCTGTTGATACTGAATATTGGCCTCTTGTTGAGGTGAATCCCAGGGGATTCTTTGTAATTGGGTGTTCATCTAGAGATGTCTTATGCATCCACACTAGTCTTATTATGCATCCACACTAGGGTGGCTGTTCAGGATGGAAAGTCAGATGTCATTGCCTCGCCAACAAGAGGTTTGCCCTGATGAAGCGATTTCAGTCTTCTGGGGGGCTTAAATATTGGACCTAAACCATTAAATTCACACAGTTTAGGCTTCCAGGATGGATTTCTCGAGTGCAAAGCAGAGAAACTGACTGCTTGCTTGCAGGGCTATAGTGCATTCTTTGGATTAATCCCCAAGTAGACTGACCTTTGGATAGTGTGCTTTGGTTAGTGCTCCAACTTTCTCTAGATGCCTGTTCCTCAGAACTTATTGTCCATTCTCCACCAGCATATCTATCATGTCATTATGTCATTACCTGAAAAGCAAACTTTGAGGTTTTTTTAAGGTCTGTCATGAGAAAGGCATGGAGTGGCAGATGAGTCCATCACAATGGAAACACATGGCACAGAACCTGTTCACATGGTAGCAGACACTTTGCAGAGTACATGTTACTACCATGGAAGCAATAGCTCTAAAAGATCCCCTCTAATCTGGTGACAGAGCCTACCTTTAACAGCTCCAAAAGCCTTAAACAGCATTCCAAGCCATAGACCAAGCACTCCAAGCAGCAGCCTGAGGACATTAAGCCAGGCATCCGGTCTCTGCCCAGCCGATCTCTTTGCTTACACGAGTGTGCACAGATAACTGTCTTTATCTTGAGCCTCGTCTGTCTTGATTGAATGTATCGACTGAACTTCTGCCCACTTGGAATTTTCACGACTACGTTTAAGGATATCTTCAAAGAACCATGGTCATGTAATCATTTTCAGTGTGGCTTTGCTGAGCCATGAGACAGTATTTGCTTTTCTGGTGTCTCTGTGAGGGGTTCCTATTGTGTGATGAAATACAGTTGCCAAAGCAAATTGGGAGAGGAAAGGGTTTATTTGGCTTACACTTTAGCATTCCTGTTCATCACTGAAGAAAGTCAGTGAACAGGAACTCAAATAGGTCAGGATCCTGGAGGCAGGAGCCTGATACAGAGGCCATGGAGGAATGCTGCTTACTGGCTTGCTTTCCATAGCTTGCTTAGTCTACTTTTTAAAATTTCATACAAGTGGGTGACCCCAAATAGCTCCAGCAATCTTTACTTATACATAAAAACAAGCATTTTTCCATACTAACCAGTTTTTCCCATTCAATGTTAACATACACCAACAAATGAATTTTTTCCCCTAAGTCTTACATCAAAGCATCTTTAAACCCAAACCACTTTACTTGCTATCTTTGCCAAATATCCAGCAAGGTACATCCCATCCTTACAAAAAAAAAAAAAAAAAGATAAACATAGGCACACCTGTTCAAAAACCATTTCAAAACATTTACAGAAATAGGGACGATCTGCCTCTGATCTTGTCAGCACTGAATTAAAATAGCTCTTGGGGGTCTGAAGTGACAGCTGGCACCCCCAGAAAAGAAACCCGAGAAGCAACAGTTCCAAAGGAATGTTAGTGGAAGATAATTGAGGAAAAACTGGGGTTTCCTCCATCTGTCCAATGCGTGATTGACAAAATGACACTCAAACTGCCACATGAATCAGCAATGTAACAGGAGCGAAGACAGCAGTATAGGTCATGAGGTCCAGCAGTATTCTGTACTGTCCCAAATCCACTGGCCCTTGTTGAGTGAGACCCTCCGGTGTGCTTTTGCCTCATCTGGAGACATGTTGGATAAGCGCTTATAAAACTAGGCTACATGGTCCTGAACAGGATGGGACACTTGTTGATACAGGCCTTAGTCTTGAAAGAGGACATGAAGGGTGTCCAGATGAC
This sequence comes from Microtus ochrogaster, assembly GCF_000317375.1. NCBI lineage: Eukaryota > Metazoa > Chordata > Mammalia > Rodentia > Cricetidae > Microtus > Microtus ochrogaster. The sequence goes on from NW_004949103.1 coordinate 4,476,039, forward strand.
CCCTCCCTTAAACTATGAACACTGAGAAAGCATGTGGCTCAATTCTTAACTGTGACTCTGCAAGGTTCAACCTAGTTGTTTGGTTCTTGTGTGACAGAAGGACTTGAGAGTTTCCAGACACCTCTGATTCTCTGTACCTTCCTTTCTAAGGTTCTAAAGCATAAGAAACTAGGTCCAAAATGAAGTTTATCTCAGCACAACCTTATTTGGTACTGTCATGTTATAAGACGCTTCTCAACACCCTTCGACCATCCTTCCTAGACACCCCTTAACCTTCCAGATGTGATGAACACTCTTCCCACACTCCGCTATAGTTTTTGAGTGCCCTCTACTTAGGGTGGAAAGCGAGCTCACTAGTGCTCCTAGATGTTGGAGAGTCACCTGTGGACTCTCGTGGGCAGAGTTCTAAATGCTCTAGCCCTTCCTCCATCATCTTAGAATCCAGGGGAATGAATGTTTTTCCAGTACAGGATGATCCCCTCACCATTGTTGCTACCTCCCTTCCTCCCTTAGTTACTTCCCATGGCCTAAGACAGTCTTCTCCTGCATTACTTACTTTTGAAAACTTTCACCACTTGATACCATGAAAGTTACATCATGGCGTTGAGCTGTACTATGCCTATACTGGCTTGAACTTAATTTGTGCCCATGGTATGGATTTGATATGACCTGACACCTTGGTTCATATGGACTATGGGTAGATGCTGAAAGAAAGTCAAGTGAATGCTTTGTCTGGAGTGGACTGAACTTGTGGGTTTCTGAGTCTTAATTTTCTAGGAAGAATTTAGCCTTTAATTTGAAGACACGACATACACACTTCCAGTGTCTGTAAGAATCTCTGGACCTGGCCTTGAACTAATGAAGAGAAGTCACTGCTGGGCTTTTCAATAGTGGGTGCACTTGGTACCATAGAACTCTGAATCCTGGAACCTAATCCAGCAGTCTACTCTCTCCACAGGCATTTGGTGAGGAGTTGTCTCTAGGTTAGTTGTCACAACTTTATAAATTGTACTAAAGTTGTCTGCGATGGTTCTTTCTAGATGTTCGAAGTGTATTTACAAAGGTTAGTTAAGAGCTGCACTGCTGTGGAAACCTTGGCAATGCATGGTCCTACCTGGAAGCCTCATCTCGCTCTACTAGAGGCTGCTATGATACTTTGCAAGGACTTCCCACTACCTTTTTTTTTTTTATAGAAATGAAACATATTGACTGCACTGCCTATGGAAATGCACAAAATCATATGTAAAAAGGCTTATTTGTCACAATTTCACTCTTGAAGTTGCCTCCTTGGAAATGTAACAGCTTCATGGTTCTGTTACCTCCAAACCTCAGGTTTTCAAACAGTATAATAGCCCTGGGGACAATTTGGTTTAAAACTACTGGCAGGGTGTTCGAATGATACAGTGGTAATAGTGTACACATAGCATCCGTGCTTCAGGAAGATGGTGTCCAGAGTCCTCAACTTTTAAAAGCATGGATGTCTATATGTCCAGAGCCTATGGACTTCATAGTCCTCCCTATAGGGTATGTGGGGTCTCAGTACCTGATTTTCCCTTTGAATGTTTCATGCTACATTGAAGTCCTAGATGAATTCACTTGAGGACTATGTTCTAAATTCTCTAGAGCACATGACCTTGGCCAGTGCACACCATTATCCATCTCAAAGCTATTAAGCCTTAATTTAGACTTCATAAATGTCTTGGTATTAAATAGCAATGTTGACCACAAGGAATCTTAACACATGATTTTTAGGTGAAAATAAATAGTGCAGGTGGGGTCTTTAATCATGCCATTTGAAGGGACAGCTTGGCCATTTTATAGCTTACTGGTCAGCTTCATTCAAACTGAACTCAAGAATGCTGCATCCTTCTCAAAGCAGTGCCTTGGTCTGTAGGGGGCATGTCCTGAAAGGGAATCACATGACTAAATGCACATGTGCCTTAGTGAAGAGATGAGATGGCTAAATCTTGTCCTTGAATTCACTGGGAGGGAGACCTAGGAGTCTACACTTTGAAGAAATAGGACTCAGCCACCCGTTACCTTCTAACTCAAACTCCAGCTGTCAAAATAGGCTACATGTGTGCTTACATGGCTCATAAGTAACTGGAGTACAGGGTAGATGATAGGTCAGAAGATAGCCTCTCTTCTGCACTGAACTAGGATGAGGCTCCCCTCCCAGCAGCACCTGGAATTGGTGCAGAGGGACACCTTCTCCATCATGGTCGTGTTGTATATACTAACAGGCTAGCAGTACCAATCTGTATGTAATTAGGGATCATAAAGTATCACGAGTGCCTGCTGGCTCTATACTTCACTTAATGATCCACCAGGGATTTCTACTTAGATCAGCATCTGAATGAGCTGATATTTGATTGACTATGGGATGCATTTTTCTGGGAATTGAGATTTAATGCAACCCTTCTCCCTTGGCATGAAGGTCTTCCTAAAGAGGATTCCTATCTTTATATTCACTGCTTGTCCAAGGGTTTTCAATGATCTAGACCAGCATCCATTTAAGGAAAGTGTCCAAGTATAGGTAGAGTTCCCCTGATTGGGGTCAGTGCTGTGGCAGGTGGATTTAGTTTGCCAGATGTCTTCCATTCTCAGCAAGACATGTCACTCAAAGGCTGAGTATGATTACACACTAAGGTTTGATTCTATTGCCTGTCTTGTGTGTGTGTGAGAAACTTATTTCCACCTACTCTCCCCTTTCTCCAATCCTTTCATGTGTCCCTCTGAGTTTGATTACTATTGCTGGGAAGCAACGCCATGATAAAACGTAACTCGAAAAGGATACGGTTTACTTGCTTCATGCATCCCAATTCCATAGTCCATCACTGAAGGAATTTGGGATAGAGACTCAAACTGGGAATGAACCTGGAGGCAGAAACTGCCATGGAGGGGGGGGGTACTCTTACCAGCTGCTCAAGCCATGGAGAGCAAGCTAGATTCTTCTAGAGCCCAGGAATACTGGCACCCCACAAAGGTCTAGGCCTTATGCCATTAATCACTATTAAATGCCCTACAAGCATGCCCTCAACCCCATCTAATGGAAGTACTTTCTCTCTTTGCTTGAAGACAGAAATTTTATTTTGTTGTAGGCATCCTTCCACTCCAATTGTTCTGGAACCTGTGGACACAATTGTGTTCATGGGGTTCAGAAAACAATAGTATCAAAAATCAGACAAAGGGATGGATGTCCAGTTCTTTAGCCATTATATGATGTGTCTATTCACCTCAGAAAATCTTGACGTCAGTCTAGCATGGCAAACTTGGAGGGGAGTGTATTTTATTTCCTTTCAGAGCATTTGTCTCTTTCAATTTTTCTTCTATTGCTGTGCACACATTCTTGACACAGCGTTATCTTCCACTCCCGGGGATGGGCCAACACAGGATGGCAATAGGAAGAGAGATATAATCCTTTGGGTACTTTCTTGTAACCCAGGTATGACCAGCGTGGACCTGCAGGCAAACCCAGCCTGCCTTATCTGCAGGATCTGTCTGGCAAGGACTAGGTACCATCTGCTTGCAGTGACTGGGGGCAGAAAGGCCTTGACATTCGAGGGAAGAGGCTGAAGCTTCACAGCCCTAGTGTGAGCAACTCTCATGGCAATTCTTTCCCAGGCTACAAAAAAAGATGACTGTTTCTGAGTTATAACTTCAAATCTACCTTCGTGGCTCTCTTCCTCTTGAAGCTTTGAGGCCTGGACTTTAACTGTTTTGGGTTTCTTGGAAACTTGCTTCACTTTGGCCTTGATGTTTGGGGAATATGACAGTTTTGCTTCAAATGTGAGTTTTTCTGAAGTCTCAAGTAGACTTCAACTAGCTTGCCTTCTGTAATCAAGTTATGACAGTAACACAATTCCCGACGAGTGTTCTTGAATACCTTATAAATAGGGGGCAGGATGGCTGGCAGGAGTGACTAGGGCTTTAGCTTGGATACCCAGGAGTTGGTATCCTGAGAAACTGTCGTCGAGGAACTGGTGACTTGAGTTCTGGGCCTGAAGAAGCACTTGGGTTTGTTGTAGGCATGTGTATGGTGAGGTCCTCAGTAGCTGGGACCAGCATTAAAAGGATTTCTTCATTAAACTCCTTTGTCGTACCTGTGCTGGTTGGAGAGTGACATTCTTAGCACCACGCAAGCATTTTCTTAAGTGGTTCCCTCTCAAATGATTTGACAAGATTGGCCTAAGACTCTGTAGCACACCTTCCCTATCCAACTCATGATGTCTTTATTACACATGTGCTACCAAGAATAGAGTTCACTGAGAGGGGTCAGTGCTGTGGCAGGTGGATTTATTTTGCCAGCTGGCCTTCCATTCTTTGCTAGACATGTCCCTGAAAGGCTGAGTATGATTACACACAAGGTTTGATTCAATTGTCTCTTTGTGTGTATGTTACAATCATCTCCACATACCCATCCCCTATCTCCACTCTTATGTCTCCCTTTCAGTTTGGGTTATATTGCTTTTTATCATATTTCCACATTCAAGTGGAACAAGTAATCTAGGGGCTTTATGCCTTTCAATTCCATAGTCCACGACTGAAGAAAGTTAGGATAGACGCTCAAACTGGATAGGAAATTGGAGGCAGGAACTGCCAGGAAGTGTGTGTGGGGGGGTACTCTTTTACTAGCTTGCCCTCCATGGCTTGAGCAGCTGGTTACTAGAGCCCAGGACTACTGGCTCCCCACAATGATCTGGGCTCCTATGCCATTAGTCAATAATTAAATGCCCTACAGTCTTACCCTTAGCTCATTCTTATGGAAGCTCTTTCTTCTTAAATACAGGAATTTTATTGTTATAAGACATCATTCCAACTCAGTTGTTCTCTAGACCCTGTGAACAAAATTGTTCTCTGGACCCCATGACAAAATAGCATTGAAC
>NW_004949103.1:4481345-4485470 GCF_000317375.1 Microtus ochrogaster
AGGCTTCACAACTCCTAGACTGAGCAGCTCTCAAGGTAATTCTTCCCCAGGCTGGAAAAAGATGACTCCATTTTTGAAGTTAGAACTTCTATGCCATCCTCCTCTCCCTCTTGAAACTTTGAAGCCTGGGTCCTTTGACTCTTTTGGGTTTCTTCGGAATTGCCTTCATTTTGCACTCGATGTTTGGGGACTATGACAGTTTTGCTTCGAATGTGAATTTTTCTGGAGTCTCAAGTAGACTTCAATTTGCTTGCCTTTCGTACTCTAGTTATGACAGTGACACAATTCCCGAAGAGTGTTTCTGGACACCTCGTTAATAGGGGGCAGGATGACTGGCAGGAGCAGCAATGGCTTTATCTTGGCTCCCGATGGCTTGGTATCCTGAGAAGCTGGTGTCAAGGAACTGCTGGTTTGAGGTTATGCCTGAAGAAGCACCTGATTTTGTTGTAGGCACACCTAAGGTGAGGTCCTCAGTAACTGGGACCAGAGATAAAAGGGTTTCTTCATTAAATTCTCCTTGTCATAGCTGTCCTGGCTGGAGACATGCCGGGAGCATTTCTTAATCACCTGAGAGGGAACCACAGTTACTTATGACAAACTTGGCCTAAGACTTATCCAGCACATCCTCACTCTTAAACTCAGGATGTCTTTGTTACATATATGTGCCACCTAACTGAATCCATTTAGTGTTGCTTGTATTATGCACATAGGTTTTCCCACCCCAAGTGGTTAGCCCTAAAATGCATCTGGGGCTTGTCTTTGGAACAGACTGATTTTCCTTTGTTCAGGAACTTTTGAGAATCTGCAGCTCTTAATCTAGAATATGCCTTTGCGATTTTCCAGCATCCATGTTGGCATGCCACCTGGTATTGTCCATGTTCAGGTTTTGTTTAGGCAGCCATATTGTTAAGACTCAATAGGTCAGCCTCTCAGGACTAGAAGGCACTACCTCACAGCCGAGATCCCGTACCCTCTGGCTCTTAAAATCTAAGTCCGTTCTTTTGCAATGACCTCTGAGCCTTAGGTGTAGGGGTTGCACTATACAGAATTGATTTTGATTGTGTAGCCCATGGTCAGTTACTCTCTGCATTTTGACCCCTCCTGAATTTTTGTAGTTTCTGTCCTTGAAAAAGCTTCTGTCAGGAGAGCTTATGCTTATGGATGGTTATAAGCGTTCACATCTCTCATACTACTAGGCATTATAACGGTTTAATAATAGAGCATTAGGATGCTCTCTAGGGCCCACGATCTCTCCAGCCACAGGAAGTCAGCCAGCTTTATGGTAGAAGGCTAAATTCCCTTCCATTTGAGTGGAATTTTGTCCAACTTCATATGGGTTGTGATAACTTCCAGCATGAAATTACCACCACTGCACCACTGGGGTGGTCATTGGGGTGATTCATAGGCTTCATTTTTCTAATACTGACTGTAAACTCAAAACAATGTCCAAGAACAGAAGGCATTGTGGAAGTGCTGACTCAACCCTTGGCGGTTTGCTTTACTAGAAAGAAGTGGTCAGGGGAGGTCACTATTTCTGTTCATAAGACGAAGTTACAACTCTATTCTGTTCTTTCAGTTTGAAAATACTGACATGGTTGGCGCTCATCACTAGCTCAAGATGGCAGAGCCAGGGGACTGTAGACTTGGCAAAGTTTAAGAGTCTCCCGATTGTATCAGACATTTGTACCTGATTTGTGGCATGTGTCTTATCTGCCTGAGACATCTAACTAGAGCCTATGTTTTATTTTCATGAAACTCATTTGGGACTAAAGCTGTAAATGGGATACCATTCCTATGTAGGCTGAAAAAGATATATCCCACTGTCTGAGCCTAGGACCTGATATGGATGGCATTATTGCTTAAGTGAAAGAAAAGCATTCCCTGTGCCTCTATCTACTGAAGCTGAGATTGCTTTCATGAGTGCCAATCCTGACCAGGCGAAGATTTGTTTGCTATTTACACAAAAGACAGACCAAGTCAAAGAATAAAGTAAGCACTTGGAAATGTAAAATCTACATTTTGGTAACTTCGCAATCCCATGAAATCTCAAACTTGCTATGTTCTTCAAAGTGGACATGAATGGTGTCCAGGTGACCCCATCCCAAGAAAATGAACAATGAAAAAGCCTGTGGCTCACTTCTCAGCTGTAAACCTGCAAGGCTCAAGCTGGTTGTAGGTTCTTTGTGTTGTTCCTTTGATGTAGTGTTTGAAAAAGTTAGAATCTGCTTCTCTGTACCTTCCCAAGGTTCTAAAGCATGGGAAACTTAGTTCAAAATGAAGTATCTCAGCTCAACCTTATTTTGGTACTGTCGTGTTTATCATAAGATGCTTCTCAACACCCTTTGACCATTCTTCCTAGTTACCTGTGGTCCTTCCAGATTTGACGAACATTCTCCTCACTCTGCTACAGTTCTTCTGGAATGTCTTCTCCTTGGGGTGGAAAGAGAACTCACTGCTTCTAGAGGTTGCAGAGTCACCTGTGGGCTTTTGGGGACAGAGTTCTGATAGCTTGTCCCCTTCCTCCATCGTGTTAGAATCCAGGGGAAGAATGTGTTTATGCAATACAGGATGATCCCCTCACCAGTGCTGGGCCCTCCTTCCCTTCCTCCCTTAGTTACTTCCCATGGCCTAAGATAGGCTTCTCCCGCATTACTTCACTTTGGAAAATTTCACCATTCTATCATGAAAGTTATTGTGTCATGGCATTGAGCTGTATTATGCCTAGACATGCTTGAACTTATTTGTGCCCTGGTAAGGGTTTGATGTTATGACCTGACAACTTGGTTCATATGGACTATGGGTAGATGCTGAGATAAAGTCTAGGTAGAATTTAGCTTTGAATTTGAAGGCCACGACATACACACTTCCCACACTTCCAGTGTCCTCATGAATCTCAGGATCTGGCCTTGAACTAAGAAGTCACTACTGAGCTTTTGCTATAGCAGGGTGCACTAGTGTCGTGGCCCGTGAGGGCCCAACATAAATTCCCTAATTCCTTAACCCGGCTGGACCGGAGTAGCGAGGAAAAGAACTGACATAGCTTACACTGTCATCATGGAAAAGGCCAGATCTCTCGTTTATTGTCCAAACATTTTATATACCCATACCAAATTGAGAGGGGAGGGGGGAAAACATTACGCCATCACCTAGGCAACCAGGTGCCTGGGTTCAAGTCACAGCCGCATCTAGCAGTCAGGTCGGCCCTGAATTAGCATCTCTATAAGACATCCTTCCAAATTACAAAAGGAAGGAAGCACCAAATATCTGAACTCTTAAGTCAGCAGCTTCAGTCAAACATCTCTTCTCAGGTAATCCACATTTTAACAAAAGAAGCTAGGAGCAGGCATCCTGGCTTTTGTTAAGGGCAGAGACAGCTTGTCTGCGAGCTAGGTAATCAGCTCGGACCAGGCTAATGGCTTTTATGCCATATCGAAATATGGGCCCACACATTAGGTACCATAGAACTCGAGGTCCTGGAATCTGATTCAGCATTCTACTCTCCACAGGCATTTAGTGTGGAGTTGTCTCTAGGTTAGTTTCCTTGTCACAACTTTGTAAATTGTACTAAAGTTGTCTGCAATGGCTCTTCCTATATGTTCCAAGTGTATTTCCAAAGGCTAGTTCAGAATTGCATGGCTGTGGAAACCTTGGCAATGCATGGCTCTTCCTAGACCCCTCAACTCACTCACTCTTCTAGAGGCTGCCATGATGTTGCACAAGGATTTTCCATCCATTTTTTTGGTAGAAATAAGACATTTTGACAGGCCTTCATACAGAAATACAAAATTACATGGAGAAAAGCTCATTTGTCACAATTTCACTCTTGAAGTTGCCTTCGCTAAAATGACAGCTTCATGGTTCTGTTACTTTCAAACCTCAGGTTGTCAAACAGTATCATAGCCCTGGGAACAATTTGGTTTGAGTACAACTGGCAGGGAGATAGAATAATACACTGGCAGTAGTGTATCTCCACATGGCATCCACCTATCCCTCTTTCTCCAACTCCTTTCATATTCCTCTGAGTTTGTGTACTACTGCTGAGATGAAACACCATGATGAATCGTAATTTAAAATAAAAGGGTTTATTTGGTGTTCTGTATGCTTCTTGAATATTCAAAGGAATAT
>NW_004949103.1:4486155-4487122 GCF_000317375.1 Microtus ochrogaster
CAAAATGCCCTTGCTCTGTTTCCTGGCTCCTGCCGGGGGCCACGATCCCTCTCACCCCTCAGAAGGGTCTTCAGGAACAGGACCCGGCTCCTCTTTTGCTAGGAACCTGGCCAACCAAAGGCCTACCTCTTTGATTTAATTGTAGTAGGGCGATCTGCTCTCAGTGTTGCGCGCAGGTCCCTGCCCCCGCGCATCCAATTATAGTCCATAAATGAAGGAATTTAGGATAAACACTAAAACTGTGCAAGACCCTGGAGGCAGAAGCTGCTAGGGAGGAGGTAATCCTTTTACTAGCTTGCTCTCCATGGCTGAGCAGCTGGTTTCTTCTAGAGGCCAGGACTACCAGCACCCCACAAAGGTCTGGGCCCTTTTGCCATATTCACTAATTAAATGCCCTACAGGCTTGCCCTCAGCCCCATCTAATGGAAGCACTTTCTCCTTTTTTTGCTTGAAGAGAAATTTTATCTTATTGTAGGCATCCTGCCACCTCAATTGTTCTCTGGAATCTGTAGACATAATTCTTAACCCCATGAACAAAATATCATTGAGCAAGTCCAACAAAGAGATAGATGTTCCATTTCTTAGCAATTACACGATGTGTCCATTCACCTCAATATCTTGATGTCAGTCTAGCATGGCAGATTTGGAGGGAGTGTATTTTATTTCCTTTCAGAGCATTTGTCTCTTTAAATTTTCCTTCAATTGCTGTGCACACATTCTTGACACAGCACTATCTTCTACTCCTGGGGATGGGCAAACACAGGATGGAAATAGGAAGAGAGGTATAATCCTTGGGGACTGTCTTGGAAAGCAGGAGTAACCAGCATGCATCTGCAGGCAAACCCAGCCTGCCCTATCCGCAGTGATGTTCCTGTCATGGACGATGCAGCACCTGCATGCAGTGACTGGGGGTGGAAAAGCCCTTTATATATTTGAGGGAAGAGGCTGAGGCTTCACAGCCCTAGGG
>NW_004949103.1:4492262-4499046 GCF_000317375.1 Microtus ochrogaster
CTTTCATTTCCCCCCTTTGTTTTGGTCGAATCTCAATCTTGAGATTCTCAGGGATTATCCCTAAGGACATGATATTGATGGGTCAACACCATTGCTTGAGTAATGCAAAGTCGCTCGTGAATGAACATCAGGAGTCGATTAAGGATGCAGGGCCCAAAGGTCAGGATGAGCAACAGGATGATCAAAGGACCAGTGATGGTGGAAATGAGTGTTGTAAACCAGGGGGAGCGGTTAAACCAGCCTTCAAACCAACCTTGTTGTGCCTCCCTGTATCTTTGTCTTTTGTCCAACCTGTCTCTGAGCTTAGCCGTCGAATCTTTAATTACCCCAGAGTGGTCTACGTAGAAACAACATTGTTCCTTTAGGGCAGCAGAAAGTCCTCCTTCTTGAAGAAATAGCAAGTCTAGCCCGCGCCTATTTTGTAACACTACCTCAGAAAGAGAAATTATTGAATCTGCAAGCTTGGTTATAGATTGTTCTAGGGCCCTTAAGTCCTGGTCAATAGCTGCTCTTAATTCCTCAAAATGTTGGAATTTTGGAACTCTGTACTAGAGCAGTAGTACCGGTGCCAACACTGGCTGCCACCCCAAGGCCCAAGATCAGTGCTAGAGTCATGGAGATGGGCTCTCGCCAATAACGGCTCGGGTGCCTGTCAAAATTCATCTTCAAATGTTTTAGCAGGATAATAAAAGACCCTTGGAACTAGTCGAACAAGCACACAGTAATCTTTGGTACCATCAAAAACCGATGTCGCCATGCAAGGCATCAGGCCTGTATTACAAGCCCACCATTTGTCTGAATCAGGGATCAGGTATCCGGTTTTAGAAGTTTTAGGGCTCTTAAGGGTCTCATTACATAAATGTTTGTGAGCAGCCGGTGGATTTCCCAAGCATGTCCCTGCACCAGTAACCTCTTTAAGAGTTAGTCTGTGACTAACTCCCCAAGCACAGCCATCCTGGCTAGTTGTGTTATTGAAACCCCCAGATATTGCAATCCCTTCATAATATGGGGGTCCTGCTGACAGGCATAGCCAGCAAGATTGTGTCATATTGGGGTCCGTACTATTCAGCAAAGAAAAAGCTCCCACTATTAGATTAAACAGTCGCTGGCCTGTATTAGAAAGTGCCAGCGGTGAAGCAGGGGTAGCAGAAGAATTTTTAGGACTTGAAGGGGGACCTAGGACCCTGGCGAAGGGGGTGGCCACCTCAGCCAGGGCTAGCTGTCCCTGGTCAGGCAATACCGGGTTGGGCCCTAGTGCCATGGTCCTGGGAGGTGTTACAATAATTCATAGAGTGAACAGAATCCCTATGTCTTCCCCTCCTGGGTTATACAACCGTAAACCCCAAATATTGCCTGTTAACCAATTAGCCTTTTTCCTTTCTCCGTGAAGGTGATTGTGATTTTCAGATTCCCCTGGTGTGGTACGAGTGAAAGAGACTAAGTCTTCTTTGCTAGCCGCCAACCAGGAGGTACTGACACTGGTTTCACATCCCCAGGTAGCACAATAAAACACTCCCCCCCCCCCCCCCCCCCCCCCCCCCCCCCCCCCCCCCCCCCCCCCCCCCCCCCCGCATTGCCAGGTTCGTCTTCCCCCAGGACAAACATACCATTCAGAATATCTGCATGTAGGATAAGAATTCCCGGGAGTTCGTTCAGTATCCCCCCCCAAGAGTCTCTTGCTAAAACACATAGGTCAAATTCTAGCTGGGGGAACCAGGTACCCAGGGGGTGAACTCCAATGGCTAGCCTTAAGACTTGCCCAGTTTCAAAGTTAGAGTCCAAGTTAAGTCCTGAGGTGTATGAGGGTTCTTAGCACTATGTGTGGAGGGAAACACCAGGGCAAAGAACAGCAAGCCTGGTAGGATCAGGCTTCCTTGACTAGTCTCAGTTTTAGAGGGTTTTGGGTACGCTGAAGCTTCCATTTGGAAAGTTCTGGGTTGTCCTGTGGAGGTGCCCGCTTGACGTAAGACGCGTGGATCCAGGCTGCAATACCGTCCACTTTGAGGGCAGTAGGTGTCGTAAGAAGCACGGTGTAGGGTCCCTTCCAGCGAGGTTCAAGGTTCTGGGACCGATGTGTCCGCACGTACACAGAATCGCCAACCTGGAACGGATGAGAGATCTCGGGATGCCCAGGCTGGTAGGCAGCAGCTAGGGGTCTCCACACTTGGGCCTGGACGATCTGAAGTGCTTTTAGCCGCACCTGCAAATCAGGTTTGTGAGTAGCGGAGTCAGGAGGGGCCCTAAAGGAGGCCAATGGGGGAGGCCCCCCATATAGGATCTCATAGGGAGTAAGTCCAAGCCGAGAAGGGGTGTTCCGCACCCGGAACAGGGCTAGGGGAAGGAGCTGTACCCTGTCTCTAATGCCAGATTCCAAAGCTAATTTGGACAAAGTCTCCTTTATGGTTCTATTCATCCTTTCTACCTGTCCTGAACTCTGGGGTCTGTATGCACAATGTAATTTCCAATTAATCCCCAGTGTCTTGGCTACACCCTGACTTTCCTGGGAGACAAAGGCTGGGCCATTGTCAGACCCGATTACCTTGGGCAGGCCAAACTGAGGAAAAATATCTTCTAGTATCTTCTTCACCACCATTTGAGCCGTTTCTCGTTTGGTGGGAAAAGCTTCAGTCCAACCGGAGAAGGTGTCTATAAAAACTAGGAGATACTTATTACCGTATTTTCCTGGCCTTATTTCAGTAAAGTCCACTTCCCAATGAGTACCAGGTCGGTCTCCCCTTATTCTTATGCCCTCTGGGGCACTTTGCCGTTTTGCATTTACCTTGGCGCAGGGGACACAAGTCAATGTCACTTGCTGTATGAGTGAGTTAAGATCTGGAATATATAAATCTCTTATGGAAAAGACAGATTTTATCTTTTTATGCCCTAAATGAGTCCATCGATGCATTTGAGTGACCAGCTCAAAGGCATCTTTCTTGGGCAACACGGTTTTGCCCTGATATTTACAAACTTCTTGTTGTCCATCAAAGTCTGCATTAAGTTTCTGAATAGTCTCTAGATCCTGGGTTGAATATTGGAAATGATCTTCTATGGAGGAGGGTGCCTCTGCCAAGGATACTTGAGTTAAGCGTGGCCTTTTTAGCCATCTCATCTGCCATCTGGTTTCCTTTGGCAATTGGCTCATCGCCCTTCTGATGTCCTGGGCAATGAATAATGTTCACCTTCTTGGGGCCTTTAATAGTCCCAGGATTTCAGTCTTATTTTTTTTTTCCAGCAGAGGTTAGCAGTCCTCTTTGATAAATTTCCCCATGGACATGGGCTGTTGCAAATGCGTAACGGCTGTCTGTATATGTTTACTTTTTGTCCTTTTGCTAGCTCTAAAGCCTTAGTAAGGGCTATTAATTCTGCCTTTTGGGCAGAGGTTCCTGGGGGCAATGCCCGTGCCCATATGGTATTTTGTCCATCCACCACCACCGCCCCCGCCTTTCGCTCACCTTCTTTGAAGAAGCTGCTGCCATCTGTGAACCAGGTATAATCTGCATCAGGAAGCCGGCAATCAGTCAAATCCTCCCTGGTTCCGTGGTATTCTGCCAATATCTGGTGACAGTCATGAGGTACTCAAACAGTGGGTTCCGAATTGGGAAGCAAGGTGGCGGGGTTCAGCAGCATCGCATTTCCAAATGTGATGTGTTCAGGGTTGAGCAATAGCGACTGGTAGTGGGTTATGCGGGCATTCGAGAGCCATCTATCTGGGGGTTGATGAAGTACAGTCTCTAAAGCATGAGGTGCTATTATAGTCAGCGGTTGGCCCAGAGTCAGTTTATCTGCATCTTTGACCAGGGTAGCTACAGCTGCTACCATACGGAGGCAAGGGGGCCATCCTGTCACCACATTGTCCATCTTTTTGGAGATGTAGGCCACTGGCTTTTTCCAGGGTCCCAGTTTCTGAGTCAGCATCTCTTTTGCTACTCCCCCTTGTTCTCATCTACGTATAAGGTGAATGGTTTGGTGACATCAGGGAGACTCAAAGCAGGGGCCGAAAGGAGGGCCCTTTTTATTTTATCAAAAGCCCGTTGTTGGTCCTCTCCCCAGGAGAAAGGGACGTTGGCTTTGGTAAGGGATACAGTGGGGCGTCCATTTCAGCGAAACCTGGTATCCATAACCTACAGAAACCGGCAGTTCCCAGAAACTCTCGGACCTCTCATGCCCCTTTGGGAGGGGGAATTTGTGCCACGGCCTGCTTCCGACTGTCTGTTAGCCATCTCTGTCCACCCTCCAAGAGGTACCCCAGTTAGGCTACTTGCTTCTTGCAGATCTGGGCCTTTTTAGCAGATGCCCTGTAGCCTAGTTCACCTAATCTGGTGAGTAGGGCTTGAGTCCCTCTGAGGCATTCCTGCTCAGTCTCTGCAGCCAGCAGGAGGTCATCTACATATTGGAGTAAGATTACCTCTGGATTGGTGGTGCAAAAACTGGCCAGATCCTGGTGTAGGGCCTCGTCGAATAGAGTTGGAGAATTTTTAAATCCCTGGGGTAGTCTCCTCCAGGTGAGCTGCCCAGAAACTCCTGAATCGGGATCTTTCCATTCAAAGGCAAACAATGGCTGGCTCTGAGGGCTAAGTCTTAGACAGAAAAAAGCATCTTTAAAATCAAGTACTGAGTACCATACATGGGTCGGAGGCAGGGTACTTAAGAGATTATAAGGATTAGGCACCGTAGGATGAATGTCTAGAGTACAGCGGTTAACTTCCCTTAAGTCTTGGACTGGTCTGTAGTCCCCTGTGCCTGGCTTCTTTACTGGGAGAAGAGGTGTGTTCCAGGGGGAATGGCAGGCCTTTAAGATGCCCAGTTTTAAAAGTCTCTGAATGTGGGGCCTGATTCCTTCTAGGGCCTCGCGGCTCATGGGATATTGTCTTATGGAAACTGGAGAGGCTGATGGTTTTAGCTCTATTATCAATGGAGGTTGATTGCTTGTCAGCCCCATACCTGCAGTTTCTGCCCGGGCCTGGGGGAAATCACAGAGCCATTCATCATCGATGGGCAGCTCCGGGGGAGGAGGCAGTTCAAACAGTCTATGTTCGTCTTCTAATCTTAAAGTTAGAATTTGAGGAGCCTGGCCAGTATTGTCAGTGACTGAGACCCCACTTTCTGAGAAGTGAATTTGTGCCCCAACTTTGGACAGGAGGTCTCTGCCCAGCAGTGGGTAGGGGCATTCCAGCACCATGAGGAAGGAATGAGTCACTTGACCAGTGTTTAACTTTTCTTTCTGTGGTCCATCAGTATATCTATCCCCCGGTGGCCCCCTGAACGCAAGAGGTTTTTGAACTCAAAGGTCCATTTGCTTGTGTGAGGATCGAATGCTGGGCTCCAGTATCTACCAAAAAGATGGAAGGGTGCCCCCCCCCACTAGAAGGGTTACCTGGGGCTCAGGGGGGGGGGCTCTGAGCCCTGACCATGCTAATCACTGTCTTCCAAGGTCAGGACAGGAACTGCCTTTTTCTTGGGTTCAGCTGGATGTTTTGGGCAGTCCTTAATCCAGTGTCCTCTCTTTGCAATAGGCACACTGATCTCGGTCCACTCGTGGCTGCCTTTTGTCTCCCCTATCCTTGTCCTGGCACTTCTTAGGTTGCTCTACACTGCGTACTGTTGTGGCCAAGATCTTACTTTAACTCACGGCTACGCCTTTTATCTCGCTTGTCCTCCCTCTCTTCCTGTTCCTTGTGCCTTCTCTTTGCTTTGTTAAACCCTATAAATTTTGTTTTCTGTGACTGGAAAAAGGTCATAGATCTCTCTAGACCAAACATAGAAGGAATTGATGGTACAGGAAAGGTAGATATTTGTGACATTTGTTTTTGTGGAACTGGTATGGATTTTACAGCTTGCCCAGTGGCCTTTGCTTGTGAATAAGGTAATGAGAATAGACCCTATGGCTCATGTCTAGGCTAGCAGTTCTGTGTCGACATAGGTGGCTTCAGACACTGTCATTATCATAGTTAAGCTGAGCTAGCTTGGAGGCTGTCTGTGCTGTGCTCTGACTAGACAGTGTCACTGTGGCTAATGGGGGACGCAGAGAAAGCTGACCATGGTCAGATCCCAGATGCAGCTGTTGATCTGGCATCCAGACTGTTTTATCCTTCCTATGTCATTTCCTTGCTATCCCTTAGAATGCCCTGTAAATTTCAGAAGAATATAGCCCAGGTCAGCCTGCAGCTGATGCATTCTCTGCCTTTCTGATTCCTCCTATTGTGAAGGGAATAAATACTTAAGCATAACCATATACCAGGCTCTGCTACAGACTCTGCCCTGTTCAAGAACCCAAAGACAGTCCGTGTGGTCGATCACTGTATCACCATCACGGTGGCCTTCTTCTTTGCTCACCCTCTGTGGGAGAGCCAAGAAACCAAGTGTTTTCCCCATTCGATCATGCTTCTTTGGGAATAGCTCCTGTTCTTCTGTGTCACTGCCGCCATGGATAGATTCTTCCTTTTAGGCCAGTGTTTGGGTATTTGACATGGCTGAGGCATCTCCTAGAGTAGGAGAGAAGTTGGCTTTGGTTGTTTAAGGATTTCAACCACAGTCTTCATTTCTAGGTAGAATTCAGGCTTCAATTTGAAGGCCACAACATAAACACTACTGTTGTCCAGTTGCATCTCTGGACCTGGCCTTGAATTAATGGAGAAGTCACTCCTAAGCTTTTAGATCATGGTAGCACTTGGTACCATAGAACTCGAGGTCTGAAACCTGAGTCCAGCACTAAATTGTCTGCAATGGCTCTTTCTAGATGTTCCAAGTGAATTTCCACCTGCTAGTTTGGGTCAGAATTGCACTG
>NW_004949103.1:4500521-4505155 GCF_000317375.1 Microtus ochrogaster
TTTAGTTTGCCAGATGTCTTCCATTCTCAGCAAGACATGTCACTCAAAGGCTGAGTATGATTACACATGAAGGTTCGGTTGTTTGCCTCTCTCGTGTGTGTGTGTCTGTATGAAAACGCTAGGCACCATCTGCTTGCAGTGACTGGGGGCAGAAAGGCCTTGACATTCGAGGGAAGAGGCTGAAGCTCACAGCCCTAGGGTGAGCAACTCTCATGGCAATTCTTTCCCAGGCTACAAAAAAAGACGACTCTGTTTCTGAGTTATAACTTCAAATCTACCTTCGTGGCTCTCTTCCTCTTGAAGCTTTGAGGCCTGGACTTTAACTGTTTTGGGTTTCTTGGAAACTTGCTTCACTTTGGCCTTGATGTTTGGGGAATATGACAGTTTTGCTTCAAATGTGAGTTTCTCTGGAGTCTGAAGTAGACTTCAACTTGCTTGCAAGTTATGACAGAAACAGAATTCCCAAACAGTGTTCCTGGACACCATATTAATAGGGGACCAGATGGCTGACAGGAGCGGCTAGGGCTTTAGCTTGGATACCCAGGAGTTGGTGTCCTGAGAAACTGTCATCGAGGAACTGGTGACTTGAGTTCTGTGCCTGAAGAAGCACTTGGGTTTGTTGTAGGCATGTGTATGGTGAGGTCCTCAGTAGCTGGGACCAGCATTAAAATGATTTCTTGGTTAAACTCCCTTGTCATACCTGTCACAGCTGGCGAGTGACATTTTTGGTAGGACGGAAGCATTTTCTTAACTGTGCCTCCCTCTTAGATGATTAATGACAGGTTTGGCCTAGGACTGTCCAGCACATCCTCCCTCTCAAACTTACGACGTCTTTTGTTGCATGTATGTGCTATGTAACAATCTAGTTTTGCTTGCATGCACATAGGGCTAACCACATGGGGTGAGAGAACCTAAGTGCATCTGGGGCTTGTCTTTGGAACAGACTGATTTTCCTTTGCTCAGGAGCCATTGAGAATCAGCAGCTCTTAATCTAGAATGTGTCCTTGTGATACTCGCAGCATCCATGTTGGCATGCCAACTGATTTTCCTTGTTCATGTTTTGTTTAGGCAGTCCTATTGTTGAGACTTAATAGGTCGGCCCTCTCAGGTCTAGAGGGCACTATCTTACAGCAGAGATATCGACCCCTCTGGCTCTTAAAGTTTTCTAAGTCCATTCTTTTACAATGACTTTTGAATATCCAGAACCAGAGTGCATTCTGGAAGTTTTGACTTGGCTTAACACTGGGTGGTTTGCTTTACTAGAAAGAAGTGGTCAGGGGAGGCCACTATTTCTCTTCATGAAGCAAAATTACAACACTAACCTGTTCTTTCAGCTTCAAAATTCAGGCACCAGTCAATACTCAGGTTTCAGAGCAGGGACTGTAGACTGGGAAAATTTTAAGAGCTTCTGAATTGTATCAGCGGACACTTATATCTTATTTTGGTATCTTTCTTATCTGCCTGAAATGTCTGACTACAGCCCATGTTTTTTTCATGAAACTCAACTGGGACTAATTATGCAGAAAATGGGATACCATTTATATGTAGGCAGAAGATATGTCTCACTGTCTGGGCCTGAGACCTGGTATGGATGGCATTATTGCTAAAGTGAATCAGAAGCTTTCCCTATGCCTAACTCTACTGAAGCTGCTGAGCTCTGGTCAGAATGGGCACTCATAAAATCAAAGATTTGTTTGCTATTTACACAAATGACAGGCCTTGTCAAGGAATAAGCTAAGCACTTGGAAATTTCAGTCTACATTTTGAAAAATCCACAATCCCCATGAAGTGAGTCAAACTGGCTATGCCCTTGAAAGTGGACATGGCATCCAGATGACCTCCTTGCAAGGAAATGATGAACAATAATAAAGCATGTGGCTCACTTCTCGGCTGTGAATCTGCAAGGTTCTAACTGGTTGTGGGTTCTTTCTCTGTATGGTCCCTTATGACATATTTGAGGAAGTTTCCAGATACCTCTGATTCTCTGTAACCTTCTCTAGGTTCTAAAGTATTGGAAACTTAGTGCAAAAATAAGTTTCTCTTAGCTCAATCTTATTTGGTACTGTTTATTATAAGGTACTTCAACACCCTTTGACCATTTCTTTCTAGTTCTCTGTGGCCCTTCCAGATGTGAGGAACACTCTCCTCACACTCTGCTACAGTTCTTCTGGAGTGTCCTCTCCTTAGGGTGGAAAGTGAGCTCACTGGTGTTCCTAGAGGTTGCAGAGACACCTGTGGACTTTCGTGGGCAGAGTTCTAAATGCTTGTACGCTTCCACCGTCATGTTGGAATCTGGGGGAAGGATATGTTTATACATTACAGGATGTTCCCCTCACCAATGCTGGGCCCTGCCTTTGTCCCTTAGTTTACTTCCCATGGCCTAGAAGAGGCTTTTCATGCATTATTTTAATTTGAAATATTGCACCACTTGATACCATGAAAGGTATCGCATCAATTGTACTATGACTTTACCTGCTTGAATTTAACTCTGCCCGTGGTATGGATTTGATGGTAGGTCCTGACACATTGGTTCATACAGACTATGGGTAGATGCTGAGAGGAAGACTAGCAGGTGCTTTCTCTGGAATGGACTGAGGTTGGGATTGATGGGTTTCTGAGCAAGGGAGTACTTGGAACAAAGTTGACTTTTGCCTGGGAGAGCAAATGGTAAATAAGTGAAATCTTTTCTCATTTAGAATTTTATCAGGAACAAGAGGCAATGATACAGATTTACCTTTCATGATAAGTGGGTATGGCTGAATGCTCAGAAAGACAGACTGAACCATGCTTTTCTTTGTCAAAGGAAAAAGTGCCTATAAATTTATGACCTCCTTTTTCCAGTCACAGAAAACAAAACCTCTCTAGTCTGAATGTTCTAGAAGGGAATTGATGTACAGGGTAGGTGGCTATTTGTGGCATTGCCTTCATGTTTCTGTGGAATGGGTGTAGTAGAAGGCGAGCTGTGGGCATGTCCTGCCACCTAGCTAGATTATAAACTGAAATAAATACATGGAAATTAATTACTGCCTGGCCCATTAGTTGTAGCCCCTTATTGGCTAACTCTTACATCTTGATTTAACCCATTTCTAATCAGTATTTTACCATGAGGTTGTGGCTTGCCGGGAAAGATTCAACATGTCTAACCCCATAGCTGGCTCCATGCGGGGCAGTCTCTGACTCTGCCCTTCTTCCAAGAATTTTGTTCTGTCAACTCCGCCTACATAAGTCTTGCCCTATCAAAAGGCAAAGGCAGTTTCTTTATTCAACCAATGAAAGCAACATATAGATGGAAGAACCTCCTACACCAGAAGTGGTATGGATCATTTTACTACTTGCCCAGTGGTCTTCCCTCGTGAATAAGGTAATGAGAATAGCCCATATGACTCTCTAGTCTAGCAGTTATTTTGAAGGCCACAACCTGTACACTACTGTTGACTAGTTGTATCTCTGGACCTAGCCTTGAATTAATGGAGAAGTCACTCCTAAGCTTTTAGATCATGGTAGCACTTGGTACCATAGAACTCGAGGTCTGAAACCTGAGTCCAGCACTAAATTGTCTGCAATGGCTCTTTCTAGATGTTCCAAGTGAATTTCCACCTGCTAGTTTGGGTCAGAATTGCACTGCTGTGGAAACCTTGGCAATGCATGGCCCTACCTGGGAGCCGCATCTGACTGGCTCATCTAGAGGCTGCCATGATACTGTGCAAGAATCACTCACCCATTTTTAATAGAAATGAGAGCATTTTGACAGGACTGCATACAAAATCTCACAAAATTACATGGAGAAAAGCTCATTTGTCAATCTTCAATTTTACTCTTGAAGTTGCCTCCTTGAAAATCTGAAAGCTCCATGGTTCTGTTACCTCCAAACCTCAATTGCCAAAGAGTATCATACTCTTGGGAAAATTTGGTTTGTGCAAAACTGGCAGGGCGATAGAATAATTCATACAATGATAGTAGTGTATGTACACATGGCATCCTGCCTTCAGGGAGCTGGTGCCCAGAGTCCTCAGCTTTTAGTGACAATGGAAGTGTGCATGTCTAGAACCTATGGACTTCATAGTGCTTCCTAGGGTATGTGGGGTCTCAGTACCTGATTTAATCTTTGAATGTTTCTCTGCTACACTGAAGTCCTAGATGAATTCATTTGAGGACCATGTTCTCAATTCTCTAGAGCACATGACCTTGGCCAGTGGACACCATTATCCATCTCAAAACTATTAAGCCTTCATTTAGACTTCATCGATGTCTTGGTAGTTAATAGCAATGTTGACCACGAGGAATCTAACACATGATTTTTCGGTGAAAATAGTGCAGGTAGGGTCTTTAATCATGCCATTTTATGAGACAGCTTGGGGCCATTTTATAGCTTAGTGGTCAGCTTCATCCCAACTGAACTCAAGAATGCATCCTTCTCATAAAGCAGTGCCTTGGTCTGTAGGGGGCATTTCCTGAAAGGGAATTACATGACTAAATGCACATGTGCCTTAGTGAAGAGATAAGATGGCTAAATCTTGTCCTTGAATTCACTGGGTGGGAGGGAGACCTAGGAGTCTACACTTTGAAGAAATAGGACTCAGCCACCTGTTACCTTCTAACTCAAACTCCAGCTGTCAAAATAGGCTACATGTGTG
>NW_004949103.1:4509071-4509588 GCF_000317375.1 Microtus ochrogaster
GGATTTAGTTTGCCAGATGTCTTCCATTCTCAGCAAGACATGTCACTCAAAGGCTGAGTATGATTACACACTAAGGTTTGATGCTATTGCCTGTCTTGTGTGTGTGTGTGTGAGAAACTTATTTCCACCTACTCTCCCCTTTCTCCAATCCTTTCATGTGTCCCTCTGAGTTTGATTACTATTGTTGGGAAGCAACGCCATGATAAAACGTAACTCGAAAAGGATAGGTTTACTTGCTTCATGCATCCCAATTCCATAGTCCATCGCTGAAGGAATTTGGGATAGAGACTCAAACTGGGAATGAACCTGGAGGCAGAAACTGCCATGGAGGGGGGTGTACTCTTACCAGCTGCTCAAGCCATGGAGAGCAAGCTAGATTCTTCTAGAGCCCAGGAATACTGGCACCCCACAAAGGTCTAGGCCCTTATGCCATTAATCACTATTAAATGCCCTACAAGCATGCCCTCAACCCCATCTAATGGAAGTACTTTCTCTCTTTGCTTGAAGACAGAAATTT
>NW_004949103.1:4527637-4554507 GCF_000317375.1 Microtus ochrogaster
GATAGAAGAAGGGGAAGAGTCACAGCTCAAAGGCCCAGAGAATATCTTTAACAAAATTATGGAAGAAAACTTTCCCAACATAAAGAAAGATATTCTTTATGTTGAATTAATGAAGAGAAGTCTCAACTGAGCTTTGCAATAGGGGCAGCACTTGATACCAAAAAAATTGAGGTCCTGGCACCTCATCCAGCATTCTACTCTCTCCACAGGCATTTAGTGGGGGTTTCTTTTTAGATTGATTTCCTTGTCACAACTTTGTAAATTGTACTAAAGTTGTCTGCAATGGCTCTTTCTAGATGTTCCAAGTGTATTTCCAAACGCTAGTTAAGAATTGACACTGCTGTGGAAACCTTGGCAATGCACGGCCCTACCTAGGCCCCTCAACTGACTCGCTCTTCTAGAGGCTGCCATGATATTGCACAAGGATTTTCCATCCATTTTTTATAGAAATGAGAGCATTTTGACAGGACTGCATATATAAACTCACAAAATTACAGGGAGAAAAACTCATTTGTCACAATTTCACTCTTGTTGTCACCTCTGTTAATCTGACAGCTTCATACTTCTGTTACTGTTTGACAACCTGAGGTTTTGAGGTATCATAGCCTGGGGGGATAATTTGGTTTATGCAAATCTGGCAGTCGATAGAATAATTCATACAATGATAGTAGTGTATCTTCACGTTGCATCCTGCCTTCAGGGAGCTGGTGCCCAAGGTCCTCAGCTTTTAGTGACAATGGATGTGTGCATGTCTAGAGCCTATGGACTTTCTGGCACTTCCTAGGGTATATGGGGTCTCAGTACCTGATTTATTCTTTGAATGTTTCTCTGCTACATTGAAGTCCTAGATGAATTCATTTGAGGACCATGTTCTCAATTCTCTAGAGCACGTGACCTTGGCCAGTGCACACCATTATCCATCTCAAAGCTATTAAGCCTTAATTTAGACTTCATAAATGTCTTTAATAGCAATGTTGACCACAAGGAATCTAACACATGATTTTTAGGTGAAAATAAATAGTGCAGGTGGGGTCTTTAATCATGCCATTTTAAGGGACAGCTTGGGGTCATTTTATAACTTATTGGTCAGCTTCATCCCAACTGAACTCAAGAATGCATCCTTCTGGGCTGGAGAGATGGCTCAGAGGTAAAGAGCACTGGCTGCTCTTCCAGAGGTCCTGAGTTCAATTCCCAGCCACATGGTGGCTCACAACCATCTGTACTGAGATCTGGCGCCCTCCTCTGGCGTGAGAGCATACATTGAGGCAGAATGTTGTATACATAATAAATAAATAAATCTTAAAAAAAAAGAATGCGTCCTTTCATAATGCAGTGCTTTGCGATGTAGGGGGCATGAATAAGATGGGATTAACATCACTAAGTGCACATGCATGTTCTTGACTAGATGAGACTGATAAATCTTGTCCTTTAATTCACTGGGAGACCTAGAACTCTACACTTTGAAGAAATAGGGCTCAGCAAACTTACCTTTGAACTCAAACTCCTGATGTCTAAATAGGCTACTCTTGTGCTTACATGGCTCATAACTAACTTGAGGGCATGGTAGATAATAGGTCAGAAGATAACCTCTCTTCTGCACTTAACTTGGATGATGCATCCCTCCCAGAAGCATCTCGCATTAATGCAGAGGGATACCTTCTGGTCGTGTTGATAGTAACAGACTAGATTGACAGTTCCAATCTTTACGTAATTAGTGGATCATAAAGTATCACACTAGAGCCTCCTGGCTCTATGTTTCACCTAATGATTCACCAGGGATATCTGAGATCTGCAACTGAATGAGCCACTATTTGTTTGGCTGTGCAATGTATTTCTCCAGGAAATAGCTTTGACCCAAGCCTAGTCCCTTGGGTTGAAGGTCTTCCTAAAGAGGATTCCTATCGTTGCACCCACTGCTGCTCTAGTGAGTTTCCAATGACCTAGACAAGCATCCATCTATGAAAGGTGTCTAAGAATAGGTAGCGTTCCCCTGCTTGGGGTCAATACTGTGGCAGGTGGATTTAGTTTGCCAGATGTCTTCCACTTCTCAGCTAGACATGTTACTCAAAGTATGATTTTGTATGATTACACAAAGATTGACTTTTAACATTGCCTCCATTGAAATCTGACAGCTTCTCTTTCACTATTTGGCAATTTTTATTTTTTTAATTTATTTATTTAAGATTTGTGCCTCCTCCCCACCACCGCCTCCCATTTCCCTCCCCCTGCCCCTCCCCCGATCAAGTCCCCCACCCTCATCAGCCCGAAGAGCAATCAGGGTTCCCTGACCTGTGGGAAGTCCAAGGACCACCCACCTCCATCCAGGTCTAGTAAGGTGAGCATCCAAACTGCCTAGGCTCCCCCAGAGCCAGTAAGTGCAGTAGGATCAAAAACCCATTGCCATTGTTCTTGAGTTCTCTGTAGTCCTCATTGTGAATTTTGCATACAAATGGATGGAAATAGAAAACACTATCCTGAGTGAGGTAAGCCAGACCCAAAAAGAGAACCATGGGATGTACTCACTCATATTTGGTTTCTATCCATAAATAAAGGACATTGAGCCTATAATTCGTGATCCTAGAGAAGCTAAATAAGGTGAATCCAAAGACAAACATATAGGCATCCTCCTGAATACTAACCTTCATCAGGTGATGAAAGGAGACAGAGACAGAGACCCACATTGGAGCACCGGACTGAAATCCCAAGGTCCAAATCAGGAGCAGAAGGAGAGGGAGCACGAGTAAGGAACTCAGGACTGCAAGGGGTACACCCACACTCTGAGACAATGGGGATGTTCTACTGGGAACTCACTAAGGCCAGCTGGCCTGGGTCTGAAAAAGCCTGGGATAAAACTGGACTTGCTGAACATAGCGGACAATGAGGACTACTGAGAACTGAAGAACAATGTTTGGCAATCTTGTATGGGTTAAAACCTCAAGGAAACTTGCATGTTGAGTTGTGAGTTCTCTTATTGTACTTGCTTCACTGATGCATCCTTGTTGTGGTGATAACTGTGATGCTTGTGGCTACAGAACCCATTTTGTCTTTCTGATTGTGGGTGTGTCTGCCTGGGAATCTGGATGCCCCAAAGGGTCACCATAAGAAATTACTATGAAAATTATGTAGACAACTCTTAATTATGAAAATTAGTTCCACTTAGTGAAAATCTTGTTATACTTTCTAGGACTGTCACATCTGTGATTGGAAACATGACCTTCAAGGCACCTTGGTGCTAATCTCTCATCTGAGGTGACAAATGATATCCTCTGACTTGCGCCTTCATTTGCTTTGTATTTCTGGGTATCTGCCAAAATGGTCTTGAGAGATCCTAGAAATAAGGAGGTGAACAGTAATGCCCCTTTCTAACTCCAGACGAGAACTGTCAGAAATTGATAACCACCTCCTCCTCATTGGTTTTCCGGGGATTCTCTTCTCAGTTTGTATGTGTTTGAGAAGATTTCATAGTGCATAGTCCCCAAATGTCAGTCTTCGCAGAAGTGACCGGCTGCTTCTGAATCACTGGCAGTCAGTGCTGATGGGACCGTTGCTCTCTAGATAATTCTCTCAAGTTCTGTAGGCACCCCAAGTTGAGGATTCAATATTCAGAGGGAGCCGAATCCTGATTGGATGGGGGAAAGACCAAGCATAGGGGAGAATGTCTTGTTTTCAAGGTAGTTGGTGAGGCCAGTTTGGGCACTGGAGGAACCAGAAGAGTGATATGCTACAGTCATAAGCAGTGTTTCATGGAAGCCTTCTAGATAGAGCTCTAAATATTGGTCATTAGAGGGGGGTGCTCTTACTAGTGTCGGTGCAGCGTTATGCAAATACTCCTGTTTTTGTCAGGCAGTAGTGTACGGCTTTTGGCAGTATTAGCTTTTTGATTATAAGGTCCCCTCACAGCCATAGTGCAGGCTGCAACATGTGGGGTCCCTCTGTTACCTCTGTGTGTCTCCCATCTGGCCTCCTGGGTCAGGTGCCAAATCTTGTTTCTATAATTCCTCTTATAATTATAATTCTGTAATTCTATAATTTGGTCACTTGTTAAACATGCTGGAACTGACATTTGAGGAGTCCACTGCGACTGTTGAGTTTCTGGGTGGGGTCTGCAGATGATGAGCTTTTGTGCCCTAGCATGAACTGGGCTGGGATGTGACATTATTTCCTCTGCAGCTACCAAGTTCTGGCTATGATGGAGGTCTAGATCTTTCATAAGATATCATGATCTGCTTAATAAGATGTTAGATCTGAGAGCATCTTATAGCTAAAGAAACAACCTTCCTCTGAGCTGAATTTAAATATGTCCTTGAGGTAAGCTTTCCTTTTGGAAGTCTGTTTGCCTTGTGATCAATTGTAAGTCTTAACCCTTCATTGGTCTTGTGATACACGACATGGGAAGAAGATCCAACGTCTTATGAAACTAAGTTATCTTCTATGCCAATCTGAAGACATGGAGCTTCACATTGGATTTTACATTTTTACTCTCGAATGTTTTTTTATGCACTTAGCCACTACCACCCTCCCCTAAAGAATGACCAACAGAACTAGGAATGCCATTAACTTCAGATTTTCTAGGAGTTAAGGCTCCATTCCTGACACTCCGTCCTTCATAGCAAGTGTTGTTGCTTAAGGAATCTTTCAATTAGGCCTCAAGGTTATTTCCAGTGTTTGGAATTAAGATTTCTGTGGAAACTTCTGGATCTTTACTTGGGGTTTCTCTGAAACTTGTACTATTGCTCATGGGATGACAGGGATAACATTATTCCTACCTTTGCGAAACACTGTGTCCAGCTAGCTAGGTGGCATTGTTATCTTTAGACTTACAAAACCATTTGTGCCCCCAGTGAGGAGCTACTGGGTTTTGTCACCAAGTTTTCCAGGTCAAGTGTAGCTCAGAAAGTTTGACTTTTCCCTTCCCAGTGGAGACTACTTATTTCATGACCTTTTTGTCTTTTTAAAAGCAAGTTGATAGTTTCTTTCTGTCCTTGGGCATGGGACGCTCTTGGGAAGATTTGACTCAGGGGAGGTGGTCGTCTTCAGCTGAGACCTTCTCTACATGCTAATGGCAGAGCTCTGATCTCACGTTTGAAAAAAACAAATTCCTTGAAGAGAGAAAAACTAGCTATGAAGTACTACTAATAAAATCTCAGGGTCAGAATTTAGGGCCCAACCTGAAGATCATAAAAGCAAAGCCTGCAGTCACTGGCTCTTACATTGACCTCAATCTGAAAAGGCGATCCTGCCTCCCGGAATCCTAGAATGAGACTGTTTGGGAGTTCCTCACAGGGGGGCATGAGTAGCCCCAAGGGACACCCTAAAGGATCTCCTGGATTCCAAACATAATCCTTACCTCTATTGTGGCGAGGCAATCCAATTTCCCCATGGTAATCTGGATTTATCACCCCTTCTAACACTTATTCCTTCTTAGCCTGTTGGTTTAAAGGCATTAGAAGCCCAAAATGACCAGGGGGACGTCAGTTTCCAGTTCAATGGAACGCTTGTTGTGGATCCTGGCAGGAGCACTCCCTGTTCTGTAACCAAAACTTCTAGACCAGCAGAATTTAGGGTTGTGGAAACAGGAAGCAAAAACTTTCCTAGTGGGTCACTAGAGGTGATTGTGAGTGGAACTATTCCCCTTCCCACTCCTTGATTCCTGGACCCATGGATCCTGGCTGTGGAAGAAATATTGTATATTTGAATGCTGATTCAAAACATGCCTTCTAAAGAACCCTCCATGCTGATGCCACCTAACTGGCACTGTAACTATCTTCAAAGGGCCATTCCATCTTTCTATCAGGCTAGCCATTTAGGGATGGTGGGGAACTTGGTCAGACCAGTGGATTCCACCCATAATTATGGACCCACTGTTGCCCTTCTCTGGCTGTGAAGTGAGTTCCCTGGTCAGAAACAGATCTGTATGTAATGTTAGTGGTTCAGACATTCTACAAGCACAGATGGTGGCTTTGGCAGAAGTGTTACATGAAGGAAAGGCAAACCCATAATCAGAAGTCTCTACTCCAGTAAGGACAAAACATTGGCCTTTCCATGGAGAAAGTGGCCCAGTGTAGTCAACCTGCCATCGGGTTGCTGAGTGGTCACCCCAGGGAATGGTGCCATATCTGGGGTTCACTGTTGGTCTCTGATGCTGGCAGATCTGGCACTAAGCAGCAGCTATAGCCTGGTTACCTTTAATGTTGTACATCCTGTTTATACTATCCAGCTCTGCCACCACGGCCACTTGGGTAATGACAGGAATGGCTGAGGAAAGAGGCTTGACTATTCACAGAACAGGTCATCCCATCTACTTGATTATTGAACTCCTCCTCGGCTGAAGTCATGTTTTGGTGAGCATTTAACACGGGACCCAAGTATCTTCACCCTTTCAGATACTCCTTTCCCAGATGTCTCTCAATTTTCTAACCATTGTCTTTCCAAGTCCCTCTGATCATCTAGGCAATCCACTGACTCTGGTCCATGAATCAGTGAACAATTGCACATTTGGCCGTTTCTTCAATTTACTGCCCAATGTCCTGTCCACTGTGAAAATTTCCCTTCACCAGTATCTTTCAGGGTTATCCAGAAAGGGCTTGTAATGTTACAGCTGTCCACTTCTGTGTGGTGCCTGAATAACACCAACAACCATCAGTAAACCAGGCCCTAACCTTCTCTTCCTCAGCCAACCAATCATGGGGAACATCCCATGAGACTATAGGTGAAGGCATGGCAGCAGACAGCAGTGTAACAGTAGAAACCATAAAATGGGCAATTTCTTCTTGTAGCTTGCTTGTGCCTTCAGGACCTGCTCATGTTGGGTCTCATATATGCCACTTACATTTGATTGCTGCTGTGCATGTCATACTTTATGACTTGGTGGGCCTGACAACATCCAGCTTATGATGGGTAGATCAGGTCACATGGTCACTGGGTGTCCCATTGTCAAATGTTCACTTTCTACAAAGGCCCAACAGCAGGCCAAGAGCTGCCTTTCAAAGGGAGAACAGTTGTCTGCAGATTATGGCAGAATCTTGCTCCAAAATCCCAAAGCAAAGGTCTCTTCTGTGATTCACATAGGGTCCTGCCACAGGCTACAAATACCACCTGTATCTGCCACAAGTAACAAAGGGTCTGCTGGATCATATGGTCCAAGTAGTAGAGCAAGCTGAATAGCAGCCTGGACCTGCTGAAGAGCCTTCTCCTGTTCCAGGTCCCATACAAAGCTAGCAGATTTCCGAGTCACTTGGTGTATGGGCCGGATCACCACACTAAATGGGGAATGTGCTGTCTTCAGACTCCAAACAGGCCAACTAAACATTGTGCTTCTGTCTTGGTGGTGGGAGGGGGTCAGGTACAATAACTTATCCTTCACCCTAGAAGGAATGTCTCTGCATGCCCCACACCACTGGACTCCTAAGAATTTCAGAGGTAGAAGGTCCTTGAATTTTGATTGGATTTATTTCCCATTTTCTTAATACATGTATTACCAATGTGTTTAAAGTGATTGGTACCTCCTGATCACTTGGTCCAGTCAGTATAAAGTCACCAATATAGTGCACCAGTGTGATATTTAGTGGAAGAGACATGATCAAGATCCCTTCTAAGTTATGACACAGGGCAGGAGAGTTAATATCTCCGAGGCAAAACTGTAAAGGTACACTGCTGGTCTTGCCAGCTGAAAGCAAATTGCTCTTGGTGGTAATCATGGACCGGTACCAAGAAAGGCTTTTGCTAAATCAATCGCTACATACCATGTACCAGATGTGTTTATCTGCTCAAGTAAGAAACCTACATCTGGCACAGCAGCTGCAATCAGAATTCCTGACTTTTCAGTAGTCAACTGTCATTCTCCAAGACCCATCTGTCTTCTGCACTGGCCAGGTAGAGTTAAAGGAAGATGTGGAGGGAATCACCATCCCTGCGTCTTTCAGGTCCTTGATAGTGGCACTAATTTCTGCAGTTCCTCCAGGGATGAGATACTGCTTTTGATTTCTTTGACAGAAGCAACTCTAAAGGCTTCCATTTAGCCTTCCACTTACCATGATAACCCTTACTTCACAGGGTCAGGGAACCAATGTGAGAATTCTGCCAACTTCATGTGTTATACATGTATGTATATATGTGTGTATGTATGTATATAAATTTCATTTTGCATTCCAACCACAGTTCTCCCTTCTACCCCTCCTCCCACTCCTTTCACTATCCACCCCCAAGCCCCTCCTATCCCCTCCTCCCAAAGGGTAAGGCCTCTTATGGGGAGTCAACAAAGCCTGGCAAGTTAAGTTGTGGCAGGACCAAGCCCTTCCCCCCTGCATTAAGGCTGAGCATGGCATCCGCTCTAGGGAATGGGCTCTAAAAAGCTAGCTCATGCATCAGGGATAGATCCTGGTCCCATTGCTAGGGACCCCTCAAATAGACTAAGTTACACAACCCTCACATGCAGAGGGCCTAGTTCGGTCCCATGGAGGCTTCCATAGCTGTCAGTCTAGAGTTCCCCTGAGTTTGGTTCAGCTGTCTCTGTAAACTTTTTCTGCTTCATGGTCTTGACCTCCCTTGCTATATATTCCCTCCTCCCTCTCTTCTACTGGATTCCTGGAGCTCGGCTTGGTACTTGGATGTGGATCTCCGCATCTGGTTCCATCAGTTACTAGATGAGGGCTCTACGACGACACTTGGGGTATTCACCAATTCTGCCAGCTTCTAAGTATATCCATCCCAATTATACTATCTGGAACTAGTGAAATAGTCATAGGATAAGTCCAGGGACCTACTGGACCTACTATGAGTCAGACATCAGCCACAACTGGCCTCCATATGCCCATACTTTAGAGGGTCACAGAGTTTCTTGGGATCTCTTGGAATTAATGTCAGCTCAAAACCAGTATCCAACAAACTCTGGAAAGTCTGTTTCCTTCCCCCAAGTATACAGTTCCCCTTGTAAAAGGCCTCAGGTCTCTCTGTGAAAGGACTAAAGGGTTAACTGTAAAACTTTTAGATATCTTTTCAGGGTCCTTCCTCAGGGGAACCTGGCTACCCCTTCACTCACGGGCTTCTGGGTCTATAAACTAGCTCGTCTGGAAATTAATTCACTGCCTGAGATTGCCTTTTACCATAATGCAAAGCAGCCTTTTATCTGAGATTCATTTCTGCTTATACAGATCAGGCAGAAATGCAGTAGGCATATTATCTATTTCATTCCTTGAAACCATGATTGAATAGCCAGTACCAAAGAGCCCTACAAGTCATGCCAGTATAAAATTCACCTTGCCTGTGCTGATCATGGGTTAGACCATTAAGAACACTTGTCTAAACTGCTGCCCATTATAACTACAATCATCTTGCCTCTGGCAATCCAGTGCTGCTGCCTGGCCCATGCTACCTTAGGGTCCAATCAAAGCCATTGTATTTAATTTGTCCAATTGAGCAGCAACATCTCCAACCCTAAGGTCTGGCACAAGGAAAAGGGCAACAACAAAACTTTTCAAATGTGTTGGTGCCCCTTTCAGTTATTGTCTTACAGGATTAGTGCAGGGGCATGTCCCCTGAGCCTTCCCATGATAGAGGATTAGGTTCTACACTGTGTGCCTACTCTACTACTGGAATTTCCCTGAGCCTTAAAATCCTTTTATCAACACTAAGTCAAGGGCTATCCAACATCTCCAACGCCTTTCAGTATTCCATCTTTTCATAAATGCTTCAGCTAAATATTCATTTTTTCACACATTTTAACTAAGAGCTTCCATATTAAGCCTAGAATCTCTACTCAGAGGACCCATATCATAAACACAGCCGGTCTAGTTTTTTTTCTTTCTTTCATTATCCTACACCCTTTAAATCCATTCCCACATGTATCCCCCAGAATTCTGTTTGAATTGGGAAAATTATTAAGCTTAATGATGTAGCACACTTGCTCATGGATTACTTTCTACATCCCCTCTAGGAGCCTGCTTTGCCTTGGGTGTGCTTACGGGTCTAGAGGCAAGTACTGGTGCATCTTGAGGGGCATAGGTATTGTCTCAAATGGCATTTCCTTGAGAAAGTCACTGCTAGTTTAGCAGTGAGATTAATTTCCTCAGTGAAAGGTGAAAAGGGTAATATTTCAAGGGGTGGGGCTAAGGGTACTACTTCTTGGGTGAGAAACCCTTGAATCTGAGGGTTCCAAGTTTTCATCTTTAATAGTCCGCCCACACATCCCCCATCCCAGGTTTCAGGATCCCACTCTTTGCCAATAAATGTCATTACTTTAAGTGCAGACACCCTGTGAGACTGAACCTTGACTTTTTGCTGTGGTTCAGCCGGCCTTAGGAGGGCTTTGTTTTGATTTGTCTGCAGATTGAGCTCTGTGGCTGCTGGAGAGGTTCTCTTCCAGGGCACACTTAGAAACATTTAGACTGTTTATTTGCCTCTGGAGCCAGTCCGCTTAAGCACTTCTGAATATGAACTTGGTGATAAATTTTACCATGGAGATCGTTTCTATCCTTTATCAATTTATCCAGAGATATGAAGAACAGCTAGTCACAACAGCATTGTTTTTTTTTTTGTCTTTCTCCCAAACTGTCAAGTTTCATATATAGGGTCATTAAATCTATTGCCATTACTATTGATAAATGAAGATAATCAAAGGCATTTATCTCTAAGTTTGAAATTTTTCACCATGGGCTTTCAGTATACTGAGCTCTCAGAGTGAGAGGAGAGATTTCAGTAGCAGAAGGTGCTGGTAAATTTGAAGGTATTGGTGAATTACCAAAAGCCGATTCCGGATATTTAAAACCACGTTCGGTTTCAAAATCTGTGTAGTCCGGTTCTCTGGCGTCATAGAACTTACAGAATGGATCTATCCTCTATTTCTCTAAATTTACTGGAATGACTTACAGGCTGTAGTCCAACAATGGCTAGCTGTGAATAGCAAATTGCAAGAATCCAGTTGCTCAGTGCCATGCGGCTGGCTGTCTCAGCTGGTATTCTTTATGTGCTGAAATCCCAAAGAAGTAGCCTTCATGCCAGTGAAGAAATGAAAAGGCAAGGGCAAGCAGGCAAACAAAGAACACACTCCCTTCTTCCATTGTACTGCTGGAAGGTGTGGCCCATGTTAAAGGTGTGCCTTCTAGCCTCAAGGTCTGGGTTCAAAAGTGTGCATCACACAGTCCCAAGATCAAAGGCTTGTTTTGTTTCAAGGTCTGGATCACAGATATGTCCTCCATTTCTGGATTATAGTTTATTTCATAAACAGTCAAGGTTAACAACCAAGAATAGCCACCACATGCACTTTATTTAGAATTTTCTAGAACATACAGCCTAGGGAAAAGCTGATAACTCGGCAAGGATAGAGCTTTCCAGAAGCTTCAGTCTGTGGAGGACTTGCTGTATCTGCAATTACTTGTTCATTGGTTCTATAAAGAATAAAGTTTTTCCCAGATCTTGTGATTGGAGATCTCTCCAGGAAGTGGATCCTGACAGGGTTGTATGAAAGGTACTAATTTAGGATTACTCTCCTGCCTCATGATTCTATAGCAGGGAATTAAAGGGTAGGATCAAAGAACTTTACCTCCACTGTGAGGGAGGGGTAACTAATTCCTTTAGTTCCCATACGGAGCTCTAGAATAGAAATGTTCTCAAGTTGTAATGTATTGGCCTAAAACAAGATTTTGATTCTCTAGTAAGTATGTGCTGCTATTAAAAGCTTCTTCTAGGAGAGGTGGCACTCTGGAGCCAAGACGATCCATGTCTGACTATATATTCTCACAGCTGGGTAGGTAGCAAGATACCTCTTTATCTACTTCAATACCATATTATAAAAACTCATATTTCACCTCAGAATACTATATAGTTTATTCTGAAGCCAAACACTGTCAGGATCACCAAATATCTTTCCTGCCGCTTCCACCAGTCTTAGCCACAAAATCAGAAAAAGGCTCTGTAGGTCCTTGGATAATCTTCGTTAGATTACCCCTTACTTTCCCTCTATTTGGCAGAGACTTCCAGGCTCGAGTAGCAAGATTGTTAATTTGCTCATACACCCAAGGTGGATATCCATTTTGCTGATTGGCAAATCTACCTTGTCCGAGTAGCATATCCATATCCCAGACTGCTTGAGCTCCTCCAGCTGCTAAATTTATTGCAGCCTGGACATTGGCAAATTCAATTAAAAAAAGCTTTCCAATCCAAATATTGACCAGGGAATAAGCAAGCCTTTGTAAGGTTCATCCAGTCGGATGGGGTCATAGCGTATCTATGCAAAGCCTCCACCTGAGCCACCGTAAAAGAGGCTGAAAATGCCATAGGTCCGGACAGACTCGGCCAATGTTTTGATAACCTTGAAATCTAACAGCTCAGGATATCTGTTACCTTGTTGATCTTGAAATACTGGGAAAGCAGTCAGCCTTCTAACTCCTTTCTGGGTCATTTCCGCTCTGACCTCCTTCCATACTTCAGGACTGAAAGAAATCCCTCCTTCTGATCCCATGACCTCAGGATACAGGGGGGGGGGGGCAAAGGAGTTACACTCCTCCTTGTACTTTCAAGTTGTTTTTGCTTCTGTTTCTCCTTTTCTTTCCTTTTGATTTTTATCCTGTCTAGAGATTTATGGATAGATTCTAGGGGGACCACATAAAAGCCCTCCTCTTCCTCATCGTCATCATCATCAGACTATGAGTGGAAATATCCGACTCCTCCAGTTCTGACAGACTAGGATATAATCCTGTTTTTCCTTTTCCTGGGTTCTTTTTCCTTGTACCTTTACCTGACCCAGCGTCAAACATAGCTTTTTCAGAGGCTGCTCTCTCAGATCTCTTCTCCTGTTGGATCTCTAAGGCAGCCTGGCTATTCTCTATTGCTTCACTATACCTTTGGTCTTTCAAGCAATGCCACACTAGCCTCCAAACTGATTTGACTCCTTTAAGAGCTAAAAAATATTGGGTGCGAAGGTGAAGCGCCCATCTGAACAAATGTTAGATTTGTACAATTTCACTTTTAACCCGTCCGCTTTGGTTGCGGCTTTACTACCCTGCTCTCCCTTCTACCGGCGAGAGCGGAAAACCCACCTTTGTCGCAGATCCCCAGCCTTACCTGAGGACTGTCTGGTGCACCCCCTGACTGCAGCAAGTTCTGGGCTCCACGGTGAGAGGTTTGGAGGTTCCCCGTACTGGCCACCACTTGTCGTGCCCACCTCGACCAGCAAGGAAGACGCAACACCAGAGCTCTTCTTGCAAGCAATTTTATTCAGGATCTCTCTCTCTCTCTCTCTCTCTCTCTCTCTCTCTCTCTCTTTCTCAGCAAAACCTCTCCCAACCTTTAAAAAGGCACAGGTTGGCTGATTGCCAAAGGTCCATGCATATGCAAGCAGCTGACGATCATTGTGTGATAATAGCATGAGTCAGGCCTTAGCCATATTAGGAGTTGATTATGACAGAGAGCACTTGCTTTCAGGATCCTGGAGGGCGGAAGCCAGCATCATCATGTGGGGCTCCATGCAGCTCTCTACAAAACACCAGTAACCAGATTCATGTTGACCATGTTCTAATGTGTTACATGGAGATTTTTTGTAATAGAACAAAGAAAAACATATATATTTTAACCTATTGAGTCCAACTAATGCTGCGTGCGTGTGTGTGTGTGTGTGTGTGTGTGTGTGTGTGTGTGTGTGTGTTCCACTATGGCATGGGACATTCTTTATATATGTGGTGGTCAAGAAAAAAGGTAAACACCAACTTGGCTACAAACCCTTATCTATAATGGTGTCTTCTCTGCAAGTGGTATGCCCTGCAAGTGGATAGTGTTTGGTTACTCCAGAGAGTTTTGTGCTACTACTTGATTGGACTTAGGTTCTCTCTTGAAGTGGACCTTATGACTGACACCACTTGGTGACCAAGAACCTGAGTCTAGATAAGCCTAGGGAAAACCCAAATGCCCCTGTCCTGCTAAAGAAAGGCAGCACTAAAATGACTGCATGACAATCTGCTATCCCCATAGAACAGTGTTTCCATCACCATCAGAGACACTCCTCTTGTAGTAGAGGGGAACTAATGCAAAGATCCACAACTGGACAATGCAGAGAGTTAAATGGAAACACTCAGTCCTAAATGGGATGTCCTCATCAGATCCTTCTCGGAGATCTATGCAGAAGAGGTAGAAAGATTGATGAGAGGAACTAATATAGAGATCGCAACTAGACAATGCATAGTTATATTGGAACACTCAGTCCTAAATGGGATGTCCTCATCAGATCCTTCTGCTCAGGGACCAGGGATCTATGCAGAAGAAGAGGCAGAAAGATTGTCAGAGCCAGAGGGGATGGATGACACCAAGGGAAACAGTGTCTTCTAGACACAACAGGACTGCACAGACTGTAGCAGCAGGCACAGGACTAGCCTGCACAGACAGGTCCTAGCACTTTACGGGGAAAATGTATATGGACTTCCCTAACCAAGAAGACTTATATCCAACAGTGGATATAAGCCTACAAAATGGAATCAATGGTATACTTGGAATATCCAACAGTGGATGGCCTACAAAATGGAATCAATGGTATACTTGGAAGTTTTTTTGTCTCATATTGCCTTGCTTGGACATTTTTTACTGGTTTTTTTTTTGTCATGGTTTCCATTGAGTTACTATGGGTTTTGTGTGCCTCTCAGCATGTATATTTATTGGGCTTTGTTTTAAATTCTGGTTTTTATTAGACTGCTTTCTTTCTAAAGAGAAGGGGTGTTAGAAGGAATGGGAGATGAGATCTGGGAGGAGAAAGATTATATTTTATAAAATTGATTATTCTCAAACAAAATGGAAATATAAGAGTAAAGAACAAAAACATGGATTGATGGAAGCATCAGGTAAGCAGAAATCAGCAAGGTGGAGAGAAATGATAGAGACCTAACATACTGTCTAATATTTTTAGCTTCTGGGTTAATAGAAACACCATTCTACATTCCAAAATGCCTCATAAAATAGTCTCAAGGACACATAATAGATCACACAGAGGTGGGCAACAAGATTTTGACTCTGGATCTGCCGCATTACAATCTCTCTACAGTGAATGATGTGCTAAGCTATAGGCCTTGTAGAGTATTCCGTACAGGTTAACTACAATTAACTACAGTTAACTATGATCTATTTCAGCTACAAGGGCTCTTTCTTCACATGTCTGAAAAATAGTTCCTCCACATTTCAGACTGCTTTCTTCTGAGAGCTAGGGTCCCTAAAGGGATAGACTAATCAACTGCCATTTTAACTAGTCTCTCCTTTGTCTGCAACGTCCACTATCTTCTGAGGATGACTCCCCTCCATCTCCATCCTCCACTTGGTGCAATCGTTTACATGGGTGAATTTCAGGTTGCACACATTAGACATTCCTCCTGAAAAGTCTCTTTGCTGGAAACCGTGCTTCTGAGTTTGGAGCTGTATGATTCTCCTGTCCATTATAAGAATCAAGAAAGCAGTGTCCAAGGTGGTCACTTATGTACCAAGCCCTCTTCCCTGCCCCAACTGAGGTTCAGCAGCCCCAGATTTGAAACTAAGAACTTTGCCTGTTGGTCCTGGGACATAAGGGAGTAGACATGTCCCCGAGCAGAAATAATTTGAACTCTTGGGCTCTTCAGGGTTAGAGCTGCTGATCCTGAAATTCTGAGGGCAGAAAGCATCTGTCAATGTGAGTGCATCGTTGGGGATGATGGCGAGGGGGTTGCTCCTGCAGGCATTCTTCATAGTAACACAGCACAGTTTAAAGATGCTTGACCCAACCTGGTGCTGAATTCTGGAGGAGGAGACTGGAGGGAGGAATCTAAATTGGTGCTACATGAAGGCAGATTTGACAGTCTTCTGGCTTGCCGGTTGAGGCAGGTGATGGGAAGCCCCCATGGTTATTGGTCATTCCTGTGCCTTTTCCACTGAAGTGGATGTCTGGTCTGATCTTGTATGGGATGCTGGGTTTTGGGTTTAACTGTTCAAAGTCTTCAGAAGCCTAGGCTGTTTACCAGGATGTCCTGTTACAACTTAACCATGGCCCTCCTTGGCTGTAAGAATCTAGGTCAGTGAACTTAATCCACAAAGGACCAATCCAGCCATGCTGAGGAATAGAGAGAGCTATTCTTGGAGCTTGCCACTGATGACTGTACTGACATTAAATCTTAAGTGCTAGCAAGGCTTGCTGTGACAAGTAGCAGCCTTGACAGAGAAACTGGCCTTGGCCAACCCTTTTTCTTATGAAAACTGCCTTGTGCTAGCTCCCGCACATGATGCTGCTTTTGAAAGTAAATGTGGGTCAGACTGAGAGGGGAATGGTATCCTCAGCCTTGTTCCCTGTCTCTGTACACCAGTGTGCGGGTTACTGCCATGAACACATACAGAGGAAGCACCAGGCCACCTGTTCACTGTTGGCCTATGCAAGACATAGCAACTGCACTTCATCTGAGTGGGTTCTCAGATGCCCAGGCCACTGATACAGAAAGACAGACATCTTTGGGGATCTCTATCTCAACTTGTGGTTCTCATATCTGGCTAATGTATCTACTGTGTTAGTCTTGTTCAGCTGAGCATAAAAGGAAGATTGTCACAACTTTAAAAATGACAAATATTGCCAGGGACTCTACCTCCTGAGATTCCCATCCTCATCTCTTCTCAGAGCTTTGAACAGGCTGTAAGTCAGTGGCTTTCTCTGTATTGTGCTGCTGGAATGCTGAGATTTGGTGGTGTGTCCCTTGGCTTCATCGGAAACACTGCTCTGGGTGGGTAGTAGAATCCTTAGAGAACCAGGAAGTGAATGTCGTAGTTTTGAAACATTTCCTGCAATGCTGATTTTTTTTTTTGAGACTTCAGGTTTAACTGTGATTTGTCTAACCTTGGGAAAAGATTTTTAAAAATCTTAAGTCGAGATTTATTTGAACCATCAAATGCACCATCACATGGGCTGCCATGGACAATTCAGTCCCTACCATGACCCAATAGTGGTTCAAAGCAGAAATTCTTTGGGTAATAGGGAGTGGAATTTTTTTGTGACTTCTGGGTATTCTTAAAGTATAATTTTCTTGTGACTGCGTAAGGATCCCATGTAACAATCTGTATCAGTAACAATTTCCCGGGAAATGAGTTTTTCCTGTTGCAGGAGGCCAAGTGGCAGGGCAGCTAGCACCAGCTGTTAAGCCCACTCTGGCTCGTTCTGGATCCCACCTTAACCTCCAGTTTACGGATTACTTTAGTAAATGGGTCTGGGCACTGAAATATAGAGGAGTTTGATACGACTGGAATAAACATTTGGGCACAAGGCTGCCTGCTTTCTGTGCTCTGGCACAGGAATGGCAACATGCCACTTGCTGCAGTACGCTCTCATACGCTGAGGCCACTGATAGCGCAGGATGTGACTCTTTGGAGATGGGCATTTTCTGACCCACCATTAAGCTGCATTAAATCACTTGGTGTGTGCTGCTTATTAGCCAATCAGTTTGTTGGAAAATATTGTGGTTTTTTTTCCTGCTTTTGTTAATCATGTAAAGATGTGTTTAAGTAAAACTAACCTGCGATCAGGAGGCTGCGTCAGCAAATGACTTACAGGAGGTGATACGAACCATTGGGAGCAAGGTTATTTTTAATTAAAAATTTCCACCTCCCTCCCTCCTATTTCCCTCCCCCTCCCTCCTCCCTCTCCAGTCCTAAGAGAAGTCAGGGTGCCCTGCCCTGTGGGAAGTCCAAGGCTCTCCCCCCTCCATCCAGGTCTAGGAAGGTGAGCATCCAAGCACACTAGGCTCCCAAAAAGCCCGTACATGCAGTAGAATCAAAACCCAGTGCCATTATCATTGGCTTCTCAGTCAGCCCTCATTGTCAGCCACATTCAGAAAGTCTGGTTTGATCACATGCTCCATCAGTCCCAGTCCAGCTGGCCTTGGTGAGCTCCCATTAGATCAGTCCCACCATCTCCATGGATGGAGGCACCCCTCATGGTTCTGACTTCCTTGCTTATGTTCTCCCTCCTTCTGCTCCTCATCTGGGCTTTGGGAGCTCAGTCCAGTGCTCCAGTGTGGATCTGTCTCTATCTCCATCACCAGATGAAGGTTCTATGGTGATATGCAAGACATTCATCAGTGTGGCTATGGGAGAAGGCCAATTCAGGCACCCTCTCCTCTGCTGCCCAAGGACCTAGCTGGAGACATCCCTTTGGACACCTGGGAACCCCTTGAGCCAAGACTCTTGCCAACCCTAAAATGGTTCCCTTAATATATCTTCTTCCCTTCTTCCATCTCAACCATCCCATTCCCCCAAGCTATCCCAAATCATCCCCTTCTCCCTTCTCTCTCCCCATCTCCTTGTCCCCATCCCAACCCTACCCCCGTGATCCCAACTTTTGCCTGGCGATCTTGTCTACTTCCAATATCCAGGAGGATAAATGTTTTTCTTTAGGTTCACCTTATTTAGGTTCTCTAGGATCACGAACTATATAGGTTCAATGTCCTTTGTTTATGGCTAGAATCCACTTATGAATGAGTACATACCATATTCATTTTTGGGTCTGGGTTATCTCACTCAAAGAAGGTGTGGCACATACACATTAGAGTTCCACTCAGCAGTAAAAAACAATGACATCTTGAATTTTGCATGCAAATGGATGGAAATAGAGAGCAAGGGTTTTTAAGTCAGGGAAGGATGTTGGTTTTTTCTTTGAAAGATTCCAGCAAAGAGGGAACTTTAGTTACTATTCAGCCTCTTAGTGTCTGCACTTAAGGGATGCCTGTGGTCATAAGGAAGTAAATCTTTACATAGAAACATGCACAAGGCTGTGGACTGCTGAGCTGCTTTCTGCTATTCTTTTCATTGTAACGTTCCTTTCACCTCAAGTGATCGTTTTTTCTCTCCCAAAAGAGTGCTTTCTAATTGTCCCCTTTAAAGCTGGCAAAAGGATGCTTTAAACAGCCAACACTAAGCTAAAGGGCACCAGGTCTTAACGGTTTCTATTAGCATCATCTAGGAACTGACCTTCATGGTGGTATCCACAGATGTGTCCTCAAAAGTCACCTATGTGCTGCTTTGCTTTGGTGATAGAGAACTCTAATTCTAGGGACTCTGGGGAGCCTGCCATCCTCACTATTTTCCCGGTTTTCACAGGACACAGGGTGACAGACAACTGCCATAGAGACATGGGTTCTGAAACGGCAGAATTCCATATGTAGGT
The DNA here is from genome assembly GCF_000317375.1 of Microtus ochrogaster. NCBI lineage: Eukaryota > Metazoa > Chordata > Mammalia > Rodentia > Cricetidae > Microtus > Microtus ochrogaster. The sequence goes on from NW_004949103.1 coordinate 4,546,782, forward strand.
TTGCAAAAGATTCTTTGTGTGTAGGCCTCTATGAAGTTGTTTATCTTTCTTGAGTTTCAGTCATCCAAGTTCCATTTCAGGGAGAATACTTTGCTATTCCACCTCAGTGTCTGAAAGTTTCTGTTACAGTTCTGTTGGTTGGTCCATTTAAAAATTCCTAGGGTGATGTGGGAAGGAAGAGCCTGACCATCTGGAACCCCTGGCAGTGCTATATGGCTATATAAAGCACACTCTATAAATTGCCCTCTAGTGGAAGATGCTTCATAGAGCTTTGTTGACTTGGAGTCCAAGGGGCTGAGTGCTGTGCCCATCAGTCAATATATTGGCCCATGCACCTAGAACATGTATTTGATGTCTCTACAATGGGACCCAATACCAGTCACCATTATAGCTGTCACACCCACACTTAATCTATAAACTAGAGCTCTGTTGAATGCAGCCACTGGGTATAGGACATGTTCTAGACCTCAGGGAGAACCCTGCGATGCTGAGCCTACTGCTCCACAGAAAAGGGAACCTCAAGTGACCTCAAATAGGACAGGCTTCTTCAGAAGGTTACACACATTTGGGGTTAATACACAGGAATGATAGTTAGGGCTGAATCTGGTGCCTCATTCTGGACTTTCATCCTTCCTCAGAACAAGGATCTGTTCCTTTGTTACTGGTGGGGCTTGTGAATGAAATCCCCTGTTGACAGATGGTGTCTGCCCTTCTAAAGGATGTGCTTTGTGCCTGAGGCTGAGCAACCCTCTGAAGTTCCAGTGGGAGGAAAGCCACACCAGGCCTGAAAACCAGGAAACTGCAATGAGGATGAGGGGGTGTGAGTGGCAGTCATGATGCTGATGTTCTTGCATTGTGGTCTCTGAGATGTGAGCATCTTCGGGATATATCCCCAAGTCTCCAGTGTTCACCTTTGTGTTGGTGACATTCCCTCTTCCCTTGGGATGTGATGTTCTTCAGACAGAAGGAAGAAAAGACCTGAATGAAATGCTCTGCTTCAAAGAACCATCCAGAATGGGATAGTTCAGACTTTGAAAAAGGAAGTCTGGTTGCTTCTTAATGTTTAGGGCTGTTTTTTTGGCTGCTCTGTTTTTAGTCTTAAAATCCCTCTTTCTCGAGGGGTGCAATTGTAACTGAGGTGCAATTGTAATTGGTGCAGTTGTAAGAAGATTGAGGGGAAACCATGGTTGGAATAACAATCTATGAAAACAGTTATTTTCAAAATTATTAAAGCTTCCATTGGATGAAAATCACTTAAAGAAAAGTATAAATGGCCAAATAGGTAACCATTACAACAAATGCCAAGGGAAGCTCGGTGAAGCCAGGCATGTTAATCATACCTGGAATCTTAGCACTCAATGAGCAGGATAGCCAGAATGTAGAGGCCAGCCTGGGTTACACGTGGAAACACTGTCTCAAATTGCTATACATGTAAGACCTTTCTCTATGATTCCAACACAAGAGTCAGTATTATCTGAAGACTAGTTAGTTCTGCCTCAGCTCACATGGGAGCGTGGAAGCAGTGTGCTAGAAGCCTTTAGCTCAGGTGTGCACTGGGATGGAGTGTAAGCTCAAGGTTCAGCCTTCTGACCTGTGTTTTCAGCAAAGTCACAACATCTTTCCTGGGTGTCAGACTGAAGTCACTCGAGGGCTTTGTTTACCATCAATATTATCGAAAGTACTTCCTCTTCATTATGCAGGCTTCTAAAACTACTTTTCATTTGAATTTGAGCGGTCTAATGTGGTTTGAATGAGAATGACCCCCTGCCATTTTCATGTTTGAAGGCTTGTCATTAGGGAGTTGGTTTTTTTTTTGGGGGGGGGGCTTTGTTTGGAAGGTTTATTCTTTTAAGTGTCAGTTATTCTCTGACAATTTAACACATGCATACAATGTGTCTTGATGTTCCTCCATGCCCAACATATACCCACCCCACCTTCTCCCAGCTTGTAAAATGTTACACCTATTGTTTACATCCTACAGAAACAAATTATAATAATCTAAACAGAATCCTAAAGTTAAAAAAATAAACTCCAGTAGAGGATCTGGAAGGAGTTGGAGGAGGGCACACCATAACAAAATATACTGTATGTATTTTTAAAAATCTATTTACAAAACATACACCTTTAATCCCAGCACTTGGTAGGCAGAGACAGGTGGAACTCTGAGTTCAAGGCCAGTCTGGTCTACAGAGCAAGTTCCAGGACAGGTTCAAAAACTACAGAGAAACCCTGACTGGAAAAAAAAATCTATTTTTCTATTGTTATTTTTACTTAAATAAAATTTCCACCTCCTCTCCTCTTCCCATTTCCCTCCCCCCCCCAGTTCCCCTCCCACCATTTATAAAGAAATTAAAGCTACAGATTAACTCAGAGTTCCTTCTAAATCTCCCACTTGCTTAACTTCGGCCAAATGGCACTGGCTCTGTCACTCCCCTACATGTAAGATCTGATTAGGCAATATGGGAGAAGTGGCTATCTAAACTTATAGCTAGACTCTGTCTGGTTGAATAAAAGCTCGAGGGACCCAGAGGCTGTGCTCTCTGGGGAACATGGAGACCCTGAGATGATCAAAGACGAGTATCCTCGTAAAGTTACCTGAGCTGTGTACGGCTAATGAGGGCCTGACACTCTTCCCGAGTTGACAGACTGGCCTTCCTCCTGGGTTGAATGAGGCAGATGGATGATGGCTAACTGCACATTGTCATAGATCACTGTCTTTAATATCCACACACAGGAGCCAGCATCATTTGGATCTGAGTTTAAATTAGCAACTTATGATCTATATTTAGGATATTAAATCTTACCTGTGGTTTAATTAGCTGGATTAGATGCAATAACCTGTACCTGCCAGTAGGTGTCATGGGCCACCCACAAAACTAACCCAGCTGGGCCCGGCTAGCTTAGTGGGTAGAGCATGAGACTCTTAATCTCAGGGTCATGGGTTCGAGCCCCACATTGGATGCCAGATGAAGGCGTAAGTCACAAAACAATCCCACATCAGTTTAGAACTATGATTAATAAAAAGGTTATTTAAGGGGAAAACTTACAGGTCACTGTCCTAGACAACAGTCCTCTGCATGACCAGGAACAGAGCCTAGCAGCTGGAAGCGGGAGCCTGGAAGCAAGAGAGAAAGCAAGCACAGGGCAAACACTGTTTTATAAAGCAAGAGACCACACCTAACTTTGCTGGTATCTTAAAGGCTATTGGCTGAAGGGGCAGAGTGTGCTTCCACAGCACAATGTTCCTGTAACTAGATCATCCCATTCCAAGGGGATTAGCTCTTTTCTGAGTTGCCCATGAATTTAACATCTGCTTCACGTAGTATAAATGCATACCATATGAAATGACTACTGCTTTAAAGGTCTTGAAATCTAGTTATTTATTCTATAGGATTCTATTTTACTTAATAACCCTGGGGCGGGAGTATCTATCATCTCCTGGTATTTCTTGTATAGTAACTGGACAAACTAAGGTTGTGGTTTTGTTTTTGTAAGCTTGGGCCATCCCTCTTCAGGTTCATTATGCAGTTGCATGGCAGGTTCTTGTCTAAATTTCTTTGTATTAGCATTTTTCTTATTTTCATTGATAAGTTTGAGGCTTGATACAACTTTTCATATTTGGCACAAAAAAGCACTACAGTTTTAAGGATAAAATATGAATTTTCCAGACTGATAGTACTTATAATTAGTAGTGTTCCAGTCTTTATTAAGTAATTTATCTTTTCATTTTCTACTTCTATTTTCAAGGCAACTAAAGTTAGCACACAAACCTAAAGCCCTCCCCTGGATATTTCCCATTCTTAACATGGGAAAGTTTTTTTCTTAATATTAGCTCTCTCCTTGAGGACCTCTCAGGTATTTTACCAAATCTGATGACTTGTCTGCCTCTGGCATGATTTCTCTGCCAGTGTGGCCATGGCACAAAAGCTGCCCCTGAAAATACTGCCTCAGTGAAATGCTTTCCTTTGTGAGACCTTCCGTGCTTGTCTCTTCACAACAATAGACCCCTAAGATACTATGCTTATTTTGGGGACAAGAAGACCTTAATTTTGCAGACTTGGTCCTGCAGTGAGACCTGTCCCAGAATTTGTTACATGTTGAATTGGGAAACAAAGCTAGCTTGTTCATCCAGCCTATTCCTTGGATGCACTGTTTGGCTAAGCCTATCTATGGCATATGTGTGGATTTGATACTGTCCAGATTCTAAGTCTAGGATGATTCCATAAGGACTAAACTATTCAAAGCTACTTTGGTTAGCCTTATTCCCAAAGAGAAGTGTTTGGGTTGTAGTTATTCCAGAAGCCTTGGTGACTCCCATTACCTAGATTATCTTCCCAACTAACCTCATCCATTATTGCCTTTCTGTCTCCCTTACTTTCTCCAGGTATTCTTCTCATACCAGTATGCTTTAGTTGGATTCAGGGATGGTTTATCCCATTCTAAGCTCAAAGTGGTGTGGTTTCTAGGCAACCACTGTAAAGGCAATCACAATGGCAGTATTTGTCATGGGCTTTGTAACTGGTATGTCTAGGATTTGTATATGTTGGCTCCTGGGGTGGGGGAGGTCCCACAAAGATGGGGACCGACCACCAAAGTCTAATAAACTAGAAGCAAACTTTATTTCAGAAACCAGATTCCAGGAGAACCAGAATCAAAATTAGAAATTAAAAAAAACAAACAAAACTTCTGTGCCCCGTGGTATTTAACAGCTAGCTGAGACCACAGCCAGAGATGGTGTTTGTTAGGCTGTGGAAAAAGGCCGGTTTCTGAACCTACCTTTTATAGTAAGTGGCACCAAGCATTAGGTATGAACAAGGAAGTTTTTATAATCTTACCCTGACCTGTGTTAGTCAACAGAGACCCTAAGGGGGAGATGTGTTCTAATATCAGTGGGTAACTAGGCAGTTATCATGAAATATGTTCCAGAGTAGATTACAGCAAAAGTCACTAATTGCAAGAAAACAGATGTTTTTAGCAATTAGTCAGAAAAGGAGACTGCAAGTAATATCAGAGGGTTAATGAATTAGAATAATTGGTTCTTTGGCTGAGAACTTAGATAGTAAAAAGTTTCTCACATTGTCTCAAGATAAAACTCAGAGATTGCTTAATGGTGGTAGTAAAGTAAGGCAGAGATCATTAGTCAGACCAGTGTGTCTGTGCTCAATCCACTGTCTCCTGGTATTTTCAGGCAGTGTTTACTGAAGCCCCATGCCTTCCATTTGATGCTGCCAGTTTCACATAGGAGAGACAGGGCCTAACTCAGGTCATGTATCTCTGTCTCTTAAAGGTCAATTCAGCCATATCTGTTTTATCAAGAAAGGCCAGGGTACTACTCTGAGTTTGCAGAGAGAAGTTCCGGCCTTGCAAATAGAGCTGTGGGTTGTAAGTGAAATAACCCACTGTTAATAGCTAATCCCCAAGCTGCTGAGAAAGCTGCTGATAGTCTGTTCTCATTCTCCTAAACTTACAACTTTATATTTTATTTCTATATTTTTACTTTTGGAATATATTTTTATATTCTTGGACTCTTCCGTATACATGGGCCTTGCTGGCAGGCTAGTGTTCATTTTCACTTTGTGGTAAAGAGATATGGCTCACAACAGGGGAGGAATCTCATTGCTGGCATCTTAACAGTGGACCCATCTGGCTCACTCACACCGGGAAAGCACTCCTTTCTGCTAGTGGTCTTTGTGAACTGCTACTCTGGCTTCTGCAGGACTTGATATGAAGGTGTCCTCTACATGTGCCCGGGGACCAGCCTCAGCAGAGAAGTGGGTCTCGAACGTGGGATGTCTGGAAGGCGAAGTGAGTACACGGACACAGGATTCTGATGCAAGCTGACAGGCTATCAGCTGCAGGGCAGGTTCTTCTACTCTTTTCTCTTCCCCGAGCTGCAGACCTCAGCCTTCTACTGTAAAATCTTACCCAAGGAACTTGATTCTTTCTTGTCACAGGTTAATCATTCCATGGGCAGAGCAGTTCACAAGAAGTACAGATTCTCTAAAATCAGAACATCATCATCATCATCACACTTCCCCTGTTCCCAAACCCGGGCCAGCCACTATCATAATTCTTAGCTGAGTTAATCATCAAACAACTTCTGAGGCTTTCACTTCAGAGGCTAACTACTTGCAGTTTACAGAAGCCTAGTTCAGTGGGTTTTACTCCATTATCGTACCTTTCCCATTGCTCCTCACAATTCCAATACATATCATTTTGATAAGGTCATAGGCAGTCAGCCCCAAAGCGCTAGGTTCTTCAGAAACATTTTATGTCACGGCTAAGTTCCTTTCTATTTCAGTATAATTCTTTAGCCAAGTATCATAATCAAAGAACATTTTTTTTGCATTTTTACCAAATTTCCCCAATTCTTTCATCAGTCAAGTTTTGTTCCCATGACCTGCTTTTACAGTTTTAATGCCTGCCCACTCTATCAGGGAGACTCATATTATCATACAGCACATCTGTGTTTTCAGAAGCCACTGGTGTGGAAGGCGAAAAGAAAATGAACAAGCACACTAGTTGAATTGCTATAGCCAGAATCATCTGTAGCATTGCCAAATGCATATGCAGATGCCATAAAAGCCTTCCTCGGGGCAAATAGGTGTTTTCTCTTTGTCCCTCAAGTAACGCACTCATTTAGCTGCCACTGGGTTGCCTGGAGGGAATTGCTTCCTGCATCTCAGGAACTGCACATGGAAGGGGGCTATGCTTTGCCATCTCCAGCATCCATGGATCACTGGGTATGGTAGTTCTGACTTGAGATGGAAGGCTGAGTTCTATTTACATGGAATTCTTCATAGTATTGGATCAAATAACTAAGTTTCTTCAACTATGTTTGAGGAAACTTATGTCTCCTTAAAACTCATCCATATTGATAAAGTTCAACATGCTGTTTTAATTATAAAAACATCCAGATTCCTTGAGCTTCCCAATGTGTGTATTGTACATAGCAAGCAGATCCAACTTTACTGTGAGGGACCAAGCAACAATGTAAAGAAGTGTTCTGGGATTAGCACCACCACGGTCTGTTAAGAGTGTAAAGTTCACAATTGGTTGAGAAGGGGAAATGAGCATCTTCAAAGTAAGATAAGATTACCAAAATGAGATCACACAGTATGGAGTCCAAGGCCTAACTAAGCTCCTTGTAGCTGGGAAGCAGAAATGTGATGGTAACAATTGAGTCACAGACAAAAGTTGAGAACCTGGGGGATCTATAGGCATAACTCACATGAGGATGAAGACCTGAGGGTAAGAGGACCCGGGATGAAGCTCTCAATATGAGGATGAAGGCCAGATAGTCAAGGGATGTACCGGCGTAAAAAAATGCAATGCAGATATAAAGGAATATTTACAACTTTAATGATAAACTTACAGAACCTAGGTTCCTGTGTAGCCCAGGAGGTAGGAAAGAAAAAGGGAAGCGCCACCTCCCATGCGCCCAATTTATCCCTACGCATTCGCCCAAATCAAACCCGCCCCCTAAAGGGGGCTGGCTTAACCCTACATCTCCCCATTTTGTCTAAATAAGACAGAACTAAACCGAATACAACTATAAACAATAATAACAAATGATAAATATAATAAACAATATTGAACAAAAGTTTTGCTAGACATTCTATCTCAAGGAATCTAAATAATGTAGAGAGTAACTACAATTATATAACCTTCAACTCCGTCAAAGATCTGAGAAGGGAATAAATATTACTTAACAAATGAGAGATAT